>NW_027271551.1:382500-919071 GCF_040938485.1 Diadema antillarum
AAAGCTCGAAATATAGTTACAAGCCATATTCGTCAAGCAAAACGTAATTTCATATCCACTGATATTGAATCTGCCGTAGGAGATGTTAAAAGGGTATGGAAAACTCTTCGCTACTTAGCGCCTAAAAAGAAAGCTGACAGCGGTGCTTCTTCTATCAAGGTGAATGATAATTACATTTATGGTCAAGAGGTGTCAAATACCTTTAGTTAATATTTCGTAACAATTGGTAAAGCTTTGCATGATAATTTTGATGGTAATGTAAAGAGGTGTCACACTGAACCCCCCCCCCCCCCCCAGTTCTTATAAAGCTCAATTTGTTTTTAATGATGTTACACTGGATGAGATTGACAATATAGTTAAGACGTTGCCGGTGAATAAAGCAACTGGACCGGATAATCTCCCAGCCAAGATCCTTAGACATGTAGCTCCTATTATTTCCCCTCCAGTAACACACATCATTAATCAATCTTTACGTACGGGTATGATTCCCAGTCAATGGAAATGTGCACGTGTAACCCCAATTTTTATAGGAGGTGATAAGACATGCATGGAGAATTATCGTCCGATTTCTGTCATTCCTATCCTAGCTGAGATAATGGAGAAGATTGTTTATAAGCAATTATTTCATTATGTAACGGAGAATAATAATTTATCTGATTGTTAATCGGGTTTTAGGCCAATGTACTCGACTCAGAGTGCCCTTCTAAATGTTTGTGATAAATGGTTGGTTGCAATTGATAACGGTAATATAGTTGGGGTGGTAATGATTGGTCTATAAAATGCGTCGATACGGTAGATCATAAAACATTATTAGAAAAAATAGAAATGTATGGTTTCAGTGAGATAACTTTGGAGTGGTTTGTTGGTAGGAAACAATTCACTTCTGTAAATGGCTACATTTCTGATGAAGAAGATACAGTATGCGGAGTACCCCAGGGTTCTTTATTGGGCCCCCTACTTTTTTCTATTTTTATTAATGATATGCCGAATTATGCACACTGTTGTGATTTAGCTTTATACGCTGTTTATTAACCTCATCCAAAGATTCCAAGGGACATTACAAGAAAATTGAATGAAGATTTGTTGAGCCTGTCAAATTAGTTAAAAGATAATAAGCTTATGGTTAATCCAAAGAAATGCGAAGTGATGTTTATTGGTTCACGCCAAAGGTTACAAAGAGTTAATAACCTCTTTAATGATTGCCATGTTTATATAGATGACAGTGAAATTAGAAAGGTTGAAGCTTGCAAGTATTTAAGGGTCGTTCTTGACCAAAATCTTTTATGGCATAATCAGGTCGATCATGTTAAGAAAAAAGTTATTAAATGTATGTATCTTCTTAAGAGATTGCGGCCGTATATTAGTAATGACACTGCCTTATTATTCTATAAATCAGTTTTGCAATGTCACTTTGATTATTGTAGTCCGGTTTGGGCAAATGCCTCCAAATCTTACCTTTCGCAATTACAAATACTACAAAATAGATCACTTCGTATTGTTATGAATGTTGATTATATACATCCTTCTGATGATTTATATGACACATTGAAATTAGATCGGCTACATGTAAGATGGGCTAAACAGCTAGCATGTACAATGTACCTTTCATTACATGAATTATACCCTCCCTATTTAAATCAAATGTTTTGATTTCGACAGACTGCTTATAGCATGAGGTCCGGCCCATCCAAATTGAAACTCATTCAACCAAAGACCAACTATGGTAAACGGTCCCTATCTTATCGAGGGGCCAAACTTTGGAATGAGCTTAATTATCCCTCTTCAACAATTGTATCAATTGAAGCATTCAAATGTTACGTAAATCACAGCCCCGACATACCTATTTTTGCAGGATAATGAGTCAACGCAATTAGCAGATTATTTGTGATTGTAAGAGAGCGATTTTTCTCACCCCTCCCCCACCCCCATCCCCCGATTTTTTTTTTATGTTGATTATATTGTTTCTAATTTCTCAGTACGTAGGCTTTTTTTTTTCTTAGTTAAATTGTATAGCTCATGCCATTTTTTATGTATATTATTGATTAATTTGTTGTTTGTACTGATGGCATGTTTTCTATTTTGGTTGGACCCCTGTGAAAACCAGCTGTTAGCTGACCAGGGCAATCCATCCCATGAGTGGAGAATGAATGAATGAATAAATAGATAAATAAATAAATAAACAAAAAGTCGCACGCATTGATTCTGTGTGAGGACACAAAATAGGTGAAATGGGTCAACCGAGCCGATCTTGACTTTTTCATATTTTCTGAAAAAGTAAGTCTTCTTCTACATTACGCTAATATTTGGGATCATAAAATGGGCAGGAAAGTATGTTTTCTAGCAGTTTCTCTTTTACATTTTTTGGCAGAATAGTGAAATTAAGTGTGCCATTAGAGTCCTTTTTTTTCATTTCTTAAAAACCTTGTACACACTCTCCACTTTCAACTCCTTTAACTTCATTGTTGTTACTCCAGTAGTGTACATCCTGTTTGTTTGTCCCATTCATCCCACAGCCAGCACGGCTTGGTAAAGATTAAGCGCTTGAATAGGCACTGTACTTCAGAGCCTCTTTTCTCAATTCACACTTTTCCTGAGTGTGTGCTTTCTTTCCAATATTTAGATAGGTTAGGAGAGTCCATTTGATTTGAGTTATACATCATGTTAAAGCTTAAAGTCTGCTTGTTTAGAATAATTATGCTCGTAAGTAAGATTTCATTTCTGGCGACTTTTTGTTTTGTTTTGTGGTGCAGGGTCACATATATATATATATATATATATATATATATATATATATATAATGATACATCTATACTTATATATATATATATACATATATACGTATATACATATACTAGATTTTTCCTTTCATGTTTACGTTAATGTATAATTCTGATATGTATTAACATAAACATGAAAGAAAAGTCTGAACTTATGTCATAGTTCTAAAAACGAAAACGTATAATAATACACGTAAGACAGTGAAAATGGAGTACGACAACTTTCGAAGTTATTCTGTTTGTATACGAAAAAACTTTTTTTTCACTATACATAGTCTCAAAGATTTTTGGACCATAAGAGACAACTAAGTGCATTAAGCAGAGCAATCATCATGGAATGTGATACCAATGCTCAACCTACGGAAGGGCAAACCAAGATAGCTTACAGCCAGTGGTATGGTCCCCGCTTGGTCCGGTATCATACGATGAGGTACTTCCGTTATTACGTGACCAATCGAAGTCATCATCCGTCTCTTGCTCCCATCCGCAGACACCATAGTCAAAGTTGCAGTCGATGTCTTGAGCTGGTGGGTCAGAATGATAGCGAGATATAAGGAACGATAAGTACCGTCTTCAAAAACTATGATAAGAAACTGATTGTAACGGTAAGACCAAAAAAGGGAGTCTTTGAGGCTTTATTACTATGAAGACCGTGGTCTCTTACTGTTGAGGTCTATGGTTCGATTCCACTGTGGCATTGGGCAAGGCATTCTACCCTCATTGCGTAGTCCTTCAGAGGTACCTTCTATCACGTGATAGCCTGCTCCTAACGGTATAAGTCCCATTTGACTGGACGCGTTAGATAAATCAAGCAAAATATAATCTTATTAGTGAAAATTGAGCAAAGAAAATGGAATTCCATCAGGAATCTTAATACAAGTACAAGAAAATAAACAACATACTACTGAGGACTAGTAATACGCAATAAGACACTTTGTATGAGCACCACATATGGCGGGTGGTCTATTGCATTCAATGTGTCTTTTGTGACTCCTGACAGGATTATTACTCACTTTGCAGGTTTGACTGAAAAGACACTTGGAGAGCAGTTGTTTTTGTCTTTGTTTGATCAGAAAGGGATAACAAACGCACATATTGATTGGATGTGTCTCTGAGACGACCACTTGAAGACGTTTGAGAATTGCTGACATATAAATGAGAAATGTGCAAGTGGTCGTCCAGAAGAATTTCAATCAATCTGCGCAATTTTTATTTATTTTTCACATCATTTGTTGCATTATTCAAGCCGTCATTTCAGTCTCGGAGACGTACATGGAGTTTTTGACTATTTGTTTGTTTTACTCTTTATGGGTGCACGAACATACCTGGTCCGCTGCAGCCTCCCTCGGAAATCACAATGTCATCTATGGCGATATCACCTGTGTAGCTATTCCCACATACACCTTCCATGTAAATGTACGTTGGCAGGGTTCGACCGGAAATGAAGACCTGAATAATGAAAAGATACGTGATGTTGCACTTTCTATCTCATTTAAAGGCATTAATGATTCATACTATACATGCACTGTGACTGCATGCCAAGCTGTAAACCATTTTACCCATTTTATAGGATTCTCATCATGACAGTTTTATGAAATTCATTTGTGCTAGGTTGTGCATCAGTTTCTATTTCCAAATGATACAAGTATAATAATAACATAATTAGCATAGCAATCGAATTTCAACATTGGCATAATCCAGCAGATGGTTTCATGGGGCACACTTCACAAGACCAACACCTACGAGTTATACAGCCCACACGGGTCATACATCCCACGAGTCATGCAGTCCACCAGTCATATGGTCCACTTGTTATGCAGCCTACGAGATAGACACTATAAAGTGGACAAGGCCCACAAGCTCGACAGCAAGTAAAATAGGCCCACGAGTTGTACGGTTCACCAGCCGTCATTAAAAGGCAAATTATTTCTACGACACCGACATTAGCCAAATAAGGTCCATGAGCGTTACACAAGGCACAAAAAGGCCCATGAGCTCAACATTGATAGCTCATGTCTCAATATGAATATTTTTAAGTTTTCTAGATTAAACTTAACAGCATTTTACAAACTTTTCATATGCTGATTAGGTGATAATGCTATTAAATTAGGTGTTTAAACTGAAAAAAAAAGAATGCTCAAGATGTCATGATGGGTACCAAGTCGCTGTAGATTTACTATAGAGTTATTTCCCCCAACAGGAAGAAACTGAAAACTTGTTGACAATATACCTACCAGTAAAATATTATAGTGCATATGCTATGAAAGAGTGGTTGTTACCAGATGTTGACGACTTTGTGGCATAATCCACTATCTACTTGCAATCTCTCTCTCTCTCTCTCTCTCTCTTAAATATAGCATAATATGCTATATGCTATATGCTATATGATATAATTTATTATACGAATAATTTATGAGTTGTGAGTGCATAGGGCACGAATATCGCACGAGGCGCGAGATGAGCCACTGGTCTATTCAACAAGGCGCGTAGCGCCGCGTTGAATAGACCAGTCATAATATATATATGAATAGACCAGTCATATATATATATATATATATATATATAATAATAATAATAATAATAATAATAATAATAATACATATACATATACATATATATATATATATATATATATGACTTATGTCACAAAACATTGTTGCAATAGCGTTGACATACAAACTTGATACAGCTTTTTTCAAACATACATCTATGAACGTAAGTGTACAGTCTTGCTAAGCATACTTGTCATAACTTACCTGTGCTTCAAGCCAAGAATCACTGCTAGTATTCGAACGTGAGAATATTAACTCCTTTCCAGTATCTGTCGGTGGTACTGACTTGTAGACGTTCAGTGAATTGACTGTGTCTCCGTACATATGATACCAAAATGTCAAGCACGTACAGCACGTGTCAGCCATGTCCGGGGGGCTCTTTAGAATTGCTACTTCTCCGGCAAAACGTGGAGAAGATGTCTCGATGTACATGTAATATCCGTCTGAAAAATAGATTCAAATAAAACTAGACTTAGTATTGTAACCGGATTTCTCCAATTAATGTGTGGGACTTAGTCTTTTTTTGGGTATGTTCGCGGACACCTCACTCAGACTTACAACGAACAGTACATCGCATCGCGTCATCACGCCGAGTAAGTATCAATAATTCACTGAGATGACAATCGAAGTGCGTGTGAAGAAGAAACTTATTACCGTTCTCGCCAATCCGGCTACCCGTCAGGACCGGTTGCCTGACACGATGCATCGTTGTCACTGAACTCGCCGCACGAAAGGCCGATGATACACACAGCGTGACAAGACTTTAGCGCACAATACACTACAAAAACCACGGGGAGAATCCGCGTCCGCCCCCGACGAGCGTCAGCTCACCACTCCTCGCTCCTACTACCCGAGCGAGAGTATAACCAAGTGCGACCCGTGACCGCCACCTAACCAGACGTACCAGAGACACCAACTTCAGTGCTCTGAAGTCATTTCATTACACAGAGACACCAACTCCAGCGCTCTAACCTCATTTCCTTACACAGCCCCTCCCTAAGACTAGTCAGTCCCTTGACTACATGTATATAGGGCAACCCGGGGGTTACATCAACAATGAAATGACAACCGGATACACAACTTCCGTATCCCACACAAATAGAAACAAAAACAAAAAAAAAACGTGATATCTACATTAATTGTACACACACTTTACCAATTAGCGTAATAACCTTTGATTATTCTTCCAAGCACACTAAAACAATTCAACGAATATACATTATGTGACACACATCAATACGCGAAATAATTTCTCGCAACTTTGCATGAACATGACGTATTAACATAAGTCTAATCAAGACGAAAAAGAAGATGAAAACTGAATAATTCCCGGATAAGAGAAGCATTTATCACTATACGCGTGTTTGTCTCCCGCCTTGCTTTGAATAAACATCTAAAGAACCTAGACGTTACCTTGCAGAAGTAGCATGTACGGTGGTTTACCTTGTATTTACACATTTGTACACGATGAAACAAAAATAAACAAAGTTCTCTTTATACTAGCAGTCCACATTATCTTAAACACATATAAAACACTGTAGCGTCATCATGAGTCGTTGCGCCTTCCGCTAGAGGTTCCCGTTCTGCGCTCCAACCACAGCGTCTCCGGAGAATTCCTTGCGCCGTCCAACTTGGTTTAGCAGATACATACCGTAGTCGTATAAGTCATCTCACAGACGATATGACGATACTCTCTGGTTCGACTTGTCGACGTAAAACTTAGTGTTGCAGGTATGGTGCATTTATTGCAGGGATCCCGCTGTTTCCTACATTATTTACATTAAGTTGTAGCTGTAGACGTAGACCTATTCACTGCAATCATCTGGCGCTCTACACGGCATCCCTGATACGAGTCATCGTATCGCTGAGGAGAGTTTCGCTTCCTTTGTAGATTGTGTCGCAAAATGGAAGACATCGGAGAGATGGGTCCATCTTCGCCAGTGTGCGCATCGGTAGGGGCAGTCTAGCTCTGGTCGAACTTCTGCAGCTTCGTTGGGGACCTTCCGAGGTGCATGGTGCCAGAAGGACATGGCGATCCGGCCCCTGCAAAGGAGCGTCACCACCTCCGTCAACCTCGATCCACGACTGCAATGGCTCGCCAAAGCACTGTTTAGTTCGCTCTACGTGCATAACGCTTGTCTTTCCGATGTTTTCTCCTGTGTTCTCGCAGGCGCCTTTCACCTGCAGGCGCCTTTCACCCGCAGGCGTCTTCGCCTCTAGGCGCCTTTCACCTGCAGACGCCCTTACAGGCCGAAATGTGGATAGACAAGATTACAGACGCAGAGTCACCCTGCATGCACGAAGGAAATCAGTAGGCATTCGTAACAATGGCACTACACTGTACTAATACTGAAAAGGGAAATGTCTCTCCTCAAGTGCAATATGCAGTCTCAAAAATCGTTATAGCAGTTGTTCTGGTTCACGCAGCCCATCCCACCGGGATATATGTGTTCGCGGACACCTCACTCAGACTTACAACGAATACATCGCATCGCATCATCACGCCGAGACAGCATCAATAATGTGAGGTGATGATCGAAGTGTGTGCGAAGAAGAAACTTTATTATCGTACTCGCAAATCCAGCTTCCCGTCAGGACCCGTCGCCTGACATGATGCACCACTGTCACTGTACTCGCCGCACGAACGGCCGATAAACACTAACATAGCGTGAAAACCACGGGGAGACTAGCACACCCCTCTTCGCTCCTTCTTCCCGAGCGAGAGCATACCCATGTGCGACCCGTGACCCCCACCGAAACTCTTACGGCCATGGGGTCACCGCACTACCCCTACGTCCCAACCAGACGTACCAGAGACACCAATTCCAGCGTTCTAAACTCATTTCATTACAGTATGTCAAGACTGACAAGTTTGATCCATCCAATCCATGATGCCATACGTAGACGAGTTTCATTATAAGTTTTGAAATGCTCATCAAAAAACAGGGATTTGAGTCTAATATCTTACGGAGGATGTAAAGGTGATGATTCTACATTCTAGATCCAAGCCTACGTTTCAATTTAAGGCAAAATTTTAAATGCGATCCAGTTTTTCAATAAAAAAGATTGAACGACACAAAAGCTTGATCGTCAACTACAACATAAATAGACAGACAAGCGGAAGTTCGAATGAAGTTGAATGAAGTTCGAATGAAATTGAAATTTAATGACGTCTTTTTGATGGTTCATATCCTTTCATTTCAGGTAGGAATTTGATAAGTTTATGGGGTTTTTTCAGCCTCAATTACACATCAAAGCAGAATTCCATCAGCTTTCAGAATAGGTAACACAACAAGAAGGAAATGGGGAAAGGGTTTTCGTCAATTTCCACGAGCTATAGCTGTTTAAAGGTGGTCACTGTTATAGTATATTTGCATATTCTCATTGATGCAACTTTGAGGGGCTTTTCAAATGATATTAACACAGATAAACTTGACATATGTGTGACGTGTTTTCCATGATGTAGGAGACCTTTTTTCTACATAATACGTCCATCCACATTGGTGGAAAACTTCACTTTTTTTCTTAATACTTCTCGAAGCTTTACGTAGGTGCGTATATGTACAAATGACGCGCACACAAACTGCCCAGATGATCCGTATGTCGTCTAGTACAGAACTACAATTATATACTTCTGACCCATACTATTCATAGATCACGAGAAATCAGTGTCGTGAGATTCAACAAATAAAAGATTGAACTTTTGAGAAAATTGACACATAATTATAATATATGATATGTACAGAAGAAAAGAAAAAAGGGAAAAATCATACAGTATCAGAAAAGTATCCATCGTACATGGATAAAAAAAAAAACCTAAGAAAATGAAGAGAACAGCGAGTTGAGGGTATGCATAGCATACACATAAACAGTACAAACAGCACTACATGGATACACACCATATCAAGCGATACTTACTGTACTTCTCTATAAACTTGAGGAAGAATCTATGTAAAAGACTTTAAACATTGTTTTGCTTCCAATCATTTCCTTTCCATACTCATTTACGTTGAAACTCTGTCCTGCTGTCAGTGCTGGAAGACACAACGAATATGAAAGTTGATAATTATTAAAGGCAGGTGTCAGTCTTTAAAGAATGAATACCATCCCTATCCGATAATATCCGATAAGGTGCAAAATGCTTTACCTACGAAAAGGCAAACACTACATATATGAGCTTACTGCCGGTTGTATGGTCGCCGCTTGGACCGGTGTTTGACGACGGGGTACCGCCATTTTCACGGGTCCAGTTAAAGTCATCATCGGTTAACTGCAGCCATCCACAGAGACCGGATTCAAAGTCGCAGTCAACGTTGGAAGACCCTGGAAGATAGTAGCGTAGTATGATAACGGTTTGACGTGTTGCTTTCATACTCAAGTTAAATTTCAAATTACTATGGTTGATGTACTAGTATTGCATATCTTGTTACGTTAGGCAAAAATACTGAATATTATGCAGATGAGAGATATATTTACTGTGTCTCGGGTGCTCTCGACTAGTTCAGTTTAAAGTGGCAGCCACTCCTAACATTTGTTTGTGTAAATGTTTACGAGAGAAATGTTAAGAGAGAAAAAAAAGAGATCATGGTTGAATATTTTGAGTTGTACTATGTTGACGTAGAGATAATGAAATAGTCCATGGAGGGCTAAAAAGTTTGGAAAAAAAAAAACTCGTATAAAAATCTCTTCATCCCCGCAATAATTCAAGAAGATGTTTGATAACGCACTTAATGCGTTTTCTCAATATTTTCAACTACCGCGGTTATGTTGGAGATAATTATGGATCTGAAACTTGATTTTATGACTCACACGTCGAATTTTAGTTTTGTAGCTCACATTTCCATCAAAACGAATTGCGAAGAGCAGATTTCGTACATTCCTACTTTTTGTCTTTTTTATAAGATTATGAAAATATTTGAAAAAAATGCAGGTAATTATGTAACAATATGGGATTAAGAAGCTTTCTGATCTTATATTTTTTCAATGATAATCATTTCCATTTACTTAATGCTCAAAATAACATCTAATTTGAATACATGTTCCTTGTATGAAATGAAAATAGATCAGCAAAAGAACACAATAATGAAAGTATAATGTTCGATTATACAAGCTTGACAAAGAATACACTTAAACACACATGTACACACATGCTGAGTAGCACTAGATCACTTTAGTATTCAAAACAAAAGATTTGTATATACGAATGAATCCATTGCAAAGGTCTCAGCATAACTTGCATGTTTCTGTGATATCAAGTGACTAAGAAAAGACATGGCAAGGGAACATACAAGTTATGCTGAGTCTAGGGGAAGGTGCATTCCAATGTCTTTTGTTAAGCATTTCAGTACTTTAGCAATGATTGACAAATAAGGTCATCTTAGGAATATTGGCTTGGAACGATTTTTTTTTGTGGGAGTTCCCAAGTAATCTGAAGAAAATAGAAGAAAAAAAAATCGTTAAAAATATATGGAATGTTTCTAGATATTCGTTTCACCGCAAAAGTGATGTTGAGGGTATCATAAATCAACACAAATCAACATGTATTTGGATTTCCGGGGCCCTTTAAATTACTGGCAAGTGACAGCAGTTACAAGTTGAGGGACCCGTGATGATATACTAAAGATGATTTGACCTCATTATTTTATCTGCAAAATGTGATAATGCTGAAAAATGAAGTTAACATTTCGCATGAAGAATACGTCTTCCTTTCGCCATTGTTTAATGTTGTATTTGCAACATCAAAACAACAGTTTCAAGCCAACATGCTAAACGTACACCTCATTTTCAAATAGTGCAGAAAATAGGGGGATATAAGAAACAGGTTTCTTTTTGCAATTTACGTAACTCAGAACAAAGAGGAAATTTAAAGATAGAATGAAAACGAATATGATCTACTTACCCAAAAATCACTGATAGCAAAAACAAAATCTAAAAGAACACTAAAGTTGTTTAAAAAGAGCCGGCAATAGCAAGCAGGCTAGTCGAGCCCAATACTTTCACAATACAAGTTATATTCGGTGCATCATCACATTACGCGTGTAAAGTCGGAGATCATAAAAAGAAGGAAAAAGAGTGTGAAACCAATGCTTTTGTAATATAATGATACAGTTTTCTAACTTTCTGTTCTCTTTTTTGAAATATATATGAAGTAGATCAAATGTGACCCAGCACTTCAAAACAAACAAAAAGTCGCCAGACATGAATTTTTAGTTAAGACCATATTCTTAAAGAACAGCCTTTAAGCTTTAAAATGATGCATAGCTCAAATCAAATGGACCCTCCTAACCTATCTAAATATTGGAAAGAAAGCACAAACTCAGGAAAAGTGTGAACTGAGAAAAGAGGCTCTGAAGTACAGTGTCTATTCAAGCGCTTAATCTTTACCAAACCATGCTGGCTGTGCGATGAATGGGACAAAAACAGGAAGTAAACCACCAGAGTAACAACAATGAAGAGATTATCACATTAAACTGAAATTAAATATGCCTCATTAACACATTCTGTCAATAATTAATGCCAACTTTCAAAGCAGTGGCACTATCCTTTCAAAAGTTATTAGAGTTGAAAGTGAAGAGTGTGGACAAGGTTTTTCAGAAATGAAAAAGGGATTCTAAAGACACACCTAATCACACTATTCTACCAAAAATGTTCGAGATAAACTGCTAAAAAAACACACTTTCCTGGCCGTTTTATGATACCAAATTTTAGCATAATGTAAAAGAAGACCCGCTCTTTCAGAAAATATGAAAAAAGTCAAGTTCGGCTAGGTTGACCCATTTCACATATTTTCAGTCCTCACGCAAAATCAGTGTGCGCGACTTTATGTTCGTTTTGAGGTGCACGCATGACGCAAATCTCTCGTTTGAAGAGGCTACACCCCAGTAAATAATGCCAGTGCATATCTTGGCAATCAATGACTTAAAGTCAAAGATATAAAACACCTGTTTCTTGACCCTGGCCTAATCTAAGCATCAGTCATCACCACAGCGCCACAGGAGGGGGGGGGGGCACCGCGAGAGGAGGAGATTGTTTTGGTTTTGGCGTGGGCCATGTAGCTCCATGGTGCGTGTGTGTGTGTACGTGTGTGTGTGAGTGTAGACATTCAGCGTATGCAGACAGAGCATGCCTGTACTGTAGTGACCGGAACTATTGTCATTCCATTTTGCTCTCCCCTTCTCCCTCCCCCATCTCTCCCCCCTCTTCCTCCCTCTCTCCCCCTCGCTCTCCCCCCCCCCCCCTCTCTCTCTCTCTCTCTCTCTCTCCCTCTCTCTCTCTCTTTCTCAATGATCCAGTCAGCAGGCTGATTGTAACCAGGGAGGTAGTCTCACCTCCCCGTTGTAACTCACTGTCAAATAGCACATTGTCAGCACCGGCAAACTGGCAATGCTCTCCTTCTTATTCCTGTATTTTCGTTATTTACGGGTCGATTTTTTTCGTTCGAAATGTAAAATGGATGACCATAGAATTTCTCAATAGAATATAAAATTGAAAACTTTAGAAAGGATAGAGAAAATTGAGTTCACTTTGAATCCCTAACAAAAAAGTCCTGTGGTACTCCCTGTGGTACTTGTCGGTACCACACAATGTACCACATAAATAAATGTTACCACAGGAACTGTGTGGTACTGTTTTACAGGCCCATGTGGTACTCCCTGTGGTACTGGTTGGTACCACACAATGTACCACACAAATATATGTTAACACAGGAACTGTGTGGTACTGTGTCACAGGCTCGTGTGGTACTCTGGGATGTACCACAGGGCAGTACCACAGGACATTACCACAGGAAAGTACCACAGGACAGTACCACAAGACAGTATACACACAAATTGTCCTGTGGTATTTTGGGACGTATACCACACGACAGTACCACAGGACAGTACCGCATGAATTGTCCAGTGGTTTTTGGGACGTACCACAGGAAAGTACCACAGGAGAGTACAACAGGAAAGTACCACAGGATAGTACCACAGGACAGTACCACACGACTTGTTCTGTGGTATTTTAGGACGAACCACAGGACAGTACCACAGGGCAGTTCCACAGGACAGTACCACAGGACAGTACCACAGGAATTGTCCTGTGGTATTTTGGGACATACCACAGGACAGTACCACAGGACAGTACCACAGGATAGTACCACAGGACAGTACCTCATGACTTGTCCTGTGGTATTTTGGGACGTACCACAGGACAGTACCACAGGGCAGTACCACAGGACAGTACCACAGAGCAGTTACCACAGAGCAGTACCACATGAAAGTACCACAGGATAGTACCACAGGACAGTACCACACGACTTGTCCTGTGGTATTTTGGGACGTACCACAGGGCAGTACCACAGGACAGTACCATAGGAAAGTACCACAGGATAGTACCACAGGACAGTACCACACGACTTGTCCTGTGGTATTTTGGGACGTACCACAGGAAAGTACCACAGGATAGTACCACAGGACAGTACCACACGGCTTGTCCTGTGGTATTTTGGGACATACCACAGGACAGTACCACAGGAATTGTCCTGTGGTATTTTGGGACATACCACAGGGCAGTACCACAGGAAAGTACCACAGGATAGCACCACACGACTTGTCCTGTGGTATTTTGGGACGTACCACAGGACAGTACCACAGGACAGTACCACAGGATAGTACCACAGGACAGTACCACAGGACAGTACCACAGGATAGTACCACAGGACAGTACCACACGACTTGTCCTGTGGTATTTTGGGACATACCACAGGACAGTACCACAGGAATTGTCCTGTGGTATTTTGGGACGTACCACAGGACAGTACCACAGGACAGTACCACAGGATATTACCACAGGACAGTACCTCACGACTTGTCCTGTGGTATTTTGGGACGTACCACAGGACAGTACCACACGACTTGTCCTGTGGTATTTTGGGACGTACCACAGGGCAGTACCACAGGATAGTACCACAGGACAGTACCACAGGGCAGTACCACAGGACAGTACCACAGGAAAGTACCACAGGATAGTACCACAGGACAGTACCACATGACTTGTCCTGTGGTATTTTGGGACGTACCACAGGACAGTACCACACAAATTGTCCTGTGGAATTTTGGGACGTACCACAGGACAGTACGACAGGAATTCCTGTGGTAATTTTCGATGTATACCACAGGAGAGTACCACAGGAACTGTCCAAAATCCCACAAGAAAATCATAATATGGTGCTATTCCACACGGAAGTACCACACAGCAAATTAAATTCGTAAGTACCACAGAAAAATGCTACAGGATATTCTTTTTTTTTCTTAACATTTTATACCAGAGGTCTATCACATCAGGAGAATATCAAACAGCAGTACCACACAGGAGTACCACACAGGAAAATTGTAAGGCAGAATCTACTGAAATTTATTATAAAAATACAAACAGAAAAGCACATATTGATATTCCTCAATTAATTGATAGATGAGTTATGTTGTGAATTATTGCAATTGATTTGCCATTACTTATCCTGTCCTATACTCCTACAGTATTACCTATTTAGTGAAAGTGCTGATGTAAAGCACGAGAAATTTCATAAGGACTTCTGTGGTACGGTACTCCTGTGGTACTCCTGTGGTACTCCTGTGGTACTCCTGTGGTACAAATTTTTACATAGCTCATGAATATTCATAAAAAGCACTCTAGATTTTTGAAAATACATATATGACTTAAAAAGTCAAAGTATTAATGATGGAACTTACTTTGAACTTTATGAAAGATTGTCTAATTATGTTATGTTATTTTCAATATCACAGATATTGTTATGAAAGTGTAATTTCATATCTTGATAATAAAGTATAATCGAGTTAGTAACCATGCCTTAATGCTTTACGGATAGACGGCCATATATATATGTACTGATACGGTCGATGGCTACCTAGGAATAGAATATGACTATATAGATCTATTGTAGGACTAGATTGGCACTTGGCCATTAGACTCTAGTTTGAGGTTATATGTTAGGAGTAGGACAGGTTATTAAGTAGGGCCATGTTTGTCCTGAAATCCATCACTCACCCATCACGAATATTCCATGATATGTGACTAAAATTCTCCCAGTTTTTTTTTTCGATCTATCCTGTGTGGTACTCTCCTGTGGTACCATGGAAATGCTGTGTGGTACTGCCCTGTGGTAATGCTGTGTGGTAATGATCGACCTGTGGTACTGTCCTGTGGTGCTGTCCCAAAATACCACAGGACAGTTCCTGTGGTACTGTTCTGTGGTACTAGTCCTGTGGTACTGCCCTGTGGTACGTCCCAAAATACCACAGGATTTCCTGTGGTACTGCCCTGTGGTACGTCCCAAAATACCACAGGAATTCCTGTGGTACTGTCCTGTGGTACTGTTCTGTGGTACCGGTCCTGTGGTACTTTCCTGTGGTACTGCCCTGTGGTACGTCCCAAAATACCACAGGAATTCCTGTGGTACTGTCCTGTGGTATGTCCCAAAATACCACAGGACAATTCCTGTGGTACTGTCTGTGGTACTGTCCTGTGGTACTTTCCTGTGGTACTGTCCTGTGGTACCTTCCTGTGGTAATTACCACAGGGGTACCACAGGACTTTTTCGTTATGGAATGGTCTGCCACAGGCAGATATCCTTATCATGCTCTTACGTAATACGACAGCTGCTTTCTCAACGATCCAGTCAGCAGGCTGATTGTAACCAGGGAGTAGTCTCACCTCCCCGTTGTAACTCACTGCCAAATAGCACCGGCAAACTGGCAATGCTCTCCTTCTTATTCCTGTATTTTCGTTATTTACAGGTCAATTTTTTTCGTTCGAAATGTAAAATGGATGACCATAGAATTTCTCAATAGAATATAAAATTGAAAACTTTAAAAAGGATAGAGAAAATTGAGTTCACTTTGAATGGTCTGCCACAGGCAGATATCCTTATCATGCTCTTACGTAATACGACAGCTGCTGGAGTCATCAAACTCTGGCTTGGCCTCCAGGTTTGTCACGCCTGAGCAGAGAGTTTATTTGCAATGAACAAGTACTTCGACTCCCAACTCCCAAACGACAAATATACGCACCCCACTTTGGGTAAACCCAGTTGGGGACTCGCCTCAAACGAGGGATTGACGGCATGCGGTCACAAATTATCTATAAATCTAAAGGTTATCATTTGACTTACATATCTGAGAAAAAATATATATACATATATATATAATATTCGCGACATTAAATTGCTTTCGTGATGATGCATCACATACATAACATAATCATGTATTTTACAGAAGTGATTGATTAATGATAAATATTCATAGGTTCCAATGGGGGATCATTTAAACGTTATTCGCCAAGTGATAAAGAAACAAGGGAAAAAATAAGCATAAGAAGTTATGGAGAACATATTAAGATGAGCACTTTGAGGCGTTATAGAATTATTAAAATATTCTTACAGCATTGGACCTTCCAGTATAGGAGCTGCAGTTCAGGTAATTTTAAATGAAAAGTGAACACTTTGTAGCGTTAATAGAATAAGTAAGATGAGTATAATTACAGCAGTGAGAAACTGTCAGTAGGAGAAGCAGTGCAAGTAGATTCGTAGCCATGGCGCCGTTTCTCGGGTGTCGAATGGTGCTGGCAAATCAAGTTTCCGCCACGGCAAGAAACTCAGCTGGAAAGGCAGGACAAAACCTTCGACATATATAGTCTTTCTGTTCCTCATGAACAATATGATTTCGTCAGCTCTTTTGCGTCACGACTCTACTTCTCCTATTTCAAAGTTAACAACGTCAAAGTTAACAACTTATCAAAGTTGATTTTCATAAGTCTGTCAAAAATATCAGTCTGGCAATAAACTGTTCTGCCGCAATTATTTGGAATTACTAAAGAATTGTTGGGAAGACAAACACGCTTGCTGCAGGTGCTGTATAGTTTACCTTTAAAAAGTATGATTAATTACATGTTGAAATTATATTTCGTTACGAAAAACGATATAACCAAATTGTGATTGATTAATGCATTTCGATCTAGATGTGCTACAAACGGGTGTTCTATTTCACAGCACGCTCAATAAACAACCAGACAAATGATATATATATATATATTCCCTTATTACTTACATTGTCTATGTTTATTCTTCACGCCAGCTGTAATTTAATCATTTCATAAGTATATTGACTGGTACACTATATTATACTAGGCAGAAATACCAATTACAAATCAGTCAATACAAGCGGAAACGGTAAATCTCCTCAACATGCTTTGGATGAATTAACTTATTAATCTACAATTTTTTTAATCATTCAGCTCTGATTATAAACACAGCTGTGAATGTTGCAGAAATTGTATCCATGTTTTGGATTTAAAGGTACAGCTGTATCATTCTTTAAGTGATGAGTCGTATTTCAATCAAAGATCATGAAAGATCATGCCCTGAAAGGGCACGTAGAATTTTATGCTTCGTAGATGATTGTTTTTGTCCTCTTCTCCCTCTCTCTCTCTCTCTCTCTCTCTCTTTCTCTCTCTCTCTCATTCAATGTAACTTTTACATGGCAAAAGTAACACTTGCAACTGATTGACAAATTGCCCTGCATCGACGTAAATAAGCACTGAATTGATCACAGTTTTAGTAGTAGCCACGACCAAAAATCGTGGGCGTACATACTCGAGCAGGATTCGAACCTACGGCCTCCTGATCACCGGACAGGCGTCATCTCGAGCTTTCGCCCGCCAGGAAGTGTTGTTCTAATCCTTATAGGATGCAGTGGGTACTGCGTAATTATTCACATTCATGAAATTCTTCCGTCGAGATGTGTCGTTGCAACTGATTGGCAAATTGCCCCACATCGACCTAAAATTTACGTCGATGATTTGTCAATCAGTTGCCGTGAAAACATCTCGACGAAAGAATGTCATGAATTTGAAAACAGCAATTATTATGTGAATACATCACTGTAGCTTATAGTATGTGCATGTATGTATGTGTCTGTAGGTATAATTATAAGTATGTCGAGTTGATCATGCGAGACTAGTATCGGGAGGATTTTATCATATCCTCCCCTTCCATTCTTCTTCTTCCTCTTCTTCCTCTTCTTCTTCTTCTTCTTCTCTCTCTCTATCTCTTTCTCTCTCTAACCCGTATTTCACAAGCATCATGTTGTTGAACCCTCTTGTTTTTCTTCATTGTAATGTTATTCGTTACCGGTTGCCAAACAGTCAATCTTTCTGCTTATTCTTGGTAATCATTCTGTATGCAAATTAAGATGTAACTCATGTAATTTATTACAGATGTATTATATAATTGGTGAAGATGATGATAATTGTTGAAAGTATACTACTGTTATTTTGTACTATGTTAATGAAATCGTTGGTGTATTTAAAAAAAAATGGAATACAGAAAATAAATCAAATCAAATCAAAAACGTGGAGGACTACGCGTAAACGTATGATACATTTACTCTTTGATGTTATTTTCCCCGATGTCACTTGAGTACTGCCTTTCAGACATAGATAGCTGTATTCTGTGACTGTGATTGGAAGTTATCCCACAGTACCAGTCTAACCTTATACATTTAACAAAATTGCTTTGTAGAAGACCTTCGGAAAATGTCTTTGACGTACCCTACACATAGCTTTTTATTTACTGCACATTTTTTCCCCTCAGGAGTGAAACCTGAAACGTTTGATACCAAGAAACAGGAAAAATGTCAGAAAGGAGATACATGATAATAGTGATGAGGAACATCATCAAAGGAAACTGCGACTTTGCCTTAATGGAACATCAACATGATAAGCTCTAACTTATGGAGATGGTCTTTTTTAAACGAATATCAGCAAGAGTGATTGTGATTGTGTATTTGTGTTTGTGTGTGTGTGTGTGTGTGTGTGTGTGTGTGTGTGTGTGTGTGTGTCTGTCTGTCTGTCTGTCTGTCTTCCGAAGAAAATACATAATGACGAAGGTCCGTATGTATGGACACAGGAGGAAAAGGGAAACAATTTACGGTAGACGAGCAGATCACACTATTGGTAATCATTTGAATAATTATGACTGATCACTTGCATTCATACACAGCCAATTCTTTTTCTATTTTAGATTTAACGGGCGTTTAGCACACATTGTGTTAAATCTAACACCATTATTTTGGCAGTGTGTGTTTTAAAGGTTATGTATTCTTTCAACTTCATCTTTTCAATACCATCTCAACATAAAATAGGTGTGGTTTTTTATTCATACTTGATCAGAGTAACATTTAATCCCTATGATGTTAAATCTAACACCATTATTTTTGCAGTGTGTATGTGTAAAGGTTATGTATGGTATTAAAGAATGGGGGTAATGGGGGGAGGTAACGATGGGGGCAGAAGTGGAGGGAAGTCTCTTATAAACCAAACAAGAAGGTATACATAACCAAGGCCTTTATGCATTAATTTATGTTTGATGCTTTTGTTTTGTTCTGTGTTCATGTATCCTTGGCATTTCACTTTGAGACATTTAAAATTATAAGGTCCAATCAGCAGTGCACCAAATAACACAATCACTAAAAGATGTAAACATAATCCTTGATGACAACTCTTCAAAAGTAAATATTGCATCAATTTAAAGATAAACTGACACACAATGATCCCACATAGTCCCCCAAAAGTCAACAAGTAACACATCAATAAAAACAACAAACAAGACGTATAGGCCTATAATGTTCATGGTTTCAATTTCCATAATGGTCGAAATTGTTTTTCTGTCAATCAACCTTCCTTATTATGATCGTTGTATACAGTGACTGATGTGCCTGTATACATGGTATATGACTGCAATTATAATCCCGTCAAGCTCGGTAAGTTCATATTTTAGAATGATCAGGTGGACATATACGGCAAAGACCCCAACCCCAAAGCTAACTAAATACAAGACTTCCTCTAAATTGAATACACTTATTTGAAGTGTGGTTGCCTTTCAATTTGATGTCAACTTGAAATGAATTTGAAAGCTTATTGCTGAACTGACGCAACTGAAAAATTAATTGCTTCGATAGTAAATGTGAATGACCGGATTTTGAATTTGATTGCAGAATTCAGTGCTGCGTGGAGCATGGAATGGGTGAAATTGAATAGGAACTTTAATAACAAAAAATATAAAATTGCAACCTAAATTATCATTAATATTATTTTCATTATTATTAATTTCATGATTATCATTGAAATTGTTATTATCATTATTATTTTCATTATTATTGTTATTATTATCATTATTATCATCATTACCTTTTAACTGAGGAAGCACCATTTCTGCCAGGTGCCCTATTCAGGATTCATGTAATCCCTACCACTTTCATTTCTCTGTGACTGTTTTGTTTTGGACAGTTCTTCACTACAATATTTTTAAAGTCATCTTTATAGTAGCAAGATCACGTAATCTTATCCTTCGTTTATGTAATTGTATTAACCATTTCTGTAAAATCGAAAATTTCGCATTGATATTCAAATGAATTTCAAATTTTAAAAGTTGTAGCTGCACTTTCTAGTACACCGATGTTTCTCTTGAAGTATTCAAGCAGTAGGCATCTGAATGTGCTACGTGACGTTAGAGTGTGTGTCGAGTATGTGTTAGTGTGAGGGTTCTTTCCATTCTACATTTTACATTCTAACACACACATACACTATTCATACACACATACAAAAAAGTAAGCATTCCAAAACCCACATGCACATACACGCACCTACCAACCCCCCCCCCAAATTTAAAAAAAAAAAAATGTTCGAGTGATCCTTGAGGTCACTCCAAAATTAGTGAAAATTAGCATTTTCACTAAAAATGCACTATAATTTCACTCTTTTCTGTTATTCACTCCAACAGTGAAGATTTTCACTCTTCTTTTAAGAGAGTATGCATACGTATGTATACATGCAAGTATACATGCATAGATATACATTTATATATGTATATATGTATATATGTATACGTAAATATAGATATCCATTCTTTCCTTGCTATAAAGCAACACTGCCTGAAAGGCAGTGAAAGTATTAAGTGAAGTATTAAAGTGTCTTTTTAGTAATGATCTTTGATAGCACACACACACACACACACACACACACACAAAATCAAACAATGCATTTTGATAATGTATATATATATATATATATATATATTGATCTATTTATATGTATATTATACATGAGTATATACAATGAGGCGCCACTAACGTTGTGGAGAGGAGCGATCTCTCGCACTACCGTATGTTAAAAAAGAAAGAATAAATACAACGGGACCCTCCACACTGATTTCTTGAAAAATAGTGAATCAATCCAAATACAAATTCAGGGTATGAACATAATTATGTAGTACTGTAACTCATTGCCCACATCTTACAGAAAATCCCATTCGACTTAGATGTCAAGAATATCTTCCCTCCAAGTTATGTCTATTGTATTCACACACACACAAAAAAGCATCGAAGAATCAGACTCATGACATGCTTTACAACTTTCACATTTCTCTGTGACCGCTTAACCAAATTAAATTGGGTTTTCTGCAAAATAGAGTTGAGATGCTGAAGTAGCATTAAGACAGTTTAATCATATTGGGTGTTATCAATCCGAAAATTTGATTCTGTGTGTTTCTTTTTTTTTGGGGGGGGGGGGTGGGGGGGGGGGGGGGGGGCATACTGCAGAGTGCGAGAAACGGTCCCGACCGGGCCGTGTACAGAACCAGTGTAACTCCTTCATTATTCATTATTTATTCATTCATTCATTCTCTCATTATATACATCATCAAATGCTCCTATCTTCTCGCACTGAATAATAGTGAAGGGGCCTTCTCGCACTCTTTCTCTCTCTCTCCCTCTCTCCCTCTCTCTCTCTCCCTCTGTATATATATATATATTTTTTATTATTATTATTATTATTATTATTATTATTATTATCTACGTTTCAGGCACGACAGCATACGCACACGCAAAGCACCTTCATGCAGTTATGCCGAAACATGTTAATGCTCAATGGAGTACACTATTATCTTCGTTTTCTAAATAATACTTCTTGTGGATGTGATGTGGACATGATTTTAATGAGAGAAAAGAATCGTTAAAAAAGGGAATGATGTTTATGATCTGTTGAGTTTTGTTCTTGAAAAGTGTACCTTCTTTTGTCCCGAGTGTAAATATTTGAAAATAAAAAGAACATTTCACCTTTCTTGAGTCCTCACGTAGAATCAAGGGGTGCGACTTTTTGTTTATTTTGTGATGCACGGTCTCAAATATATATGAAGAGTTTGTTTGCGAAAACCTAAAAGTCCATATTTGCCAAATGGAGATATTTGCAATTAAAGGTCAAGAAAAATAAAGAGCATAATAATAAGAAAATTGTTGCTTCTTTTGAGCATAACTTCAAAAAGGTACCTTTATAAATTATGTAGTGACCAATATATCATTTAAAAGGTATTATTTTGTATTTTATGACAAAAACCGCACTTCAAAATCTTCAAAAATGGACTTATCGGTTTTTTGCGAACAAACTCTTCATATATACATGTAATAAAGAACATAGGTTACTTTTCAATTCCTCAAAAGTGAAATTGCAAAATTCATACATTCGATACAGGAATACCGTCCATAGGATGTATCACAAAATTGCCTACGACACAAACGAATGATGATCCGAATAAGGTATCGAAGTTATGCTGATAATTGGTGGATTTATTTTCATCATCAACAATCCCATTAGAATCCTCTCATACTCGTAACTATTACCTGTATAACATTCATCATCGAGTTTAATGATATCTCAAAGCACACAACAACGATGACAAAATAGACGTAGATAAGGAATATTCGTGCAATGATCATTTTTTCTGTATCACGGAGGAACAGTTTATCACATTCATACATGCTATAGCGTATATAAAGCAAGAATAAGTTGTGATGAGTGCTTCCCTCTTTGTCCTATGATTCCACGTTATAGCAGCGTCGGTAACTATAATAGCTAGAAAAGTTCGGCGTATAACACGATACAAGATGGGAAAACATCCAATTGTTTTTCGCTGACTACACTTGAAAATATGAGATATTTCTAGAAACAGTTTTGAGGTTGTGTCGGAGTCGGTGTAACTCGAAAATATTCAGAACGGTATAATAATAATAATTGATATGATTTATATAGCGCCAAATCCACTCTGCAGAGTGCTCTAGGCGCGGAAGGAAGAGAAAGTGAAGGAGATAAAGGACATACAAATATCAAGTACATGTAATGAGTAGTCAAATTGAGGCTTTAAACAAGTGAGTTTTTAGACTGCTTTTAAAGGAGTCTGATGAAGAACAATTTTTTTTTTTTACGGCTGAAGGTAAGTTATTCCATAGGGTGGGAGCAGCATGGCCAAAGGCACGTGTGCCCCATATTGTAGTGAATCTTGGAATTATCAGAGAACCGGGGTTGGATGAGCGTAAAGATCTAGCAGGGATGTAATTATGGAGTAAGTCAATGTTATACTGAGGAGCAGCGCCCTGAATGCAATGAAAAGTCAAAAGTAAAATCTTAAAAATAATGCGATCTTTGACTGGTAACCAATGAAGTGATCTCAAAATAGGGGTGATGTGAGTGTGCTTCTTGGATAGTGTGATGATGCGTGCTGCCGCATTTTGAAGCCTCTGTATCATGGAGAGCTGAGTTTGTGGTAAGTTAAATAAGACAGAGTTTCCAAAATCGAGCCTAGAGGATATCAAGGCATGGACTAATTTTTCGGTAGAAGAGCGGTTCAAATATTTTCTAATGAAGCCGATATTACGAAGTTGGTATCTTACAGATCTACAAATGCTGGAAACTTGATGAGACATAGTCATATTACAATCTAGCATTACACCCAGGTTGCGACAGGTTTGGGACACACTAATTGACATGCCGGAAAAAGAGATGAAATTAATGTCAAGTTTACCTAATTGTGTCTTCGAACCAAACATTAAAAACTCAGATTTATCCGTATTCAATTTCAAAGAATGTGAGTTCAGCCATGAATAAACATCGGTCATTGCATTCTCAAGCTGACTCAAAGCATGTAAGGCATCATCCTGGTTAGGTTTGAAAGACAAATACAATTGAATGTCATCAGCGTATATGTGATAATTAATTTTGTGCTGGCGCAATATCTGTCCCAGGCTAATAAGATAGATGGAAAACAAGGTGGGCCCGCCCACAGAGCTCTGTGGAACACCGCATTTGAGAGGCATAGCATTTGATTTACAGCTGTTGACATACACTGCCTGTGAATGGCATGAAAGGTAAGATTTAAACCATTCGTATGCCTGACCTTTTACACCAAGAGATTGGAGGATGTTTAACAAAATTGCATGATTAACAGTATCGAAGGCGGAGGACAAATCAAGTAAAATCAAAGCAGTGACATTTCCACGATCCATTTCCTGTAGGATGAAGTTCGACACATTGAGGAGAAGGGTTCCTACGCTATGGTAAGGACGATATGCGGTATGCTACATAGAAGCTTTTTGGAGAGGTATAAGACATATCACCTCGTTCGGGTTGATACCGAATATCAACTTGCCATGATATTTCAATTTTTATTGCCATTTGTTCACTACTCGAACTGATACTCTAGATTATAGCTGTCTTGGAAGGTAGATTACTGTTGGTTGTCATCAAGACATTTTGATTGAATATTCACGATGACATTAATGTTTTCTCGGCCTTTGTCGTCTTTATTACAGTGTGAGACCAAACAGAAATTACATCTTAGCTGCAATAACAGCTTGAGAGCCCGACATGAACGGTGAAAAAAAAAAAAGCAATTGACGAGTAGTGACACCTCGTATGTCAAAAGAGCACTAGTTTTGCCTATTGAATTGTCTTTCTGCTATAAGTTTCGACTTTGTGATCAAAGAGGTTGAAAGTCAATATCGGCATATCATAATCGGCGAAAAAAAAATAATTTAAGCTTGACAGTGAAAGCAATCAGGTAAAATCACTCCTTAGAATACCTTTAGGTGTATATCTTTCCGCTACTTGTCAATTTGGTTTTCAATATTTTTTTCTTCATGCTGGCTGGTCGAATTCATTCTTCCGATTGTTCGGGTTCGACCTCGACCTCGACTTCGGCTTCGGCTTCGGCTTCTTCCTCTTCTACGTCATCCCTGCGTCGGCGACGACGGGTTTTGTTCGTGTCCTCGCCTTCCTCTTCCCCAACATCCCTGCGTCTGCGGCGTCGCTTGCCATTGACATCGCGTCGACGACGCACTTCGACCTTATTCATGAAAATATTCATGTTCATATTTAAATGTCACAGTCGTCATACCACCGAGTTACTTAGTGGAGAGTTCCATGCGACCTACAGGAACTGTTGTGCAATATACAACTTAGAAGCTATTGTCAACAATGGAGAAGATGCAAGCATGACTACTGTATTTGACCCCGCTTTACAAGGTGCTTTTTTTTTTACCGTAAGATATTGTCAACAAAACTCAACCGTCTTTGTTGTTGGTTTTTTTTTTTTGGCCTAGAGAAGAAAAAAATATTATTTCGTGCCACCGTCGAAATCAACAACCGGCTAAAAACATCGTCTCATAACTGCAATAAAATCGCTTTTCTAGAGTTTACGGAAAATACAAAAATTCCATGAAATGGACTGACGACAACTTTCAAATTACAATATCGACAGGGACTTTTACAAAAAGTAAAGAGATGATGTTTTTTTAGATTGACAAGTGTTATTTCTTTCCAGAATGATTATAGTTAGACTTACTGGTAAGGCGTCCAAAGCTTGTATGTAGTAGAGTCCATTTGCTGCAAAGCATAAAACATAAAGACAAAAACTGTCATTACAGCTTGGGACTTTGTCATTTTTTCGTTTGATTTTTGTTGTTGTCTGATTTTACAAGCTATGCTCAGTGACATCTGACAGTGTATATTTTCTATTTTTACTTCCATTTATTTTGGAAAAGAGAGATATCGGAACGTTATACTCGTTCGAATCCGGACTCGGAATCAAGAAAAAAGAAACAGACGGAAAATATTTCGAGTTCCTTTATTGGATCACATTGAATTGAGTTTTTTCATGGATGTCATCATTTTACTGTCAAGGAATCTGTCTTGTTTATAGTGGCTACACTGTTCACTATCCTTTGAAAATTTCTACACATTTTGTAATAAAGGATTATGGTGTTATATATTAATTCCTTGTTGTGAAAACAAGAACATGATTAAGAAATAACATGAACATTTTGATTAAAAAAAAATTTCTTGCGTTGGTCAATGTTGGTGTAGTGTCGAAAGCCAATAGCGTGTAGCGTGGACTTGGTGACTTTGTAACGATAGAATTTGCCATATCTCGTATGTCTTGATATTCTCGTTCATCATCAAAACGGTTTGATTTCAAGCTGGGCAATGCAGAGGATATTATATACCTCATTTCTAGAATCATCTCATCTGATTGGTTAAATAACTGTGCCCTGTTTTTGAGTTACTGTGACCGGGGCCCGGGCACAGTTAGTAAATAGGTTTGGAGACAGTCGCGACCCCATACACATAGATCGCTCATATTTACGCACCAATGATACGACCGCCGCACATTCAATCAGCGTGCTGTAAAAGAGACTAGCGGACTGGTTTGGAGACAGTCGCAACCCCGTTACGGTATCGGTAGTACACGTACACTGTACACATAGATGATCACTGTACGCACCAATGATACGACCGCCGCGCTGTCGATCAGCATTGATTACGAGTGCTGTAAAAGAGACTAGAATCTATATTTTCGGTATCCATATTTCGGAATCTATATTTTCGGGATATAAAACAAATAATGACTGCTTGATATTCGGGGTACAGTTAAAATTATGTAGGCCCTCGGTGATGTGAAAACCAAAACCATGCCCTCAGCTTCGCTTCGGGCATAGTTACGGTTTTCACATCACCTTGGGCCCATAATTTTAACTGTGCCCCTCATAGCAGTCATTATTTATATAATGTTTGTCTGATAACGCTTCCCAGTTCGTCAGTATCAGTATACATGTTCCCTATTCAACAAAGAAAAAGTGCAAGAGAACGTTATTCAAATGATTTCTTACCTAGTCCAGTGTTGGGGCAATAGTAGCTATAATCGTAGCAGCAGTCGTTGAACCGCTCACACGCCGCATCGCAGTAACAATCTGATGAACGGCAGTCACTTCCGACACAGTTACATCCAAAGCCGTAACAACTTCCGTCGTAAGGTATTGGTTCTGTGACGTATGTTGGTGCTAGATGAATATTCGGACGGAGTAGAAATATCGGTACTAATGACAGAGGACAATGCCTACGTATACCAAAAGCCACGTAGATAATGCTCCGTTGATATTATATATATATGTGACCCTGCACCTCAAAACAAACAAAAAGTCGCCAGTCATGAATTTTAAGTTAAGACCATATTCTGAAAAAGCAAACTTTAAGCTTTAAAATGATGTATAACTCAAAACAAATGGACTCTCCTAACCTATCTTAATATTGGAAAGAAAGCACAAACTCAGGAAAAGTGTGAACTGAGAAAAGAGGCTCTGAAGTACAGTGTCTGTTCAAGCGCTTAATCTTTACCATACCGTGCTAGCTGTGTGATGAATGGGACAAAAAACAGGAAGTAAACCACCAGAGTAACAACAATGAAGGGATTATCAGATTAAACTGAAATTAGGCATGCCTCATTAACACATTCTTTCCATAATTAATGCCAACCTTCAAAGCAGTAGCACTATCATTTCAGAAGTTATTAGAGTTGAAAGTGAAGAGTGTGGACAAGGTTTTTCAGAAATGAAAAAGGGACTCTAAAGACACACCTAATCACACTATTCTACCAAAAATGTTCGAGATAAACTGCTAAAAAAAACACACACTTTCCTGCCCGTTTTATGATGCCAAATTTTAGCATGATGTAAAAGAAGACCCGCTCTTTCAGAAAATATGAAAAAGTCAAGTTCGGCTAGGTTGACCCATTTCACTTATTTTCAGTCCTCACGCAAAATCAGTGTGTGCGACTTTATGTTCGTTTTGAGGTGCACGGTCACATATATATATATATATATATATATATATATATATATATTTGTATACTTCATATAGATACCTCTCAACTGATTGGTTAAAAGTGGAGTCATGAAAATAGCTGTGCCCCATTTTTGATCAAAATAACGTCATGATTTACTGTGCCCGGGGCATAGAATGAAGTGTGCCTGTAAATAGGCTTGGAAACAGTCGCAACCCCGTACAAATAGATCACTCATAATATGCACCAATGATACGACCGCCGCGCTGTCGATCAGCGTTGACTACGAGTGCTGTAAAAAAGACTAGAATCTATATTTTCGGTATATAAAACAAGTAATGACAGCTTGATATTCGGGGCACAGCTAAAATTATGTAGGCCCCCGGTGATGTGAAAACCATAACTATGCCCTCAGCTTCGCTTCGGGCATAGTTATGGTTTTCACATCACATTGGGCCCATTTTAACTGTGCTCCGTAAAGCAGTCATTATTTGTATACTGTAACTTAGGAACTTGGGCACTATTAAAAAGTGTATGTCCTGTTTTTATTACAAAGTACTGATAATTTGGACTCTACGCCACGTACGTATTTTCATTACACCTACCCAAACTTTTATGTGGGAGAAGAAAGATTATACAAATACGAGGAGTTTAAGGTGTTAATTTTCTTCAATTTGTATCCCTCTACAATAAAATTTGTAAGACCGAATCCGCTGACCTGTATTTTTACAAACATGTCGGGTTAATGAAGAACTGGACTCTGTAATTTATTAAACTTGTTAAATTACAGATCAGCAGTTGAGATCTTGCATCTTTATTTCCTTTTGTAGAGAGAGACAAATTGAAGAAAATTGACACCTCAACCTTCACCTCTCTGATAAATGATATTATTCTCTTGCTTTTACGAGTAGTTAAACTTGTAATGACTGTAATGGTTAACGTTCTCACGATTGTTTGGTACACAAAAGACAGGGACACTTACAGCAATAGTAATGTTCATCACTGTTATCGGAACAGTCATTGATTCCATCACATTCCCAGTTGCCTGGTATACATTGTCCGTTGTTACAAATGAAGTCTCCGTAATTACAGGAAGAGGCTAAAAAAAAGAGGGAACAAGAGAAAAGAAACATTTTGATGTGTACTAATACCCATGTGTCTTCTTAACTTATGTTTCCTTTAGAAGGAGATCTGACTGTAATGAATATACAATAGGACATGTACCGAATAATTACCCACAAAATTATAAGATCTCGGGCAGAGCGTATTAGATATGTGGCATAAAATTATGTTTGATGTTAATATTTCTCATTATTATAGAATGTAAAAAAGCACTCGGACAAAAATTGGAAGGAATCGAGTGGCGGCCAATGTTACATTAATGAAATAATTTTACCTGGGGTAGATGCGTAATAATCGTCACCTGGAGAAAGAAAAGAGCACAAAGCAGCATCTCAAAAACTGGTTGCATGTTCTTCAGAATGAAATGTCTCTTCTAATTAAAGTGTTGTAGTTTATATACCCTACCTATATGATAATTCGATAGAACAACATGTCTTGTTTTCTTTCAGGATCAAAATAATTGAGATACTATAACTCTCATACCATTTATGATAGTTTTATCGCTGTTTAATATTAGTTTGAACTGTACATGATTACAATAGTTTTGCAATATTAAAAATATTAAACAGAAATTACATGTACACGTATGTCCAAAAACTCTCTTCGACCACTATGTATTGTATTGTATGTGTATCTATTTCGTTTCCAACAAATAATATTGTTTACAACATTTGAAAAAAAAAGCAATGCTTCAATGTAACAAAAATGAATTACCGCATCCATATTCGTCACTGTAATCGGCGCAATCATTCCATCCGTCGCATCTCCACGAATATGGCATACACTGCCCATCGGAGCACTGGAATGAATTGCCGCCGCAGTAGACTGTGTCGAGGATTGACAGCATGAGAATACTTAGAGACTACAATAAACTGATCTGCATTAACCAACATTTCCGCTTCAATTTAAAGTTTGCTATTAAAAACACCAGAAGTCGCATTATGCCTATGATATCAAAGAGATGTTATGAAGAGACTAAACATTAAAAGAAGAAGTTTCATGAGTGCAGCATCCCACAATCTTGTCCGTGCCAATGACGAAAAAAAAATTGGGATCAACTTTACCAAATCGCCAACCTGCAGGATGGGCACAAGAAAAACAAAACACACACACACACACACACACACACACACACACACAACTCCGGCAATAACAACGCACAATGAAATAAACTTTTCATTAAAGTCACTACACTCTTTTGGAAGCATACATGTAGCTCATATAGACCTATTATTCCATGTCATTACGATACTTGATGTCCTCAATGATTTTTTTTTTAAAGCTCGAATTCTGATTAGAGTGTTTAAAAGTAACACCATAATTATACTAACAGTTGTGAACAGATCTTGAAGTGACATAATGCCTTGCACTTTGAACAAACGGGAAACCATGAATTTCTCAGCCACTCAGTTTTCAAAAGCAATAAATATATTCATCGTAATCCTTTTAACATAAAAAATTCCCATCGAAGTTTAGTAATCCCTTAAAATGAAACTGATTATTGAAGTGCTTTTTAAAAAACGCGGATGTTTGAAGAGATTTTGTTTCAATGAAAAATTGTCTTTTTCGGTGTATTCAAAGTAGGGTAAAAGTATTTTTACAGTATGTTATTTTCTGTATAACAATTGCATTGCACTGCTTTATTTCATTGGAAACTAGAAAATATTGCATTCAACTTTGACTGTGCAATATTCCCTGGTATCCCATTCATTGCAATCCAAGTCAATATATTATAATTATAGAGTAACCTGAGAATAGCATGATCTAAACACCGTTATACTTATCGTTTAAAAAAAAAGTATTTTAAAAATGTAAAAATTAGTAACAGACAAATGTATCATACACGCAGGAGATTTTTATTTATCATGAATAAATGCTTAAAATTAGAGTAAATGCCATGAAAGCTTCTAAATTCATACCTGGTGTTGAGTATCCCCCTGTACAAATGATGAACAATTACAAAACACAAAGTAATCGATATTTGATGTTTGAACACAGATAGTCATCAGCTGACTGTTATCGTTTCGTTAATAGACGTATGTACATACAAACAGGAAAAGTCAAGCCGATGTTGTCTTTAACTTGCGTTCAAAGACATATTAAGTACGCTTTAAACATGTTATGGCATTCAACGGTTACCATCGTCTACACCTCAATCATCACATTATAAAATTATCAATGCAATGAAACACCTCCATGATTGCAATCAGGGTACCAAATATAAAAATGACACAACATGCATGGCATGTAACCAACAACCTACCTGTATCGCTACTCTAACGACATTGCCGAATTGTTCCCTTAATTTCAAAGTAGATTATGAAATTATTAAACTCTTTTAAAACATATTTCTTTTTCTGGGGATAATAGGAAGCAATCGTAGAAGCTGTTCAGTGCCTATGATAGCTTTCGTAGGCAATGAATCGACAATGCAGATCCAATGCAATCGCATGTTATGTTCAAGAACACCTCATACTTGCAATAAAACAGCTAGAAAAAAATATATCTATAGTTTATTTAAATAAGGACCTGCATGGATGTCATTCGTATGTACATTGAAACAGTACGGCAACGTTGAATTTCAGTTTCGAGTGTCTGTTGGTCCTAACGAATGAGAGGGAGACAATACAATTTTGGTCTTGACAAGCTTTCGGGGAAGAAAAAGAAAGAAAGACAGAAGGAAAGAAACCCTTTGTTAGAAAGTGGAGAAATTGACATCATGGGTGCCACTTCATTCAAAAATTGTTCAGTTACCATTGAAGATTAAAATGGAAAGATGTAATTGCCTTTCAGAGTGGAACACTGTGCCATGGTGAATAAGACTCTTGACAATTAATTCCAAAAGTCAAATCTCGTTAGTGTCTGCAGCCTTGAACAAAACGTTTTGTTTATTAACATGGATGGGTATCTGGAAACACTAGTGAAAATGATAATTGGCTACATTGCAGGATAAAGAAGACTATTTTACACATATGTTTTATACATCACTAGTCTTGTGCAACGTTCTGAAATTCTAGTATCATTCTTAGAAATCTTCTTTAGATGCATCGAGGTCTGAAAAAAAAAAATATAGTGTTACCTATAAGAGGGTCGGGACATATAACAAGTCTCAACGTGGGAGAACAATATTTTTCTCAATCAGGCAGGTAAATACAAGAATTGAAAGAAGTAACGGGGACGGTTATGATGGCTAGCTTACCACAGTTGTTTTCGTCGCCACCATCGGAACAGTCAACGATTCCATCACATTCCCAGGAGTCTGGTATGCACTGACCGTCGTTACATGGATAGTCCCATGAATTACAATAGCCTGGTCATAACATTAAATCATAAACTCAAATTAACTTTTCGGGTGGGCATTTTCCGAGGGAAAGTCATGCGTAATGTAATTTTTGACATACTCCCTCATTACGACAGCCGCAACCGAAAGAATATTGCATTGTGTACTAGCTAGACTAAGCTTTTTTTGTTTGTGTGTGTTATTTTACATAAGTCATTTTTATAGCTTTTCTATAATTTTACACTGTGACGAGAAAAAAAAATAAACACATTCTGAACATTCAGAAAAGAGTTTTGAAGGTCAATTTGTTCCCTCCATTTTTAGTGTCTTCCATTCTATCTTCGTATCGTTGTACCTTGGTTTTCGTTTTATATCTCATTGGTTTTTATGCCGACCAATAGGACCAATACTTGCACTGATACACAATAGATCATTTTCTGTTATCTCATTCATCAAAATCCACACTAAAGAACATACATGTAAATGTGATATAGCATGATATAACACAATATAACGTATACCACAAGTGATGTAACGTGTATCTGCATACCTGATGTTGCGTATCCCCCCGTACAGAGGATGAAAATTGAATGACGAAATACATTAATCAGTACAAGGTGTTGAAACACAGATAACCATTGGCTGATTGTCATTTGTCATTAAATTACAACTTACAGACATGTGTAGGCCTATACAAACAGGGAATGAGAAACATTCATTTTCCTAAGCTTCCGTTCCAGTTCTCACTTAAAGGACAAGTCCACCTTCATACACATTAGGATTGAGAGAATCCAGCAATATTAGTAGAACACGTCAGTGAAAGTTTGAGGAAAATCGGACAATCCGTTAAAAAGTTATGAATATTTTAAGTATCTGCGAAGTCACTGCTGGATGACAAGACTACTACAGTGTATGATGTCACATGCGTACAACTATATAAGGAAAATAAAAAGAGAATTCACAAAACTTCACTTTTTGAATAAAGTGCACATTTCTTCGACTTGCTATTGACGTATGTTAAGGGTAATATTATTCCCCCTGCCTTCTGAAAGAGAGAAGTCGAGTGTTCTTTTGTTATGCGAGAAAAATGGAAATATGTTGAATTTTCTTTATTCTCTCTTTATATCGTTGTACTCTTACTTAGTCTTTTCATCCAACCGTGACTGGGCAGAAACTTCAAAAATTCATAACTTTTGAACGGATTGTCCGATTTTCCTCAAACTCTCACTGATGTGTTCTACTAATATTGCTGCATTCACTCAACCCACATGTCTATGAAGGTGAACTTGTCCTTTAAAATGTACAAAGTATCAATGATGATAATAATTCAAAAAACACATGGAAAAGAAGTATCAATCTTGAAAAGCTCTTCGTTTCAAAGCAGTATCTTAAATGGATGGGTAAAGTATTGGTTGAGGTAAGGATTGTGCTTTTAACTTTTTGCAAGATACCAAGAAACCGGTTATGACATAGTACAGAGCTTATACCTTTAAATCTTTGATGAAAATCGCATAAGTAGTGGCTGAGATATAAACAAAAACAAAAAACAAAGTGAAGCAAAGCGATCGTAATAAAACTCGGGTCCGACCTTTTTATTAGGATTGTTCTGTTTTGGATTTCTCAGCCATGTCAAAAACCAATTTTCATCAAATAAATGTTGATTTCCTCTTGGAATTACATGCTCTTTCACATTCATTATGGTTTTCTAATCATCTCACCAGGAAATGCTGGGGAGTGGTGACATTACGCGTCACTCTCATTTTAGTTATTGGCATATAGCATTATTTGACAAAATCGCTTCTTGATATAAACATATTAACTCAATTTTTATAGGGGCGAAAAATATGCTAGAAGTGCCTCACAAACATTAAACTGTGCCGTCCTCAATCCATTTTCCTTGTTTCCCTCCAATAACGAAACATATTACAAAGATAACATCGTGACTAAATAAACATAGGAGATAATTCAAATCAGAGATAAACATTTAGAACACTCCAAAATAACGATAAGATGCAATCAGCGATTGCCATTATTTCCCAGGCTCTTATGATAATCAGAGTCAGAAAATGATTATAGTGGTATTAGATGTAACACATATTACATAATATGCTTTTATCTCATCTTTCGTAATGTATATCCCTAGGTATGATTTATCCCGAGTCGTGGAGTTCCTTTAAGCGGGGTTCCCACTATCGTGCGATCCATTACGAACGCCACGATTAGACATTCGTAAGTGATCGTGGAAAATTTGTTGAACTCGTCTGAAATTTCACGTTTGGATACGAGGTTATGCGAGTCAATACGTGTTGGTACGCTTGGATGCGATATGGTCACGATTGGTCTATTTCAAGCGATACGATCTGTCACGATCTGGTCTGCCGTTCAAATACGATCTGACAGGCCTGTCCTTAATGAGTTCACGATTGGTACCGATCTAACATGACCATTACGATCAGGATCCCCAATCTGGTACGTGCAGCAACGTACTGATACGTTCGAATACGAATATCGCGAACCAATACGGGCTGCTGAGATAAGATATGATATATTTTACGATCGGGATCAGAAGTGACCCCCATTTAAGGCGCGATTGGACCCGAATGGGAATATTATAGTCTGGCTGACGATGGATTTCATTGTTTCCCTTAAATTATGCAGAGTGATTAGGCCTATTAATTTTATCCACAACCATTGATGATGGCAAGGCTTGACAGGTTGACGATGATGACAACGTAACCTTTGCAGTATTGCTAATGACGATTATGTTATCAGAGAGAAAGCAGCACCTAGGCCAGCCATAACCTCAGTTATTCCCTCGTCTGATATTAAACGTAAAGAAATTAATAGATTATTAAATCGACATGCTCACCCTCCCCCTAACAAAAAAGAATGAAACAACGAACCCAAATACATAAGATCAGATGATTGCCCCTCTTCCCCAGAAAAAAAAACCAGCAAGACAAAATGACCTTTCTCTCCAATACATGAAGAAAATAATTACATAATGAAATGAGCGCTAAGAAAGAGGATGGGATCGTTTTGAATGTTATGTAACATAGTATTATGTGATAAATACGCTCGATATAAGAAAGTTTTCCGAATGGATAGTGTTGCTTATGTGTTCGATTTCATATTCGCAAAGTGTATGTATCATATGCCTTTTTATTTCAAAATGTAGTTATCTCATGGGTTATTCAAAGTTTGGTTTATTCGGCTTGATTTAGTGTTTTACTTAACAATGTTTAACATAACTGATACACACACATAACAGAAAAGTGACTCCCTAATCAAAATGATGTCACTTTTTAACAAAAAAGGAGGTTTTACGCAAAATTATTTCGCAGGGGTATATTGCTACACTTATTGAATAACTAACTGTGAAAAATAATAAGAGTGATCTTCATTGTCATAATCATACGAGTGATCTCACATCCACGACAATGGTCACTTTTACATCTGCAGTAATAATGAGAGTTGAAAATAACCATTTTCCTCTAAAATTATGCTCTACCAAACGTACAAAAAAAGACATTGAAAAGTGTCAAAATAGATGTAATGGGGTCAAACGACGGCTGATGAAACAACTCTTAATTACTATGCACAATACACAAACAGCAGGATACTCACCCCCCCCCCCAAAAAAAAAACAAAAAACAAAAAACAACAACACTATGTAATATACTTTTAAAAAATAACCATTTGCCTTTGATATGTACCCATTCAAGCACGATTCATTAAATTATTCTCATCTTTGTACTGACGTTAGTCAATACGTGCAGACATACAATTGCCAGTTTATTTTTGCTCATTTTTTGTTTTCGTAACAAAAGTTATCCCATATTCTATTATCCTGTGTCTGCATAATGGTAATAGCAACCCATTAGTTCTAATAAAAACATCATTAACATAATGTATGAAAACATCTAAAAATCTGTAATACAACTTTCATTTTTATGAAATCATTTAAAAAAAAGATTTTGATAATGTACCTTAAAAATTACGACAATTAAACCCCACACTGTCATACAATTTACCGTTTGGAAATAATAATCTAAAGATGCAGGCTACCACCTATCAGAATACAAAATAAATCAATTTATGAGTAAAATAAGGGCAAATGGGCAAAAAATAATAATAATGATAAGCGGAAGTAAAGTGAAAAAGTCGATCCCGATCAACACGATTAAGAAGCACGATTAGAAGAGATTTGCTGCGTTTGGATACGATCCTAGACGATCTGATGCGACGATCACGATCAAAAACTAATCGTGATAATCGTAGAAAATTTTTGAACCGTCCAAAATTTTCTTACGATTAACGCGATTACCACGATTGACCTTAAGATCTGATACAATCTGATAAGATCATCCCGCTTGCTGCACGATTAAGACCACGATTTCTATCGTGGCGCCAATCGTGATAGTGGGAACCCCGCTTTAGCGGGGTTCCTACTATCCATGGGCGTAAATCCCGGGGGGATGGGGGGATATATCCCCCCTGAAATGGAGGAGGGGGGGGGGATGGCCTGTACAATCATCCCCCCCTGAAATTTGAGGGAAAAAATGGAGGAAGCAGAAATGTGATTGTATCAATTTTGGCATATTGCATGACGTCCGTACGCCCGCCTCCAGAGAGGTTACAGAGCTGAACAGTCTTGTAGGATAATGTATATATAATTTTCTCAAGCGCTAGCTCGCTTCGCTCGCTCGCAAAGACAGTAATACCGACATAAGGTATGGCCCAGACGTTGACAACGTCAAATAGTATAAGCCTACATGTAAACATGTAAGTCCAAAGTTTCACCAAAAGTGTGCACCAGATCGCTTATTTTCAGGTCTGAAAATGCAAGATCTTCCTCGTCTGAGAGGGGGGGGGGGGTATCCCCCCTCCCACATCCACCATCATTAAAACAGAACGATGCCCCTGGGATGATTGCTTTATTGACTTAAATCAAGAAAATAGAAAAATACAATACCTACAGGAAGATAATACCGGTACGTTTTTACATACAAAGAAATGGAGATCCATATTACCATATTATTGAATATATTTGGGCATTATTCATTGCTATGCTACGTTTTTAAAGGGGGTAGGGGGTCAAAATCACCTGTCAGTCAAGAAGAAAGAAAACAAAAATTCTTCGTTCTTTCAAGGTCTGATTTTCCGCCAAAAGACGGCTGACAAGCAAAAGAAAAAACAAAACAAAACAAAAACCCCAAACAATCAAAAACAAAAACAAAAAGTCTTTATATCTTTGCTGCCACTTCCCTCATACTTTATATTTAAGACAAAAGAGTGGTACATTCGATCCCTGTTAAGTGTGTGTGTGTGAGGGGGGGGGGGGGGGGCGCCAAGCTCCCCCCCCCCCCCACATCCGCCGGTAAAAAAAAAGAATAAAAAACTTACCAAAATGGTAATTCAAGGGTTAGTAAACTGCTTTTGAAATCGACATGAAAGGGGGATCAAGAAATAAAATATTTTTCTAAGATTTCTTTTAACCATAATTAAAGAGGTATATAGCGTGAAACATTGTTCAAAAAGTCCGGAGCCGACAAAATATTGCGATTCAGCGTGATTCCTCGTTGGCATTCTGAATATAAGCAGGATGTGCGCAGTGTACTCAGAACATCCGAACGGCAAAAAGAGTTGCTGCAATGTTGCGCAATGTGATGTATATAGAATGTACACCTTTGTACCTTACGCTTCGTTATATCAAAGCTAGATCATTAATGATTTTGTTTTTGCAGTATTGCTTTACATACTATGCCTTGCATTGCCAATAATAAGACTTGACCTGGGCTATTTCCTAACTTTTTCATGTATATAAAACACACACACACACAAACAGAAACAATAATATTAGAGGATGTTCTACAGTGCAGATTTTGGATATCCTTCCCCCATTTGGTCACTTCGACGCCCCCTCGCTGGTCATACCTCCCCAAATCATGAACATAAAGCGACACCCTTGACTACCAGTGGCTAATCCGCCCCCCACTTAATTTCCAAAGCGAAAAAATATAGCTACAAAAGGCAGTTTTTGGACTGCAAAATGTCAAATTTTTCAAGCTCGCTCGCTCCGCTCGATCGCATTTAATCGCTATGCCATTCTCCTGATGTCGCTGCCAGTAATTGCCAGTAGTTGCGCCCGGTGCGTTCCCTTATTCCAAAGTATAGCTACAAACGGCAGTTTTGAGACTGGAAAATGTCAAAATTTTCAAGCTCACTCGCTGCGCTCGCTCGCATATAATCGTTATGTCATTCTCCTGATGTTGCTGCCAGTAACTGCCAGTAGTTGCACCAGGTGCGCCCCCCCCCCTTAATTTTCAAAGCGAAAATATATAGCTACAACCGGCAGTTTGGAGGCTGTAAAATGTCAAAATTTTCAAGCTCGTTCGCTTGGCTCGCTCGCATTTAATCGTTATGCCATTCTACTAGGATGTTGCTGCCAGTAATTGCCAGCAGTTGCGCCCCGTGCGCCCCCTTAATTTCCAAAGCGAAAAAATATAGCTACAACCGGCAGTCTTGGGACCGTAAAATGTCAAAATTTTCAAGCTCGCTCGCTCACATATAATCGTTATGTCATACTCCTAATGTCGCTGCCAGTAATTGCCATCAGTTGCGTCCGGTGCGCCCCCCCCCCCTAATTTCCAAAGCGAAAAAATATAGCTACACAAACGGCAGTTTTGGGACAGTAAAATGTCAAAATTTTGAAGCTCGCTCGCATTTAATCGTTATGCCATTCTCCTGATGTTAATGCCAGTAATTGTCAGCAGCAGTTGCGCCCGGTGCGCCCCCCCCCCCTTCATTTCCAAAGCGAAAAAATATAGCTACAAACGGCAGTTTTGGAATTGTAAAATTTCAAAATTTTCAAGCTCGCTCGCTTCGCTTGCTCGCATTTAATCGTTATGCCGTTCTACTATAGGATGTTGCTGCCAGTAATTGCCAGCAGTCGCGCCCGGTGCGCCCCCTTATTTTCCAAAGCGAAAAAATATAGCTACAACCGGCAGTTTTGGGACTTTAAAATGTCAAATTTTCAAGCTCGCTCGCTTCGCTCGCTCGCATACAATCGTTATGTCATACTTCTGATGTCGCTGCCAGTAATTTCCAGCAGTTGCGTCCGGTGCGCCCCCTTAATTTCCAAAGCGAAAAAATATAGCTACAAACGGCAGTTTGGGGACTGTAAAATGTCAAAATTTTCAAGTTCGCTCGCTCCGCTCGCTCGCATTTAATTGTTTTGCAATTCTCCTGATGTTGCTGCCAGTAATTTGTCGTTTCACACCGTCATTCCATAGGAGAAAAAATGACTGCGCAGTGGAATGTATAACATGCACATTCCGTTATGTATTGCAGTCCCCATTACAGTTTCCAGACTGACAGCACACGCACATACGCGCACACACACATACACACGCACGCACGCACAAGCATGCATGCACACCCTCAAAATTACTCTTCCCCCCATGTCTTGACCAACCCGCCACGGTACGCCACTGGCTGCACCCGTCCGGTTATGGGCTTGTAATCGTGGTGATGTTGACTATCGCCGATCATCCCCCCCCCCCCCCCCCACACTCCTCAGCACGGATTTACACCGTTGCTACTATCACGATCGGCGCTACGATTGAAATCGTGGTATGAATAGTAAAGCAATCATGGTGATCTTATCAGATCCTTTGACTATTAGATTGTATCAGATCTTGAGGTCAATCGTGGAAATCGCGTTAATCGTAGAAAAATTTTGGACGATTCAAAAATTTTGTACGAATGACACGATTAATTTTTGATCGTGATCATCGCATCAGATTTTCTTGGATTGTATCAAAACGCAGAAAATCGTATCTAATTGTGCCTCTTAATCGTGTTGATCGGGATCGACTTTTTTCACTTTCCTTCTGCAAATTTTGTACATTTGCTTATTTTACTCGCTAATAGTATATATTTTGTATTCCGCGAGGTTGAATAAGGGAGGGTTGGCACAATGAAATATAAAAATAATAACAACACCACTGAAACATCCACCTGAATGTTCCACATACCTTACAAATTAACTTTTGTGACTTTTGAAAAGTGACCATCGTCGTGGATGTAAGGTCACTCGTTCATGACTATAAAAATCACTGTCATTGTTTTTCACATAGAAGTTAGTCAGTAAGTGTAGCAATACCCCTGCGAAATAATTTTGCTTTAGACATTCTTTTTTTTTGTTAAAAAGTGACATTATTTTAAGGGAGTTACCTTTCTGTTGTGTGTGTATGGCGGTTTTGTTAACCACTGTTAAATAAAACAATAAATCAAGCCAAACCAACCAAACTTTCAATGCCCCATGAGGTAGTGAAATTTTGAAATAAAAATGCACATGATACATATTACGTGAATATGAAATCAAACACACAAGCAAAGCTATCAGTTCGGCCAACTTTCTTATATTGACCTTTTAATAACACTTATTATGTTAGCATTCAAAAAGATCTCGTCTTTTTTTAAACTTCAATTTCATATTTTCTTCATGTATTTCAAAGAAAGGTGAAAACATTTGTCTTGATTTTTTTTTTTTGCCTGGAGAAAATGGGACAACGATCTGATCTTGTTATTTGCTTGTTTTTTTTTGGGGGATGAGCATGTCGATTCCGTAATCTATTTATTTCTTTAGGTTAAATTAGATGAGGGACTGTCTGAGGTTATTGCTGGCCTAGGTGATGCTTTCTATCTGGTGATAACGTAATTGTCATTCGTAATACTGCAAAGGTCACGTTCTCATCATCCTCATTCTGTCAACCCTTGTCATCATTGTGGTTGTGGATAGTAGGCCTAATCACTCTCCAGGAGTTGAGGAAACAATGAAAGCCATCGTCAGCCGGACTATCCCATTCGCGTCCAATCGCACCTGAAATGGGGTCGCTTTTGATCCCGATCGGGAAAGATATCGTATCTTAGGCCCCAGTCACATAATGCTCTGCGTCCGGAGTTACGTCCAAAAAAAAGTCATTTTTTCCCGCGGACTCTCGCGGATCCCTTGCCGTCACAAGAATTTTTTTAAACAAAAAAATATGGAAAAATGCAGGCGATGAGGACAGATACGATCAGATGCGGACACCTGCGTCCACTTGCGGATAATCTTACGAATTGACACCTTATTTGTTTTTTCTACTTGCGTAAACTTCCGAATACTTCTGAATACTTGCGGAGAATTACGGATAGTTACAGATTGTTATGAATAATTATGGACAATATGGTTTTCTCTGACGATCCCCGCTCAGTTAGTGTATTATGACAACAAGGTTATCACATATCGTACTATCTTATATTGTACACTGTAGGGAAAAGCTGAAATTATGTCACGTACAACTTGTAAAGACTTTCGCATTCCTTTTATTTGTTTTACAGCAATAGAAGAAAAATGAAATTTTGAACTCTAAGTTTGAATTGATTTTGTGCAACTCAAATATGAATATACATCATTAATGTCCAGTATTCATAGCATAATTATACCACAAATGAAATATGATGTAGATCGATAAGTTAAACAATAGAGTAAGAAAGAATAAATTACAGTCATGGAATAGACAAACTTTGATTTAGCTGTAATTGTACATCGATAGTCATGACTTACTGGGTTATGTTAAGGAGACTGATATAATAAAGTTACCGTAATGCTCGATAGGTTTCCAGATACTAAAAGATAAACGTCTGGACTTAAGAACACCCCTCCATTTTCAAGGTACAAAATAAGAAAATGCAATACACATTCCATGAAGTGTAAAGTGATTAAGACTTTATAGAAATACAGTCGTTCTCATTTTATATCCTAGCTGTTTATGACTGCCCCACATTCTCCCCGGCCAGTAAAGTAAATGAAATGCTGTAACCCCATTCTCTACCAAATATATTGACCTTTTTCGAATAACATGCATTTAGAGAGTGCAAGAAAAATAAGTTCAGCTCTAAGGGTCAACAATGTCATTTGTATATGGGTGCCACTTAAAATGACCATTTTGTGGGAGAAATTTATAACTCGACCATGCAGCGGTTCTGCCACTCCACCGCTCCGACTGTGTTGCAGTATTCCTTAAGATATACAATGTGCTGCAGCTTAGCAACACGGGTGGTGTACTAATAGTTTACCATAAGTCTCTATTCCCATGGGTGAGGAAATGGAAAACGCCAAAGGACGCAATTGTCCGCAGCATCCATAACTGTCCGTAAATGTCCGTAAGCGGTCGTCAGTGTTGTGATACGTTAACTTGCGGTTAATTTCGGATACTTACGGTTGACGGGAATAAACGCAACTGGACGGGAGGTAAACTTATTTGCGGATGATCTGCGTCTAAGATACGGATCGTTACGTTCAGTTACGGATAATTATGTTTAGTTGCAGTTACTTGCGTAAGTCTGCATCCGTAAAGTCTCTCTGCGAAATTTTGAACATTTCAAATTTTTAAGGCTTGGCCCCGTCATCTTGCGTTTCTTTACGGATTAGTTACGGATAGTTATGTCTACACACGACCCTGCGTATTTCTGCGTCCACGCTGCGTCCCCCTGTGACCACTCATCCGTATCTATCCGCGGCTGACGTAACCCATCGTAAGGCGCTGTGTGACCAAGGAGCTTCAAACTGAAGCTCCTTGGTGTGACTGAGGCATGATTTTGAAATGTTCAAAATTTCGCAGAGGGACTCCACGGATGCTGCCTTACGCAAGTAACCGTAACAAAACGTAACTATCCGTAACTGAACGCAACTATCCGTAGCTTGGACGCAGACCATCCGCAAAAATGTTTACCTCCCGTCCATTTGCGTTCATTTGCGTCCACCGTAAGTATCCGAAATTAACCTCAAGTTAACGTATCACAACACTTACGTCCGCTTGAGGACATTTACGGACAGTTACGGATGCTGCGTCCTTTGACGTTTTCCGTTTTCCACTCCCATGGGAACAGAGAGTCTTGGGAAATCACACCACCCGTGTTGCAAAGATGCAACGCATGTACCTGAAGGAATACTACAACATAATCGGAGCGGCGGAGTGGCAAAACCGCATGGTCGAGTTATGAAATTTCTCCCATGAATGGTCATTGTAGGCGGCACCCATATACAGATGACATCGGTTGACCATTGATGCTGAACTTTTTTCTTACACTCTTTGAATATATATTATTCGAAAAAGGTCAATATTAAGGTAGGGGATGGGATGACGTCATTTTATTTACTTTTCTGGCCGAGGATGGTGTGGGACAGCGATAAACTATATAAAATGAGAACGAATTTAGTATTTCTCTCACAGTCTTAGCCACTTTACACTCCTGAATGTGGATTATTTTTTTTATTGTATGTGGATAGGGAAGGGGGTGTTCTAAAGTAATTTTTTTTTTCTGGAAATTTATCAAGCATTACTTTATGATAACAGTCTCCTTAATATAACCTATTAAGTCATGAATATCGATGAACAATGAAAACGTCACGTAATCAAAGTTTGTCTATTCCATGACTGTAAACTATATTTTCTTCCTCTATTGTTTAACTTATCGATCAATATTGTATTTTATTTGTGGTATAATTGTATTATGTATTTTGTACATTAATGATATATATCAATATTTGAGTTGAACAAATAAGATTCAAACTTCAAGTTCAAAATTTCATTTTTCTTTTATTGCTATAAAACATACTGAATGAATGCTAAAAATCCTCACAACTTGTTCGTATAAATATAATTTCAGTTTTCCCCAGTGTACATAAGACAGTCCAATATGTGATAACCTTGCTGTCATGAATACACTGACTGAGCAGGGATCGGCACGAAAAACCACATTGTCCATGATTATTCGTAACAATCTGTAACTATCCGTAACTATCCGAATATATCTGGAACTCTCAGTAAATATTCGCAACTCTCCGCAAGTGTTCAGAAGTACTCGAAAGTTAACGCAAGTCGAAAAAAACCAATTGCATGTCAATTCGTAAGATTATCCGCAAGTGGACGCAAGTATCCGTATCTGTCCGTATCACCCGCATTTTTTCCCGTATGTTTTGTAAAATGTTCTGGTGATGGCTAGGAATCCGCGGGAGTCCGCAGAAAAAATTGACTTTTTTGGACGTAACGCCGGATGCAGAGCATTATGTGACTGGGGCCTTATCTCAACAGCCCGCATTGGTTTGCGGTATTCGTATTGGAACGTATCAGAACGTAGCTGCACGCACCAGATCGGGGATCCCGATCGTAATGATAGTGATAGATCGGAACCAATCATTGATTCAATTGGGACAATCCTATCTGATTGTATTTGAACTGAAGACCAGATCGTGACAGATCATATTGCTTGAAATAGACCAATCGTTACCATATCGCATCCAAGCGAAGCAACATGTTCACTCGCATAACCTCGTATCCAAACGTGAAATTTCAGACGAGTTCAACGAAACTTCCACGATCAGTTACGAATGTCCAATCGTGGCGTTCGTTATAGATCGTGCGATAGTGGGAACACCGCTTTACTCACCATAACAAATTACACCAGCGTCCTCCCCATGAACGCAATTGTGCGAGCCAAATCCATTGTGCGGACACTGACTGATGTCCATCTCGATGCCAGAGCAGTGGACATCGTCCATCCAGATCGGCCCGCTCCCCTCGCCGAAATATGCCGATTGCAGTGCCGAGGAGGCGCCGCTATACCCGAGCATCTTGCAGATGACATTGGCGTCATTCAAATCCCAGCTATCATCGCATATTGTTCCCCACTGGTAACCGACAGAAACTTCCACTCGACCTTCGTAGTACCTACTTCCATTGCTCAAACGAAGTCCATCCACATATAGAGATGATCCTGTGAGAATTCAATTAGGGCATTCTCAAGTTTAAGAAACTGTCTTTCCGTTACTTCCTTATGTTTACGATTCATTCATTCAAGCGTATGGTCCTGGTTGATGCCGTTTGCTGGCTATTGCTAGTCGGCATCTTTCTCCTGTTTTCTTGTCTGAGCAGGCAGGGGACCACTTCACAGGGTTAGCACCCTGCTCTTTGCTATGAATGAATGAAGTAGGATATGTATACATATATATATATATATATATATATATATATATATATATATATATATATATATTCATAACGATCCATTTGGAGACTAGATTTATGAGTCGCTCATTCAAAAAAGCATGGAGAGATATTCACATCTGTGCTTGAAAAGGTAACCCGGAGTCACGGTTGGTTACAATACTAATCAATTACCTTCTTTTATCTTATTACTAGTACTATAACTAGTAATATTATTACTAGTAGTATGCAACATTATGATTGAATATTGCATAAGACTTATCAAATATAATGCAAAGGTTTGTAATGTGCCACTATCTGGAACAGTGTGGTGGGATCTGTTATATCATGTGATTACCCCTCCACAAACACTTGCCAAATCCCCAGTGTGTGTGTATATATATATATATGTTAGAAGGCAAACCTTTTACTATGAAAGAGGGCTGTTGCAATAATCGATTCCATTTAATTATAATTGCTACAAAATCTTCATACCTGGTGTTGCGTTTCCCCCTGTGAAGGTGATAAACAACGTAATACACAATTAGTACATGGATTTAACAGTGTTAGGCAACAATTGGCTGATAAATGTCATCGTGATATTTATAATAGACATATTTATACAAATAAGATAACAGAAACATTTGCTGTCTTATCATAGACCTTATCTGATGTCTGCTAATTATGAACCAAACTTGAATACAACACCTTTGTACATCAAACACACAGAATTCAACAATAAACAAAGGCATGCCTAACAAATTTAAAACACAAGATTTACAATAACATCAGTAGGATTTTCAAGACCTTAAAGTTTCAGGAGTGAAATGCGACACCTACTGCAATCGTTTTCATCGCTGCCATCGGAACAGTCGAGGTATCCATCGCAGTGACAATAATCTGGTATGCAGTTTCCATCGTTACACTGAAACTGCCAGCTTCCACAGTATTGGTAGACTACAAACAAGAATATTATACAACTCTTTATTTTCACGGCTGCCCAAGTTGCATGTCATTATTCTAAAAAGAAAGTGCCATGAAGTACACGCACATTGTATATCATGACATGTGAAATTGTATGATAATTTATTAACAAAAAACAAACCACGATATACTAGAGCATAATCGATAAAACTCTTGCAATGTATTGCAACATTATGTAACAACAGAATGTGATGCGATATTTCATTACTAATTTCCAAAATGAAAACAGACACCAAAGAGAAAGCCTCTCATTGCGGTGAGGTCTCCAAACACCAATCGCATGATGCCCCGAAAGCCTATTTTTCAGTCATACCTTGCGTGGTGTACTCAGGATAATCAGTTGTGTAAGCTGTGAAAGAGAGAAATGAAAACATTCCAAATGCACGGTAAATATTGTTTATGGCGGAGGTGGAGAGAGGCAAACATGTGGTTATCATAGACAAAGAAACTGTTCAGTTACCACTGAAGTTTAAAATGGAAAGATGTCATTGCCTTCCATAGTGAAACACTGTGCCAATGTGAATTTGACTTTTTTTCTGGGGATAATTGGAAGGGATCGTAGAAGCTGTTCAGTGCCTGACATGTTTCCGTTGGCAATGAATAAACAATTCGGATCCAAAAGTAACCCAAACTAAGAAAAATAGAGACGGTCAATTGTTACTACATTCAGCTTACAGCTCAACAATCACAAATTACAAAAGCAATAAAAAATCCCCATGATCAGAATTCAGATAGCCCATTCCAAATGCCACACTCGTACACGGATAGGTACACAGTGGCACACAACCTAACATTAATGACACTTACTACATTTAACAGGAAAGTGCGGAACTTTGCACTTAATGTCAAAGCGAATTGTAGAATAATTCAAATCTGTTAAAAGCAATTCACTTAAACCATTTCTGATAATAACTTGAAATCAGTGCTCGTAGTGTTTAGAAACGAACAGTTTTCCATATGCAATGACCTGACTGTGCTAATGCAACTTAAATTTCATTTCATGCTCATCAAGAAAACTAAACAGGAAGAATGATAAATATTTGAAGACTATTATTACACGGCATGTTACCAAACAGAGATTATCATATCTTTTGCGGGGACAGATAACATTCTTTATCGAATCCAAACAAAGTTCGGCGTAAGATTACAAACGCACAATCACATTCTGAAACTTTTAGATAAACCTTGACAATAGACTCAACAGATAAGAAGAAAGGTTAATGTTCCGGGTTAATGTGAATGAATAAAGTTCTTTGTCATTCCTAGCTTTTATTTCTTTATTTCTTTATTTGTTTATTTGTTTGTTTGTTTATTAATTTTCCATCTGAGAAAATGGGTGGATAGCCCATATTCAGCAATAAGCTGGTCATCCATGGGGTCCAGTTGGATGTGAGGCGGGACCACTTCACCGGGTTAAACACTTTGCTCTTTGCAATGAACGAATGAAGCGGGATCTTTTACGTGCATGTTGCGACTCTCTAACACACGGGACCTCCATTTTATGTCCTATCCGAGGGACAGATGACAACACACAACATTGCCCAGTGAGACTCGGGTATCGAACCTGGATGGCTTGGGTCGAGGTAGACGCGCTACCGACTACAGAGCCAACTAACCCCCACAAACGTCACTTAGAGAAACGTGGAAATGTAGAGTTGGGACTGCTTTCCACTTTCTCAGGGCTAAACGGGGTAGAAACTCTGAATTCTTTGAAATTTGAAAATAGATGTCATTACGGCTCGAGCAGAATGTGCATCGTATTAGGATTTGATTAATAGTTTTTAGAAGTGCGAATTTCAAGTTAAGGGTACAATCTAAAATGCATTCAATGGTTCTACCTTCGATCAGTCGTTCCAGCCTTCACAGCAAGTACTGAAAATTGGTACATTTACCTAGTTGGCAGTATCCCGGGGAAATTGAAATGTCGTCTATGGCGATATCACCTGTGAAGCTACTCCCATGTACACCTTCCATGGTAATGTAGAATGATCGGTAGTAGTTGTAAATACTGATCTGGATTAAAAGATAATGTATGACGACGTGTTTAAAGCTTTTCGACACAGCAGGAAATCTAATATAATCAAAAATTGTTTCTTGATATATAACTGCACCGCATTTTAACATGCACTGTGATCTTTATGACTTTCAACCCTTTTCACTGGTCAAGTTTCTCTACTTTCCAAATTTATTAGCATGGAATGGTTTTCTGATGTCTCTCCGATCCAAGGTTTCTCATTGGATTCTGCTTTATTTAGCACATTTTGAATCAAAACCCATTATTGTCTGGTTTTGCACACAGGAATCTAAATACTTTGAAGATTTTACAATAATTGGCTAATAAAAATGAATACATTTCTGTAAAACAAAACAAAAAAGAAGTATATATGTGACGCTGCACCTCAAAACAAACAAAAAGTCGCCAGACATGAATTTTTAGTTAAGACCATATTCTGAAAGAGCAGACTTTAAGCTTTAAAATGATGCATAACTCAAATCAAATGGACTCTCCTAACCTATCTAAATATTGGAAAGAAAGCACAAACTCAGGAAAAGCGTGAATTGAGAAAAGAGGTTCTGAAGTACAGTGTCTATTCAAGCGCTTAATCTGTACCAAACCGTGCTGGCTGTGCGATGAATGGGACAAAAAACAGGAAGTAAACCACCAGAGTAACAACAATGAAGGGATTATCAGATTAAACTGAAATTAAGCATGCCTCATTAACACATTCTGTCCATAATTAATGCCAACTTTCAAAGCAGTAGCACTATCCTGTCAAAAGTTATCAGAGTTGAAAGTGAAGAGTGTGGACAAGGTTTTTCAGAAATGAAAAAGGGATTCTAAAGACACAACTAATCACACTATTCTGCCAAAAACGTTCGAGATAAACTGCTAAAAAACACACTTTCCTGCCCGTTTTATGATACCAAATTTTAGCATAATGTAAACGAAGACCCGCTCTTTCAGAAAACATGAAAAAGTCAAGTTCGGCTAGGTTGACCCATTTTACTTATTTTCAGTCCTCACGCAAAATCAGTGTGTGCGACTCTATGCTCGTTTTGAGGTGCACGGTCACATATACATATATAATTTTGATGTACATATATATATGCATATGAATAAAACATGTAAGCCCTATATACGTATATTACATGTATAGGCCTATATTATATATATATATATATATATATATATATGTATATATATACGTATATACAATGTATATATATATATATATATATATATATATGAAGGGTTTGTTTGCAAAAACCAAAGTTCATTTTTAAAGATTTTTAGGTAAGATCTCTGTCATAAAATACAAAATAATACATTCTAAATGATGCATTGGTCACTACATATAAAGGTATATTTTTGAAGTTATGGTCAAAAGAAGCAAAAAATTTCCTTATTATTCTCTTTATTTTTCTTGACCTTTAATCGCAAATATCTCCAATGGGCAAATATGGACTTATCGGTTTTTGCAAACAAACTCTTCATATATATATATATATATATATATACATATATATATATTTATATATACGTGTGTGTGTGTGTGTGTGTGTGTGCGTGAACATGTGTGTTTCTGGATGAGTACAAAAACTAAAATGTGTAATTCCATTTTTTGATCCTGCGTGTGTCCTGCGATTATTTGCGAGTGTCACAATATAGATGGTTTCTTTCAGGTTATTTTTTTTTCTCACGTACTTCTACCTCTCTTTTCCTTTCAAGCAGTAGATCGATAATAAATGGCTTAAGTATGGAAATAGTTCCCACTGAATCACCTGTGTTTGACTCCAATAGTTTCCTCTTTCTCCACTGTATGAGTATAAGATGTCCGTCGCATTTGGTGACCTTGACTCAGACTTGTAGACATTCAGTGTGTTGATTGTGCTACCGTACATATGAGACCAAAATGTCAGGCACGAGTAGCCGTTTCCATTGTAGGCGGGGCTCCATAGGCGTGCAACAATTCCGTTATAACCTGAAGAGGTCTCTATATACATATAATATCCATCTGCAATTAAATGTGTAAACAGGTCACATGCTGTGAATACATGTGAATGTTTTAGAGAGTAAGAATTAAAGGCACAGTAACATTACAGCGATGCCCCTATTCTAATCAGCATTTTCTTTCACATGATAATGTTGTTTCCTTGTTGTGCACTAAACGCTACTTGCTACGCATCTTCTCATCATTTTGGAGAGAACTTTTGTAGCAAGCATGGTTTGAGGTTAAAATTCTTCTCCTTTAGAGAATTATGTCACTACCCATGGGTGTATGAAAAAGGGGGGGGTCGGGAGGGTCGTACGACACCCCCCCCCCCCCAAAAAAAAAAAAAAAAAAAATCAAAAGGTCCACTTTTTGTAACAGACATTTTTGTTTTTCGAGGGCTTTTACCCTATATACAAAAGGGGAAAAAAGTGACCAGGTGGTGTTCCAGCAAATTGTCAAAAACTTCGTAAATTTCATAACTTACTTTTAATCTGCCATACTTTATTTTTTAGGCTTAAGCCGCACTGCCATGTTTATTGATTTTCCTGTCTCCCATCAGCAACTCATCGAAATGGTTGACTATATACACACTCACAGCAGGCCTATAACTATTACTCGCTCCTTACCCTATGACAAACGGTGCGGCCGTTTGAATTATGGCCTAACCTATATTGTCCTCTGAAGAGGAATGTAATAATTCATACTCATGTTTTCAACTCCTGTCCTTTTGGATTGAGATTGAAGTGCATATTCTACTTTCTTAGTACATTCGGAGGCAAAGTTAGGCAGGATTGACTAACTCTGGAAGTATCGTCAACTCTGGAATACTTGTATTAAATGGTCCGCAAAACTTTTTACTATGTACTCTAAGGTGTAGCTAGTCAGCAACTTTTTTTAATGCAGTCTTCAACTTACCGATTCACGGACTCGTAAATGACCAACTTAGGTTTCATCACCAGTTTTAACATAAATGGGTTTTTTTAAGTATGCCGAAAAAGTCACTTTTGTATACACCAAATGGCCCCATTTTAAGATATAAAATTCAAAGACTCCCCACCGTGGGAGGGGGGAAACCCCCCTCCCACACCCTCCCCCCGCTCGGTCGCTCCGCTCCCTCTCAAAGGTAAAGGTCCAAAATTAACGGCAGATTTGTGATTACGACCCCCCCCCCCGAAAAAAAAAAATCCTGCATACACCCCTGCTACCTTTCTTTTATCAAATTCATCTAGGGTTCAATACTTTAACTTAATGAGTAGAATTACTGACGAGATCATGAATGCTGGGATCGAAATGTTGTCAATATTTATTGATGCTTTGTAATATACAAAAGGTTATCCCATTATATATTTTACTATTCGTAAGATGATAATAACAAAAATGATAATAACATATTATATGAATGGGCATAGAGAAGTTCATCTACGGCAATTACAAATCTCATTAACTTTTAAAGAAAAAGAAGCATTGTCGAATTACCATGGAAATGTTAAAGGCATAATTTACCATTTGCAGATGGAACAATAACTCAGCAGTAGTGCTTCAAAATAGTTCTTAAATGTGAGTTAGGGACGGAAACAACCAAGGTAAACATTTGAACCAGCATAATCGAGGTTAAGTATTGTTAAATATACAAAATGTAAACAATAGTAACATTAAACAAATTCTATGCTAAACCGTCTACCGTTTAAGTTTGATAAGAAAATAGTGATATCTCCTTATGTTGTAATCTTTATTAAAAAAAAGGGATATATATATTTTGATAATGCATCAGATGTAATATCTTGTTTATTTTTTTAATCACTGCTCGTAAAGTTAAACACGACCTTTAAACCTACATAAAAGCAAGATCAAACTGCTTACAAGAGGTTCCGAGTGTATGGTCCACTGACGGTCCAGTATTGTAAGACGAAGTACTTCCGCTGTAACGGGTCCAATCAAAGTCGTCCCCGTAATATGCCTGCTGCCATCCACAGAGACCGGATTCAAAGTCACAGTTAAAGTCTCCGGGATCTGGTTCAGGATGATTATGATAAGGGGAAAAAAAAAAACTTGTATTGAATGTACTATTTACATCTTTATCAGCATAATCGATGCTCAGAGTTTGCTTGCTGAACTTTGTGTCATCGTGTTGCATGTCACGTTGCGTATTAGCAAACACACACTATGCTGTAGCAATAATTGCTTTGCATGGGGTCATCCTACGAGACCGACACAACCATAAGGAATCACACAGCCCACGAGTTCGGCATTGAAAAAAAAAAGCGTCTATGATTCATACAGCCCACGAGTCATTCAGCAAATGAGCTCGACACTACGAAATTCGACACAAATTCGTGGCTTTGTTTTAATACTTTACTGTGGAACTCATGGGCTGTATGACTCGTGGGTTGTATGATTCGTGGTTGCTTGTCGCCTGATGTGCACCCTTCGCGTTTATGCAATTACGAATTCAATCTCCTCTTCCGTCAGTAAAGCTCACCTGAAAATGATGAAACATTCATTCGTGTTCACAATGCTTTTAAAAATGCGACCACAATCGGTTTTAATTTTGACTTATATACCTTTCTAAATTAGATGAAATTTGTGGGGTGGAGGTGAGGCGATCTTTATCCTAAGGCTAGCTAAAAGGGACTGTACAGTAATGATTGAGGTGGGGATTCATGAACATTCATTGAACATTCTTACGTGGGATAATGAGAAACCTCTTATGAAATATGAAAGAGCATGTACATTTATGAGGGATTCAACTTTTATTTGATGAAAATTGGTTTTTAAATGGCTGAGATATTCAAAAAAGTGATAATAATAAAAGGCGACATCCTACGTCTTTTATTAGATCTCTTTGTTTCACTTTGTTTTGGATAATATCTCAGCCATTTACAAACCGATTTTCGTCAAATAAACTTGTAATAACCCTAGGAATTGCATGCACTTTGACATGTCATAGAGGGGTTTCTGAATATATCGCAAAACGTTAAGAGATAAATCCTCACCTAAACCAAAACTGTACACACCTTTTAATCGATAAGTTGCATTGTATAGGTCAGTTTCTTGCATTCTCTGTGGCATTAACCGCAGCAACACTTAAGCTATTCGTAAAAACTTTCATCCAAGGACAAGATAATCGTGAAAGTTTGTTACTGGGAGATGACAGACAGGCCTTATAATGGTCAAGTCTTTTCACGCCGATTTAGAGGCAAAAAATTCCTGATTTCAATGTGTGTGATACTTCTAAGTGGTAAGAGGAACATGTGATCTTTACGGAGAAAATCATGGAACATACGGATGCTGCCTTAAAGATATTACATGAATATTTGCTCTTGAAATTTAAAAGGTTATACTCTTGCCATATCGAAACTATGGTCATCAACTTTGAAAATATATTCGACCCGGATTGAACAGACTTAATATCACTTATAAACCAAACCAAAACCCTCTTATGGTGTTAGGTATCAATCAGTTTAAAGAATCAAGAATTTCAAGATTAAAATAAATACTAAGGAATATTAATTTGATTGATGTTACAGTACGTTGTCAAGTGTTGCTATACGCTGACGGTTTTGAATCATCTTACCTTGTGTGGTCTGATACCAGCTGCTCGTTGAATAATCTACGAAAAGAAAAAGAAATCAGACAAATTGAATCCCGAGACCCTCTCCATCGCACAGTTCATAATAGGGCAATGGATTTATTAGCAATTCATCACCCGATGTACGTTTTCCTTAGGTACTGTCTCTGAAACACTGATAATGGGACGGCCAAGTCAAATAAAACATGATTTAGGCCTATAGCACATTACCTTTCAAAAACCTTGTTTGAGTACAGCAACGTACAAACTTGATGACTCTTTGATGTTTTCAAAACGAAAACACCGATGACAAAGAAGTTAACTTACCACAATGGTCTTCATCACTGTTATCGTTACAGTCGACGATATCATCACACTCCCAGCTGCCCGGGATGCAGGAACCGTCGTTACATTGAAATTGATTTGAAGCACATCCTAAACGTAACGAAATATTTCAAATACATATACTTATTTTCATAATATGCATTCTAAGTTTAGTAAAGAAAAACAAACACATATATCTATTTCTTATGAACATGTAGTTGCTGACTGCGGTTTTTTCTGTATATTCTTTTAGCCAATTTTTTGTTGTTGTTTTTATTCGATTTTCTTTCTTAGATTTTACAATCAACAATCAAGACTTTTAAATGAATCCCTCCCTTTTTAAGTTTTATTTTGTAACACCCCAGAATTTGAATATATAGCAATGAATAACATTAAATTTCAGTTGATATCAGTGAGGCTTTGTTATGTCCTGTAAATTCGAATCGCGCATCGAATTATAAATGAAATGAAATATCTCCTAACGCTATGTTCTGGTTTGATAAATTATTAAATATATGACCTTGAATTTAATCTGCATAAACAAAAATTGACTGTTTGTGGATGATAGCGAATCGATAGGCTGGATTGAGCGATGAATAACAATATACACAAATAAATATTGTTACCATGAAATAACCAAATTGCATTCATATATAAAAATAAACAGTCTACAGTTTGAATAATCAACACAATTATACATATTGTGCTACTATTAGATATGTTGTTCATGCTACCATCTAAAATACACAAACACACAAACTCACATACACACACACACATTCACACATCATGGGTGATTATGCAAATGCAACAGAAATTATTACGGCAATATGTGATATGACGACTTCAGAGTAATCTAAAATGGTTTAAAGGGGATGGCTAGTAACTGACCAGTGGGAATCAGTGGGAATGCTGGGGGATGATTGTTCCAATTCTTGTGGGATTCATTTTAGAGTACATTATTTATCTATCTGTTTCCAGGTTAGCATGCCTGTACAGTGATGGAGCATTAAACTGAACATTACTTGATTATAAGACCGTTCTGAAGCAAAATAATTTTCACACAATAAATATCAATGCACTCTTAAATGAATCCCACAAGAATTGGAACAATCATCCCCCTGCATTCCCACTGATTCCCACTTGTCAGTTACTAGCCATTCCCTTTATGGGTGACTTTTCATTTATCAATAAAAAATATCATTCATTATTACGATCTGACTAAATTATGATGAATTCCTTCTATTGGGGTTGCAAACAACCAGCGAGGAAAAACAAAGCCTTGGTGAGAATCAAAAACAAATTAATCATCAATTTACATTTTATTTTATTCTCATGACATCTGGCATGGTTTATAAATGCACACGATACACTGGTTGTTCTCCCTGTTTGTTGTTGTTTTTTAATCTCCCACTATTATTTCTGAATAGGGATTACAGGTGTTTATCATTTTCTGCATCTCATACATCCTTATACCAGTCATTTCCACCTCTACGAATAAAATGCTTTTTTAACGTATATTATGTTCTCTTTGTTTTGCTTGTCATAAGTACATGATAGGGCTATCTTGATATCGTCATATACTGTACACACCTTGTTCGCAGGAGCCCTGGGAAAGCGCAATGTCATCTATGGCGATATCACCTGTGTAGCTACTCCCACATACACCCTCAAAGGTAATGTAGAATGGCTGGGTGTAATTGTCGATGGTGACCTGCATAGATGATAAAGAATAAAAATAATATGACATGATGATATACCTTCTAATTCATTCTTATGAAATGTATTCATAAAAGGGTGTGAAGCATGCATTATTGTAAATCCGTTCCACCTCATTAGGAACTACCTTTATTTCTATGTGATATAGGAAATGTTAAAAAGGCCGTTTGCAGCGAGTTAGGGACTTTGGGAATACAGGACCTAACAGGGATCATGTATGTTGTTAATAGGTCAGATAGGACGAAAAATGACCAGACAGGCCTTTTTTTACTTGTCATGTGCTTTTCATTGCCCCTCCTGTTCTCCACCAGTGGTCAAAAGAAGCAACAATTTTCTTATTATTCTCTATATTTTTCTTGACCTTTAATCGCAAATATCTCCATTTGACAAATATGGACTTATCGGTTTTTGCAAACAAACTCTTCAATATTCTACCTTTCTTTTCCTGATTCCTCTCTATCACATGACATTTTCCCTTACATCAAACTCTTCTCATCGTAACTAACAGGGGGGATGGGGAAGATGGGTGGGACGAGAGGTTAAACAGATGATATTTTGAAATTAAGGAAATGTGTAATAACGGGTTTTAAGCAGCTTCCGTGTGTGTGTCTGTGTGTGTGTGTGTGTGTGAGTGAGCGAATGTATGCCGCTGTTCATGCGTGTGTATGCGTGTGTGTAAGTGCGTGCGTATGCATGTGTACGCTCGTGCGAGTGTTTGTATTATATATATATATATATATATATATATATATATATATTGAGAATAAGTTGTGTCCGTGTAATTCTTTTGTTTGCCTGTTATTATAGTTATACATGGGTAATCCATGTTGTTTGTTTTTTTCTTTTTTTTTCCTTCTTTGTTGTCTTGCCAGTGGAAGGCGAATTTCTGTATTTTTAACAGACGATATGATAATATTGTATATTGTGTCCTTGTATCCTTGAATCACACAGATTACCAAACAAGTGATGTGTATTTATTTTACCAGGGACATTTGATTATCTTAGTCGAAATTATGACAACTGTTATTAATTTTGTGAAATATTTTGATGTCTAATTGCTCTCTTCTCTTTCTCTCTCTCGTTCTGTCAGTTACAATCATCTATAGCATTGCAATAGTATACTTGACACTACAACTTCTTTCATACATTCATTCAATACCATTATGATTATAGTTTTGAGAAACATATATGTCATTACTTAAATACCTGTGTTTCATTCCACACGTTGCCGATTTGGCCCATATGTGAGAATGATACCTCGCCTCCACTCGTTGTACTTGATGCTGACTTGTAGACATTCAGTGAATTAATTGTGCTACCGTACATATGATACCAAAATGTCAGACACTGGGGCCCGTAACGGTATTGGGCGGGGCTCGTTAAGCGTGCTACTTGGCCGGAATAACGCGGAGAAGATGTCTCGATGTACATGTAATATCCGTCTGAAAGGAAAGGTAAATGTAACAAAAAAGTAAGCTCAGTCCGAAAGTTCGTCAATCGGAAGGTTCGTTGATCCGATAATACATAAAATTGATAAAGTTGTTTTTTTTTTATTCTGAAGGTTCATTAATCTTAAAAGAGAAGAAAGAATGACGTTCGTAAAATTCAGAAGTTTCGTCAGAACCGCACATTGTTTTGATTAACGAATCTTATTTCCACTTTCAGACTAACGAACCTTTGGAATAAAGAACCTTGATATTTAATTTTTGGTTGATCGAGTCTTCTGAATATAACGAACCTCATTTCGTTTTCAAATTAAAGAACCATTGGAATAAAGAATATGTCCCAGATATACACATGGGATATACACAGATATACCAGATATACACAGTGAACAATCATTGTATTACCGATATAGAGCCCAACTTTTAAGTTGAAGTGAGAAAGAAATCTTGTATCCAAGACTTTCAGTAGCAGTTTTCCATTAATTCTACTTCGTTGAAACTCTGTCCTTCTACCAGTGAAAGGAGCAGACAACATAACACAAAGTAAAGGAGACAGCATTCTAGCGTTCTACAGAGGGGGGGGGGGGGGGGGGGAGGGGCACCTTTTATGTACTTCGGTATAGTAAGGTATGGTATAGTTTTTGTTTGGACTTTTTCGAATATGCCAATCATTTCACAACAAATTGATATTCATCAAATTACTTATATGATATGAAAGATCATGTATAGTTCTAAGAGAAATTCAAAGTTTATCTGATGAATATATCTCTTGAAATGGCCGAGATATCCAAAAACAAAGTGGTCCTAATAAAGGAGAGGACCCGTCTTTTATTAGGACCACAACCAAAACTATATCATCCCTTTAACCTACGAAAAGGCTATATATACTGTGAGTGCTTACTGCCGGTTGTATGGTCCCCGCTTGGTCCAGTGCTTGACGACGAAGTACCACCACTATTCAGGGACCAGTCAAAGTCATCATAATACGATTGCTGCCATCCACAGGTGCCGTATTCAAAGTCACAGTCAAAGTTGTTTGGTCCTGAGAGAAATCAGCGTAGTGGGATTATGGTTAAACATTTTATTTATCAGTTTTTACATATTTCATTCAAGGTTTAATGCATCGCACATTTTGTTCCCATTGGCAATCTGTAAATAGAATGATCTCCTCATTCTTTATTTCATAAAACCATTTATGACATGCCAAACAATGTATTTCTAGGAGATCACACCACCTTTTTTTGATAACTGTTTCAACTGCCAAGATTCTGTTGGAAATGAATCTGTAGTATTCTCTAAACATTTTGTGAAAATCTGCACCAGGAAGGTAATTTACCTGAAGAAGTTGTAAACATGTCCATCCCAACAAATTTGCCAGGAGTGTACTACTCGCTGACTCAAAGAAAATTCTTTTTATAGGGTGCATGATACACTCTTATTACGAAATAATTATTGGGAGGTAAATATTCTATAATATTCCTTGAAACAGGAAAGAATCTGCAAGATAGCAACATTGCTGGATGGGGCAAATTGATTTTATTGCGTACCTTGTGTTGTATTGTAACCCCCTGGAAAGAAAATGAAACAAAAATTATGATCAGGAAGATCAAAGTTGCATGAGGAATAATAGTAGCGAGCTTAGCGTAAGATCGGCGGTGCCAACGCTAAGATGACGCAGCCTTTCGCGTCCGACAATGTCTGTACAACAGCTGTCTACATTACATAGCGCATGTGCAGAACAACATTTTTGGCCCAGTATTTTTAGCGTCGTCTTGGCATCTTAAATTCTGGCTCAAATCAGATAAAGTCATAAAACATGGGCTCATTAACATTTCACGTTTTTCTTTTTCTTACCATACGAGGATATTAGTCCCAGTCGGAATTCAAATTAGATGAAGAGGTGACGTCCCAAACAAGTCTTTAATAATGCTGCGCACACAAAATTTCACTTTCACTATAATATTGAAGAAAAGGCAACCCGATATTTCAAACAACAATTATGATTAGAAAATCTTTTGAGCAAAGTTCGTATAATATTCCGAATATGCAGACGCGATATCACACACCCACACACACAAACACATACACACACAATTACAAATGCAAAACGTGACCAATTGTGACCCTGCACCTCAAAACAAACAAAAAAGTCGCCAGACATGAATTTTTCATGAAAATCTTCTGAAAGAGCAGACTTTAAGCTTTAAAATGATGTATAACTCAAATCAAATGGACTCTCCTAACCTATCTAAAAAGAATGCACAAACTCTGGAAAAGTGTGAACTGAGAAAAGAGGCTCTGAAGTACAGTGTCTATTCAAGCGCTTAATCTTTACCAAACCGTGCTGGCTGTGCGATGAATGGGACAAAAAACAGGAAGTAAACCACCAGAGTAACAACAATGAAGGGATGAAATTAAGCATGCCTCATTAACACATTCTGTCCATAACTAGTGCCAACTTTCAAAGCAGTAGCACTATTCTTTCAAAAGTTATTAGAGTTGAAAGTGAAGAGTGTGGACAAGGTTTTTCAGAAATGAAAAAGGGATTCTAAAGACACACCTAATCACACTATTCTACCAAAAAAATGTTCGAGATAAACTGCTAAAAAAACACACTTTCCTGCCAGTTTTATGATACCAAATTTGAACCAATGTAAAAGAATACCCGCTCTTTCAGAAAATATGAAAAAGTCAAGTTCGGCTAGGTTGACCCATTTCACTTATTTTCAGTCCTCACGCAAAATCAGTGTGTGCGACTTTATGTTCGTTTTGAGGTGCACGGTCACAATTTATCAAACAAAGTTAAAGACAGCCTGATATCTAACTTAGGTTTCGAAAAAATATTTCTTATTATTCGTTTAAGTAAATAAACTTTATCATTTTAAGTATTTCTTTTATATGTGTTGACTTTACCATATATTTAGTCTACGTGGACATAGAGAGCATTGAACTGCACATCCACAATTCTTTCGGTCAAATATGTCACAACTTCTGCTCTAAAAAGATTGCGAGCAAACAATCTAACTAAATACGATACACATTATATCCTAATTATTACATTGCTGTATTTAACACTCGTCAAATAAAAAGCAGCTTAATTGTAACGCTTGTTGATGGCTAATCAAGGCTTCAGTCTAATATTGACAGAAAAACAAGTGGATGACTGGGAAAAGCTGTCTTTGTACACCAAAAAAATAATCTCATCGCATCAGTCCAATTAAAAGTTCAATTACAGAGTTTATTTGCTAACACAAGTTTTGACAGAATCTCACATTGCGGGGTTTTCCTCGGAATTGTTTATCATGTCTGCTTTTCAAAGTAACAGAAAAGAAGACTGACGTTGTATGCAGAAAGCATAATGATATCTTGAAGATGATCTTGAAATCGCTGCGAGAGCTCTATTTGCAAAATTGGAGAGTGCTGCAAAAATTTAGTTGCCCCATACAATTTGGCGATTTTTTCCTTTTCTTTTTTCGTTGCTTAATGTTTCACCGGAATGAAAAGAACTTTTAAACTGCGACAGGTTTAACTTACACCTGACTTCGTGTAGAAAGAAAATTTCAAAAGAATTCGAAGTGACGAACAAACACTTTGCAGCATGAAGCACTTTCCCAAATTTATGAAAACACGGATCCGAAATTACTGTTTTCTCTTACCAAAAAAAAAATCTAACTGTTTAAACTATTTGAACTGCACTCTTGAAAAAATATGTTCAACTTTGAACCTTTATCACTGTTTATGTGGGACATTATGGGAGCACTTCTACGGGTGCAATTTTGCACCTTTCCGACCATGCAGAAAGGTGCGACGTTGCACCTGTCATGTCCGTATTGTTGCTACAATAATGTGTCACACGTAAAAGTATACAAAGTTGAACCTATTTCTTTTTTCTTAGAGTGTATGAAGAACTTGTGAAATTAATCGAATGAGATGCACTTACAGCACTGGGCGACTGTCATAAGGAGCAGTAGTGCAGGCAAGGTCGAAGCCATGGCGCCGATTTCTGCCTAGTCGTACTTGACAAATCCAGTTGACGAAGTTTCCACTGTAGGAAACTCAGTTGGAATGGCAGGACAAAACCGTCGACATTTATAGACCTTCGGATCGTCATAATCAATATTCTTTTCGTCAGCTCTTTTAGGCCATGAGACTACTTCTCCCAGTCAAAGCAATTGATTGACCAAAATTGACTTTCAGAAGTGTCTACAAAATAAATCAATGTGGTGAAAACTGTTTTTTTTTTCTTGTTGAAATTATGTAGGAGGCCTAGAACTTCAAAAGACAAACATGAATGTCGAGCATGTGCTGCGTAGTTTATCTTTTACAACAAGATTAACTTTGCCTAGTTGAACTAATATTTCGTTATAGGAACAGTATTATAAGATTTCGATCGGTGAAAACTCGATCCAGTTGTTCTCCGACAAACCAGTGTCCTATTTCACGCCACGTCCAAACAACGATCAACAAACTGGTAAAATTTCTTATGAGTCCCGTCATCTTTGTTTAGTCTACAAGCCAACGTTTCTTGTTATAGTAAAACGTTTTTAATCATTTCCTAAAATATATTGATCAGTCCACTAATATCAGGACGAATATCGATACGAATCAATTAATACAATCGCAAGCCGAGTCTTCTGGTATCAATACTTTTGCATGATTTACACTTAATAATCTGCATGCTTTGTAATCATGCGGCTCTGATTGTAAACACAGCTGTGAACGTCCAAAAAATAATACACATAGTTTGCCTTTAAAGGAAACCAAGACCCCCAAAATATGAATTTAGATAGAGTGAGAGTAGCAATATTAGTAAATCATTATCAGCTGAAGTTTGAAGAATATCGGACAGTCGATTCAAAAGTTATGATTTTTTTCAGTGCAGTATTGCTACAGAAGGATCAGACTTCTACAGTTCATGACGTCATTTTTGACAGCGATATATAAAAAATATATGGAGAATTCTACGAAATTTAGTATTTCACGGAAAGTACACATTCCATCGACAAGCTAAGATAATTATGCTATTAAAGGGCAATATTATTCCCTCTGGTTGCTGAAAGAGGTAAGCCAAGTGCTGTTTCATAATGCTAAAAAGTAAAAAAAAAAAAGAGTTTTGTTTATGTTTTTCTATATGATTTTGTCAATAATGATGTCATGAATCGTAGTAGTATCCCTGTCCAGCGATGACTGCACCGAAACTTTAAAAATTCATAACTTTTGATTGGAGTGTCCAATTTTCCTAAGACTTTCACTGATGGGATCAACTAATATTGCCGCTTTTACTCAATTCACATATATATTTGGGTTTTGGTTTCCTTTGAATGTGACAGTTTGTTACTATTAGCAAGTCGCATTCACCTGACACAATGACAGAGCCAAAGGCTCAAGTGAGCGAATGCGATTATTCATCATCCGTCCGTCCGTCTGTCCGTGCGCCATCCGTTTTCCGTCGAATTTGCACTTTACCTTCGTCAAACTTCTCCTTGGAACCTAGATGATGGAATTTTACCAAACTTAACAGGTTGAATCCACAGGGTAGTAGGATCTATAATTGTTCCAACAAAAAAAAATCACAATGGCCCTGACCTGAGGGGGGAGGGGGTCCAATTCCTCGAAATTAAGTAATCTTCAACAGTTTTCTTCTCTAACCAGAAGTGATAGAGCTTTCCAAGTCAATAGTGCTAGAAGTATAAAAGTAGACCTACACTGGTGACTATATAGTTTCAAGTTTGCTCATGGCGGGGGGGGGGGGGGGGGGGGGGTGGGGGGGTTGCTCATGGTGGGGGGTTGGGAGGAGGGGGAGGGGAGCAAGTTTAAGATCAATTTTTATACATCTTCATCTCTTACTTGAAAAGTTGGGAGCCATATAGGTCAAATTTTCAACAAACTTGTCAGGTATTACGGCTAGGGTGATGAAAGTCGTACAAACTAATGGCAACCCTGCCCCAACTGGAGCACCCAGAGGGCAAATCCCTAAAATTAGGGAATCTTCAAAAAGAAATTTTCTTCTATAAGACTATAAATGATAGAGCTAAAATGTTGTAATTAAGAATGTTTGTGATCACAGTTTGAAGCTTGTTCCTGTCAGATCCATGGGGTAGGCCTTGCCCGTTGAGGTCCCGAGGTCCGTTTTCCTCTTCTCTAAGAAAATTATGCATGTTAGATTTGGTCACCAAACCTGATGTCATCACTGATAATGATATGATATACATTTTCTACAAAATAATGAGCACCATGCCCACGCACTCCCACTCAGCGAATATGTTCTAGATTATATCATCTTAGAAAAAAAAAATGAAAAAAAAAATCTTCTTTACAACCAAAAACCAGATCAATTCTTTACCACAATCAGTAAAGAAATAACTTCACCGTGCGTACCATATTCGGTGATCAAACGCAGTTAAACTCATTTTTTTTTCAACTCAACTCAGTTTTAAGTCTGTACTTTTTGATAACAACAGAAAGACGTGGCTCTATTTTTCCTTTTTTTTTCATGATAATGTGTTTCATAACAAATACCCACTCCAACTTAACAGATGATAATCTCAAGAAAAGTGGAGGGAAACCTCGCACCATCTGTCTATATTTTGTGCTCAATCATGTCAGAGACTTCCGATGCTCATGATGTTATACATTCTGCATGGTGAAGGAGTTCAACAAAATTAGCTAAATGCCAATGACCGCAAAAGTCTGTCTGCCATTCCGGATACACTTTCCGTCATCTTATTGCAATCTCTAGCTCTGGTAGAAATTATCATTCTTCTTGAAACATTTCAGTTGATATGTTTGAGGAAAACACGAGTAAAATAAAATAAATGAAATAATTACATTATCACATTATAGCAATAATTAGGTTGTGACTTAAACTAACGGAACAATATTTGACGCGGTAACTCAAAGCGCCTTATTCCTAAATTTTTGCGAAACTCTGGTCTTTATTTCTCGCAATTTAAAAATACTTGCAGTGTGCGTCACCCTTATTTCTGATATATGGTATCACCCCAATGCCGGAAGGAATTGGCTTACTGCTTGCTCTATATGAATCTTCTGAAGGTGTGAGTATACCGGTATTCATATAAAACAAGATAACCTTTTAATTTGACTATTCGCGCCAATTTTCAATACTCAGAAAGCTATTTAAGTCTAACAATTTCCCAGATTTGCATCTATTTTCTGCATGAATCTTGGTATCCAAACAAGGATTATCAATAACTGCTGTGCAACATTTTCGTTTTCACAATAGTTTGGAAAAGAGGTACATCTTATCAACGTTATAATAGCTTGGAACCATTTGGTGAATGTTGTGTGCATGTATAGTGTGTGTGTGTGTGTGTGTGTATGTGTGTGTGTGTGTGTGTGTGTGTGTGTGTGTGTTTGTCCTCCGAAGAAAATATATAGTGACGTAGTTCCCTATGCATGGACACAGAAGGAAAGGAAAACATTTTATGGTAGACGAGCAGATCACACTTTTGGTAATCATTTGAATAGTTATGACTGACCACTTGCATTCATGCACAGCCATTTTTTTTTCCTATTTTAGATTCAACAGGCGTATAACGTTTAACGGTGGGTAAATTTCACTTGACCTATCTTTGTAATTCTCTCTCTCTTCTTCTTCTTCTTCTTCTTTTTCTCTGTTGTTATCTCACTTTCTTTTTCATTGTGCTTATATATATATATATATATATATATATATATATTTATCTATATTCAGTGTTAGTCAACACAACAGTTAAAAACTTCGAAAGTTGTCGTTTATTCTAAATACAGACCGTTAAAAAATTATCATGGGTAAATGTTTTCAAAGCGTATCCCCCCCCCCCCCCCGAATCATTCGGTATCAATTAGTATGGCTTAAGTCCCTGCGATAAAGCAGCCCACACAGCCAACCTACACCTTAGAATCCGGTGATTTCATATCTGGGAAAAAAATCCGGCATTATTTGGTGTTAGTGATGACGCATCACCTGTGTTCACGCATGGATAAACAGGAGACAATGTCGAAGCATGGACCTACATGGTCTAAGAGAGCACAAAAATCGACTTGCGCCAAAGTACGGTTATGCTTTTCATGCCATTTTCACTTTTTTATAAAGCAAAATGGAATTGGATATGAATGTTGGTCAGTGCAAAATGACAATTTTGTAAATGTAAATTTAATTTTCTGAATTGAATTTCCCTACACATTTATAATATTTCTCTCAAAGGTGTGTGGTTATGTGAATGGTGCTGTATTAACATCCTTATACACTCAGCACAAAAAAAGAAAATTACTTCCCACTCAGTGAGTGGCAAGATTTTCTTTATGTATCTCTTTATTTTACCCTTCGCACAATTACCCCCCCCCCCCCCACTCAATGAGTGGCAAGAATTTCTTTATGTATCTCTTTACCTGGGGCCATCTTCCTCGTCAGTCTTAGCTTATGATGATGGTTCCCTGCATTTCATTTTTATCATTTCCTATTGCTTCCTTTCATATATGATATTCGTTCTTGAAAAAAGAAAATGTATGTATGATCCAAACGTTACGAATATGAGCTCTGTAAATGACTATGTAAGTATTTTGTTGATTTGTTGATTTGTATTGATTTTGAAATGGAGAAATAAAAACTGAACTGAACTGAGCTGAACTGAAAAGAAAAAGAAAATAACACTTTTTCAAGTTTATATGTCTCATAGAATATTCGGCTAAAGGTTAATGTATCCTACAAGGTAATTTAATTGGCTATCAGCCTGGTAGGGCAATAAAAACAAAGGAGACTTTACGCATGAGTGAACACCTTTGTTTTCCTCTTCCAAGGCACGAAAGTAAAAATTGTAAAAAATGAACAAGTTGTCATTCATGCGTAACTGCTCTTCCATATTACGACAATAAGAACAAAACACCACTTTAGCACAATTTGACACATGAATTAAGTTGCAAAAATAAACCTTTGATCTCTATAACACCTTTGAAGCCCAAAATATCAATAAAGGCCAAAGATAAGGGAGAAAAAAATGAAAAATTTGGGTCAAACCCAAATTCAAATGAAATAAGAGAAGAAGCAATATTAAGAATAATGCTAGAAATTTCAATTTGTTTTCAAACTAGGAAAGTTGTAAATAATATTTGGTTCTTGAATATATCTCATGAATCCTTAAAATACCTAATAAAAAGAGTGAAAAAATGTGTTTATTTAATCATCTCTATATGCCATTACTCCCTATGTCGTTTGTAGTTTAAGTTGACAGAAATGTCTTATTTTCCCCTTTAGTTTCGCACTTTGTTCTTCTTAGAGGATATAAAGAGATAAAGAGATCAAAAACTTTTTTATTTCATATTTCATTCATGCCTCTCGTTGTGGTACACTAGCTTTTTGTTGTCATTATCTTGAAGGGCATTGCCAAATGAAAGACAATATGACAAATTTTGCAATTTTTACTTTTGTGCCTTTGAGGGCAAAAATGAATGTGTTCACCACCTAGCCTAAAGATTCCCTTTGTACCTACTAGCTTGATAGCCAATCAAATTACCTTTGATATGGTATATAATACATTGGTTTTCCTCAAAATCTTCTATGACAAAATGAATATGAACTCGAAAAATTATATATATGTGCGTGTCACCGTGCATCACAAAACCAACAAAAAGTCGCTCACACTGATTTTGTGTAAAGACTGAAAATAGGTGAAATGGGTCAATCTACTCAATCTTAACTTATTATTTTCTGAAAGAGCAAGTCTTTTCCTACATAATGCTGAAATTGTGGATCATAAAACGAACAAGAAAATGTGTTTTTAGCAGTTTTTGTCGAACACTCTATGTTTTACAATAGTGTGATTAAGTGTGTCTTAAAGTCCCCTTGTTCATTTCTTTAAAACTCTATACACATTATTCACTTTCAACTCTAATAAATTTAGAAAAGACAATGCTATCGATTCGAAAGTTAGAATTAATCATGAACAGAATGTGTTGAGAAAGTGTATTAAATTTCAGTTTAATCTGATAATTTCTTCACTGTTGTTGCAGGTGGTTTACATCACGTTTATTCCGCACTTCATCGCACAGCTTGGTAAAGATTAAGTGCTTGATAGACCATGTACCTCAGATTCTTTTTTCTCAGTTTACACATTTCCAAGGTGTGCTTTCTTTCCAATATTTAGATAGGTAAGGAGAGTCCATTTGAATTACGTTTCACATCGTTTGAATATCGTTCGATAAATCCATGATTAATTTTAAAGTAAAGTTCCAGATTTTGGTCAAATTTGAACCTTCTGTACAAAATCGAACTTTACACAAGAACCAATGACGTGCATGTGAGTGTGTGCTTACAATGCCCCTGAACAATTATCATAGACATGAATACCACGAATACCGCCTTTTCAGAGCTCTGCTGACTAGGCTTCTAGACTCTTGCTCCAAAGCACATGAATGCTCTATTAATAATGATTGCCCTGGACACTGCTAGTCTGAAGTCATGGTAAAGGGTAATGCATGCACATGAAAACAAAAATAAGCTGATGTTTCCACGTGCTTGCATACACTGCATTTCAGGATGAATAAAGACTAGCTGTGATAGTGGAATTCTCATGAATATGTTATAGAGCATTCTAATCATGGCCATTGTTCAGGACCATTGTCAGGGTGTTAATCACACACTCCCATACACACCAATTGACCGCTGTGCAAACCTAAAATTTTGTACACAGGGTTGAAAACAGAGCCAAATCTGAAACCTAACTTGAAAATAAATCTTAAATCTAATGAAACTATTTTGTGCTATCATTATCAAATTACCTTTAACAAAATTGTACACTATTCAGCTATTGCTCATATCAATGTAAGTGTAGTCTGATATATAATTTTTGAACTATCAAGGATCAAAAGTGGGAAATGTTTTTGGTAACGCCTATACATATATATGTATATGTATATGTATGTATGTATATATATATATATATTTATTTACATAGTGAATATACGCAATGAGGCACCGCGTACGTTTGGGACAGGAACGATCTCTCGCACATTATATAAATATATATAATTATACGGACAAGACAGCATACGCACACTCAAATCACCTTCATGCAGTTGTGCCCAAATATTTTAATACTTATCAATGTAGTACGCAATCTTCGATTTCTAATTAATGTGCGGTACTTTTCGTGGACGTGTTGTAGACATGACTTTAATGAGAGCAAGGAATCGTTCAAAAAGCGAATGATGGTTATGGTCTGTTGAGTTTTGTTCTTGAAAAGTGTACCTTCTTTTGTCCTGAGTGTACGCAATTTTTGAAACAAAAATCATGCCAACAGCTTAACATCCTACATAGTGTGGGTGGTAAGCTGCTGTTCGTGCCTATGGCAGGGGCCGCGGAAGCGGGGGGGGGGGGGGTGGGGGCTGGGGGGCTGCAGCCCCCCCCCCCCCACACACACACACACTTTTGGATCGTGAAAAAAAAAGAAAAAAGAAAGAAAGGGAAAAATCGGGGGGAAAATCACACTACCCGAATTTCTCACAAAAAGTGTTCTTCAGATCGCTTTATCTTGATTTTAAAAACGCAAAAGCTCCGTTGAGTGGGAGGGGGCATCCCCCTTCCACACCCTCCCCCTCTACCTCATTAGACTTTGTACATACACATAGATGATGCACACGCGGAATAAGAGCTAAATGCCATGATTTTACTATTAACACTTTCCTGAAAAAAAAGTCCAAATTATTTCCAGAAATACTTTTTTTGGGGGGGGAGCTAGAAAAAAATTCAAGTTTTGCACCAAAAGTTTGCACCAGATCGCTGAATTTCAGGTCTGAAAATGTAAAATCACCTTCGTGTGGGAGGAGAAATATCCCTTCTGTATGTACACCCTCGTGAGCATGCCTTTTCTGTTTGATTGCTTAACAGACAACGTTCATGAAATTAATTGTAACAATAGATTAATACAAGAAGTTTATTTAAATGCTACCACTTTATAGACAAATTGTTCAATAATAATCCACATCAAAATATCCTGCTACCTTAAACAAGTGGGGCCGTTTCAAGTCGATAAAAGACGGAAAAACATGCATCGTATTGCACCATTTACAACATAAAAATGCAAAAAGTTCTCACCGTGGGAGGGGGGACACCCCCTTCCACACCCTACCCCCCTCCCCTTTCCCTCCGCTCGCTCGGGCTCGGTCGCTTCGCTCCCTCGCATAGTAACCACCGTCCTCCCAATATCACAAGATCATTATCCAGGCTACGCCGGTGCGTCTAAGCGGGGGGTTTCAAGTCGATAAAAGACGCAAAAAGATGCATCAAATTGCACCATTTACAACATCAAAATGCAAAAAGTTCTCCCCGTGGGAGGGGGAAAATCCCCCTCCCACACCCTCCCCCCACCCCCTTCCCTCCGCTCGCTCGGGTTCGGTCGCTTGGCTTCCTCGCATAGTAATCGCCACCCTCCAAAGATCACAAGATCATTACTAGTATCCAGGCTACGCCGGTGCGTCTAAGCGGGAGGTTGACCTTGATACACCCCCTCCGGCTGCGCAGCCCCCCCAAACTGAAAAAAACGTTCCGCGGCCCCTGTATGGTACATCTATTTTTATTGAGGATGGAAAGATATACCTAGGTATGGAAAATAAATAGAATAAAGAAAAACAATAAGATGTCCATTCCTCTAAAGTGAAATTTCAAAATTCATACACTTTATGATACATTAATACTCTCCATATGATGTATCATAAAATTGCCTACGCCACAAACTAATGATGATTCGAAGAAGGCATGGAAATTATGCTGATAATTGAAGGATTTATTTTCATCATCAACAATCCCATTAGAATACTCTCATACTATTAACTATTACCTGTATACCATTCATCACCGATTTAAATGATTTCTCAAAGCACACAACATCGAAGACACATAGACATGTAGATACGGAATATTCGTCTAATGATCTTTGTATAACGAAAGAGCTATGCTATGCCATTTCTATGCTATAGCATAAGCAGGAATAGATTGTGATGAGTGCATCCCTCTTCATTTCAGGATTCCACGTCATAGCTGTGTCGGTCACTAGAATGACTCGGAAAGTTCGGCGTAGCATGATACAGGATGGGAGCACATCCACTTGCTTTTGTTGGTTATACTTGAAAATATGAAAGATTTCTATTCAGGAGTTTATGTTGTAACTCTCTAGAAAACATTTAGAGCAAAATGCTATACATAAATCCATTTGGGGAAATATTGCATATATCACCTACTTCAGGCTGGTACCGAATATCAACTTGCCATGATATTGCAATTTTCATTGCCAATATTGTTCACTACTCGAACTGAAAATTAGAATATAACTGTTTTGGAAGGTAGATTATGGTTGTCATCAAGACATTTTGGGAGAATATCATCTACTTGTATGTTCACGATGACATAACTGTTTTCTCTGCTCGTTTCGTCTTTATTACAGTGAGAGACCATACAGAAATTACATGTTAGCTAAAATTACAGCTTGAGAGCCCGACATGAACGGTGAAGAAAATTAACGAATAGTGACATCTCGTATGTCAAAAGAACACTAGTTTTTCCTATTATTACAAAATTGACTTTCTGCTTTAAGTTTGCGATCATAGAGGTTAAAAATCAATATCGACATATTATCATAATCGGCGAAAAAAAAAATCATGTAAGCTTGACAGTGACAAGCAATCACGTAAAATCACTCCTTATAATACCTTTTTTAAAGTGTATATCTTTTCGTTACTAGTCAATTTGGTTTTCAACATTTTTTTTTCTTCATTCTGGCTGGTCGAATTCATTCTTCCGATTGTTCGGGTTCGACCTCGACCTCGACTTCGGCTTCGACCTCCTCCTCTTCTACGTCATCCCTGCGTCTGCGACGACGGGTTTTGTTCGTGTCCTCGCCTTCCTCTTCCCCAACATCCCTGCGTCTGCGGCGTCGTTTGCCATTGATTTCACGTCGACGACGCACTTCGACCTTATTCATAAAAAAGATATATCGATACTAAGATTTGAGTGTTACAGTCCTTATATCACCGAGTTGCTTACTGGAGAGTTCGATGCACTTTTCTTTACATCACTCGACGCCATTTTGTGGCGCAATAATTATACTTAGAAGCCATTGACAACAATAAAGAAGATGCAAGTATTGCTATCGTATTTGACTCCACTTTACTAGGTGGTTTTTGACAAAACTCAGTCGCATGGGTTTTGCCTAAAGCAGAGTGCAGAAGAAGCGATTGCTCCATTCCACCGTCGAGATCAAATATCAAGAATCGGTTAAAGGTATCTTTTGATCACTGCAATAAAATCGTTGTTCAAGAGTTCAGGCATAAAAACAACTATTCCGTGGTAATGACCAACAACTTTCAAATTACAATAACGACATGAAACTTTCACAAAAAGCAGAGTAATGATGGCTTTTGGTATGACATGAGTCATTTCTTCCACGAATAAAGCAAAGGGATGATGGCTCTTTTATGACATGACTTGTTTCTTTCCAGAATAACATTTATCAGACTTACCGGTAAGGCGTCCAAGGCTTGTATGTAGTAGAGTCCATTTGCTGGTTAGCATAAAGATAAAGACAAAAAGTGTCATGACAACTTGACAATCTGTCCATTTTATTTATCTTTTTTGGAGGGGTGGTTTTACAGCTAGACACAGTGACATCTGACAGCGTATATATTTCAGTTTACTTTATATATTTTGGAAAAAGAGGGATATCGCTCTTACCCATTCTTGACTTGGAATCAAGAAAAAAAGAAAGAAAAGGGGTTAACAATTTGAAAACCTGTTAGATCACACAGAATTGGCCTTATTTACCTTTTTTCTCATGGTTACCATCTTTTTATTGTAACAGATTCTGTCATAGTTATAGTTGCGACAGTACTCACTATTCTTTAACCGCTTTCTAGTCATTGCTATGAACGTTAGAAAAACAACGTACACTGTACATTGTATCTAGGTTACAACACGATAGAAACGAAAATTCCTTGTTGGTTTGCGTGCATGGATCCGGTATATTTTTGTTGTTTCTCTACAGAAGTTTTATAAAGTGATTATGGTGTTATCCAGGTATGTATACGAAACTGATATATTTCCTTGCTGTAAAAACGAAAACATGATTAAGAAATAGCATCAAATTTTTAACAAATTTTTTATTGCGTTACCAATAGTGCGTAGCGTGGACTTGATGACTTGGTAAAAATTTAATTTGCCATACCTCGTATATCTTTAATCTCGTTTATCCTTAAAACGGTTTGATATCAAGCTGGGCAATGCAGAGGATAATGATTGTCTATTAACATGATTAACGCTTCCCAGTTCGTCAGTATCAGTATACATGTTCCCTATTCAACAAAGAAAACGTGCAAGAGAGCATTACTCAAATGATTTGTTACCTAGTCCAGTGTTAGGGCAATAGTAGCTATAATCGTAGCAGCAGTCGTTGAACCGCTCACACGCCGCATCGCAGTAACAGTCTGATGAACGGCAGTCACTTCCGATACAGTTACATCCAAAGCCGTAACAGCTTCCGTAGTAGGGCATTGGTTCTGTGACGTATGTTGGTGCTGGATGAATAATCGGATAGAGTAGAAATATCGGTACTATTGGGAAATGACAGAGGACAATGCTTACGTTTACCAAGAGCCATGTAGAAAATGCTCCGTTGACGTTATATATATTTCTGTAACTGAGGAACTTGGGCACTACGTGTATGTCTTATTTTTGTTTAAAAGTACTGATAATTTGGACACTACGCCACGTAAAAAAAAATTTCATTACAACTACCCGTACTTTTATGTTGGAGAAGAAAGATTTTACAAATACGAGTAGTTTAAGGTTTCAATTTTCTTCAATTTCTCTTCCTGCTGACCTGTACTTTTACGGACATGTCGGGTAAATAAAGAACTGGACTCTGTAATTTATCAAACTTGTTAAATTACAGATCAGCAGTTGCAATCTTGCATCTTTATTTCCTTTTGTAGAGGGAGACAAATTGAAGAAAATTAACGCCACAACCTTTACCTCTCTGATTAATAATAATTATTATTCTCTTGCTTTTTAGTATAGTTAAACTTGTAATGACTGTAATGGTTAATGTTCTCACGATTGTCTGGTCCACGAAAGACAGGGAAACTTACAGCAGTAGTAATGTTCATCACTGTTATCGGAACAGTCATTGATCCCATCACATTCCCAGTGGCCTGGTATGCATTGTCCGTCGTTACATTGGAAGTCTCCGTAATCACAGGAAGAGGCTAGAAAAAGTTAACAAGAGAAAAGAAATATTTTGATGTGTTCTAATACCCATGCGTCTTCTTAACTTAAAAATCATAAAATCTCGGGCAAAAACGTATTGTGGCATGTACACTGCAAAAAGTTCAGTGTTAAATAGTGAACACCGTGCTGGTGTTAAATTTTCGGTGCTCATTTATGGTGTTAAATTAACACCTCTGGGTGTCATTTCCAAATTTTAAACTGTTTTTGAAGAGTTTCTTAGTAACTGCACTTCTTGTTGATTTTTAATTTAAACAAGACGATCAAGAATTTGACATTAAAATACTAGATTTTTGAAAAAATGTGAAAATAAATTTACACCAAAGTAACACCAGCTGGTGTGGTCTCTTATTCAATTCAATTCAATTCAATTCAATTCAAAGTTTATTTCATTTTTCGACAAAACATATAAGTTACACTTCTTTTGACAACAGAGAATAAGGTAAACAGAACATTATGTGTAGAAAAGAATGTGAAACAGTTGAGGAGGACCTTATAGTAATTATACATTGTAGTAAAAAAAAAAACAGAAGTGATCGAAATAAGGTACATGTATAACTTTGCTTAAAGGGACTGTACAGTACTGGTTGAGGTAGGGATTCATGTTTTGAACATTCCTAAGTGGGGTAATGAAAAGCCTCTGATGAAATATAAAAGAGCATGGAATTTTAAGAAGGATTCAACGTTTATTTGATGAAAATTGGTTTTCAAATGGCTGAGATATCCAAAAAAAGTGCTAATAATAAAAGGCGACATGCCACAACTTTATTAGGATCTCTTTATTTCACCTTGTCTTTGGATATCTCAGCCATTTCAAAACCGATTTTCATCTAATAAACTTTTGATACCCCTTAGAACTGCATGCTCTTTGGCATCTTATAGAATGGTTTCTGAATATCTCGCCAAACGTTAAAAGCTAAATCTTCACCTCGACCAGAACTGTACACACCCTTTAAAGTGTGAAAAATGGAGAGACCCACTAAATTGAATTATTGAAATTATTACTAAATTATTGAAGCTGGACGGGTGTTAAACCATTGATATTAACACCAACAAATATCAAATCAACACCCATGTGGTGTCATTTTTTAATCAACACCAGTACAGTGTCAAAATAACACCAGGTACAGTGTCAAATTAACACCACGAAGTTTCAGGTGAACACTTTTCAACACCATCACAGTGCATTTTTAACACCTGTGGGTGTGGTCCTTTATTGAAGTTTGATCGGTGTTAGATTTAACACCCGTGGTGTTAAATTTAACAACGATGTTTTTACAGTGTATGTTTGCTATTAATATTTCTCATTATTATAGAATGTAAAAAGCACTCGGACAATATTTGCAAGGAATCGAGTGGCGGCCAGTGGGGTAGATACCTGGGGTAGATGCGTAATAAACTCCACCTGAAGAAAGAAAAGAGTAAAAAGCAGGCATCTTAAAAAGGCTTGCACGTTCCACGGAATGAAGCTTCTCTTCTTATTAAAGTGTTGTAGTCTAAGCCACCAATAATAATAATAATAATAATAATAGCTGGTTTTTATATAGCGCATTTCACACACTTCAGGGTTTCAATGCGCTTTACAGACTATTATTACCCCGGTCACTGGATACATTATTTCCAACCAGCACTAACAGTGCTCATTCTCCACTCCCTGGGGAGCATTCCAGCCAGTCGCAGCCATTTTACAGGCGCGCACATGCTGATCAACCAACATAAGCTTTCTCATCCTACCGGGTACCCATTTATACTCCTGGGTGCAGAGCAGCAATGTGGATAAAGTGCCTTGCTGAAGGGCAAACGTGTCGGGCTTGATATACGATAATTCAATAGAACTACAAGTATATAGTATTGTTTTTTCTGTCAATTTCATATCGTGATACTATAACAGTTATTTATTACCGATTATGATAGTTTTAATATTAGCTTGAACTGCACATGATTTCAATAGTCTTGCAATATTCAAAATATCAAAAAGAAATTAGGTCCGAAAACTCTCTTTGACCATTATGTATTGTATTGTACATGTGTATGTGTATCGTTCCGTTTACTTCGTTTCCAACAAATAATATTGTTTACAACATTTGAATAACACAATGCTTCAATGTAGCAAATATGAATTACCGCATCCATATTCGTCACTGTAATCGGAGCAATCATTCCATCCGTCGCATCTCCACGAATATGGTATACACTGCCCATCGGAGCACTGGAATGAATCGCCGCCGCAGTAGACTGTGTCGAGGGTTGACAGCGAGAGCATGCTTAGAAACGACAATAAACTGGCAATATATCAACCCACATTTCCGCTTCAGTGTAAAGTTTGTTATTAAAAGCACTACGAGTCGTATTATGTCTATCAAAGAGATGTTATGGGGAAATTTAACATGAAAACAACTAACTTATTGAGTGCAGCATCTGATAATCCCATGACAATAGAAAATTTTGGAATCAACTTTACCAAATCACCGGATGGCCACGATCAAAAAGTGAAATAAAGTTACTTTAAAGTCACTACACTTTTTTGGAACGCATAGTTCACACAGATCTATTATTCCTTCTCTCTAAAAAAAATCGAGTAAAAATATTCATTCTTGAAGGAGTGAATACAAAAAAGAGTGAATTTAGAGTGAAATTGGAGTGATTTTGAGTGAAAATATTCATTTTCACTCAAAGGTACAATCATAATCAGAGTGTCAACTGAACATTCTGTGTTTTTATCAGTGATCCAAAAGATGAAAGACTCCAAGGAGTTGTTTTCTCCGGAGCAGCTCATACCAAGGCAGTAATGATTTTATATGTCGATGTTACGAACAATTTGTTTGCCAATTGAATCATACTACATCAAGAGTCTATCTCTCATTTGAACTTCCAGGTAAGAAATAATAATAATAATAACGATAATAATTTTTAGAAAATTTATGAAGAAGTCTCAGAGTATGAAGAAAATATTTCTTTGACATGACTTCAATGAAACAGGTAGGTAGTGTGACACTAAGCGTCACTCTCCTTTAATATTAATATTAGTGATATTTGACAAAGTCGCACTTTGAAATAGTTCTGTTTCCACAAGGGAAAATGTTGCGATGATAGTGCCTCACACAAATTAATTGACGTCCCCAAACAATTTCCATTGTTTTACCTCCAATAACGAAATATGTTATAAAGATTACGTAATGAATGCATAAATTATAGGAGGTAACTCAAATCAGAGTCTTAGAGCACACACACACACACACACACACACACATCAACCATAAGGTTAAAACAGCGATTGTCATCATTTCCCTGGCTCTTACAATAATCAGAGTCAGGAAAGAGAATATTTTAGTGAGATGTAGATGTAACACATATTACATATATCATGATTTTATCTTATCTTAAGCATGAAGTAATGTATATCCCTAGGAATGATTTATCCTGATTTATGGAGTTCCTTACTCACCACAAATGACGCTAGCGTCCTCCCCATGAACGCAATCGTGCGAACCAAATCCATTGTGCGGACATTGGTTGATGTCACTCTCGCTGCCAGAGCAGTAGACATTGTCCATCCAGATCGGCCCGCTCCCCTCGCCGAAATATGCCGTTATCGGTGCCGAGGTCGCGCCGCTAAATCCCAGCATCCTGCAGATGACACTGGCGTCATTCAAATCCCAGCTATCATCGCATATTGTTCCCCACTGATAATCGACAAAAACTTCCACTCGACCTTCGTTGTAGTTCCTTCCATCTCTCAAACGAACTCCATTCACACTTAGAGATGATCCTGTGAGAGTACAATTGGGGCATTCTAAAGTTTAAGAAACTGTCTTTCCGTTACTTCCTTATGTTAACGATTCTTTCATTCAAGCTTAAGGTCCAGGTTGAAACCGTTTGTTGGCTATTGCTAGTCGCATGTGGCGAACCACAAGGAGTCGGCATCTTTCGCTTGTTTTCTTGCGTGGGTATAGGTAGGTGGACCACTTCACCGGGTTAGCACCTTGCTCTTTGCTATGAATAAATGAAGTAAGATCTTTTATGTGCGTGAGTCGTGGCTATTTAAAACTCATATACGGGACCTCCCTTTAATGTTCTGTCAGAGGGACAGAGTGTTTACCTCTTACTAGAGGAGAAGAAAGCTTACACACAATATTACTCAGTGAGGGAATCGATCCTGGGTCCGTTGGATCAGGAGGCAGACCCAAATCACCGCACTTATGTATACTATTTAATTATCACCGCACAATGATCTATCTATGACAAAAGAAGGAGGGAACTTAAAGGTTAGTTTTTGACTTGAGAGCTGCAATGGTCGTTTCCATATACATATGTTGATTCTCTCTATATATTTATGCTAAAAAAGTTATTCCAAATCTTTATGATGATCAACTGGGAGACTAACTTTATGGGTCACTAATTCAAGAAGCATGGACAGATAAAAACTGTGAGTGAAAGGGTACCCTGGAGTCACCGATTCCTTTACTACTAACCTTCTCCTCTGTAGTATACAATTCAATTATGGAATATAATGTTGTAACACTGCATAAGACGTATCAAATATAATGTAAAGTGACGACATTTGACCTAAATAGAAACCCACTATCCAGCACAGTGTGGTGGGATCTTTAATATGTGATCCCCCCCCCCCCAAAAAAAAGGGTATATATATATATACATAACAAAAGGCAACCCTCTTACTCTGAAAGAGGGCTGCTGCAATCATCGATTCCATATAATTATAAATGCTGCAAAATCCATACCTGGTGTTGTGTATCCACCTGTGAAGGTGATAAACAACGGAATACACAATTAGTACGTGGTTAGACAAGTTAGAAAACCATTGGCTGATAAATGTCATCGTGATATTTATAATACACATATGTATACAAATATTAAAGATAGGAGAAACAGGTGCTCTCTTATCACAGACCATACTTGATGTCTGCTAATTATGAATCAAACTTAAGTATCAAAACGACTTCATCAAACACAAAGAATTCACAAATCAACAAAGGCATGCCTAACAAATTGAAAAAAAAAAAACCAGGATTTACAATAACATCAGAAGGATTTTCAAGGCTTTAAAGATTAAAGAGCAGTGAAATGCAACACCTACCGCAATAGTATTCATCGCTGCCATCGGAGCATTCAGTGTATCCATTACATTGCCAGTAATATGGTATGCAGTTCCCATTGTAACACTGAAACTCCCAGCTTCCACAGTATTGGTAGCCTACAAGCAAGAACATTATGCAACTCTTTGTTTTCACGGCTACCCTTAGTTGCTGGTTATTACTCTAAAAATTAGCCCAGAGTCAACAATTGATTGTCTAATAATCTATTTCTTCTTATCATTACGAATCCGAAGAATACAAAATAGTATGATAATCTTATCAAAGAACATCAAGCCGAGGTATCATAACATGAATACGTTAGGTCCTTATTTGAAACAATATGATTCGATGAATGTAAGAGAATGAAGTTTTAGAGGGAGGCAAATTGAAAAATACAATTCACATTTCAATGTGATTGGATCTTAACATAGCATCGGCCTTATGCCAAAAGGCTCTCAACACATAGACTTTGCGTAGTGTTAAGGGCCTTTTGGAATAAGGCCGACGATAATGTGACATCGCCCCTTTCAAACAAAAATACAGAAGACAAGTCTCTAATCGCAGATGAGGTTGACTTGTATAAATTCTATAATTGTTACGGAAATCGCCATACCTTGTGTTGTGTATCCCCCTGTAAAGATGATGAAGAAAGATTACGGAAAACAGAATAGTTGGTACATGGTTTTAGAACTTACAAAACATTTTGCTGATAATGGTCATCGTTGAAAAAAAAACACTATGTGCGCAGCCAAGTATAGATAATGACGGCCAATGATTACTAACACTTACAATTCAATAATCGGAAAGCACTAACAAAAAACAACAACAAAGCATCTCCAGATAAATTATGCAAAACTACACAACATTCTCGTGGCAGTTTTACTTTCAGAAAACAGCCAAGCAATCTGCGCCACTTATGACATTGCATAACAAAGTGTGGAATAATGAATTAAAGGTCAAATTGAATTATGAAGTATTGAAATCGTTTCAAGTCAGTTTATTTGAACTATTTCGGAATATAACTTGTAATATTTGTAGGAAGCATATAGTACCTAGCGGGTTTCCGTAGGCCATGGATCGACAATGCGGATTCAATTGCAATCACATTTCATGTTCATCAAGAACATCTTGCATACTTGCAATAAAACCGCACGAAAAATAATGTACTATTTTAAGTCTCCATCTATTCTTATTACAAGAAAGAATGCAAATTAGTATTTATAGTCAATAAAGGCAGATAGGTGCACCGGGTGTTTTAAAATCATAAACCTTTATCTTTTTCTGCTTATGATGAACAGCAAAACGTGAATATAACGACTGCATTTAACAGAAAGAATTCAACAATAGTCAAAGGCATGCAAAATCACCTTAAAACAGATGGGATGTTGAAGATTTTAAAGTTTAATGGGGTTGTAGAAGTATAGAACTCATGCAGCGGAGAGGCAGTGACATAATCTATGAAATGCACACCTACCGCAATTGTATTCATCGCTGCCATCGGAACAGTCGCTGTATCCATTACATTGCCAGTAATATGGTATGCAGTTTCCATTGTAACATTGAAACTCCCAGCTTCCACAGTATTGATAAGCTATAAACAAAAACATCACATTCTCATGAAATTGTTTTTATACATTTTCTAAAACTATTTTCCCTTATATCAGGACAGAGTTTTGCCGGACATATTAGAAAAAGGGGAATCGTTTCCCCCTTGATTTAATTATGAATTTACATGATTATGCAGTAGTGAGCTGAACACCAAAACGGTCAAGAGCTATAGGCCTATAAATGTCAAAATGATGTGGCATAAGATAATGCAAATAAACGTGATAATTGGCTTGCAGCTGAGGAACATGATGTTTACTAACATGAGTGTATTTAATACACGTTTGACTTCAGTTCGATTACAGAAACAGACTACAGAATGCAAGGTTACTGTTAGGCCATATCTATTGTCTACAGGGGTCACGAAGAGAATCGTCGAAATCATTACGGCCATTACTAACCTTTCTTCTTCTTTTTTTTTCTTTTTTTTCTTTTTTTTTTTTTTTTTTTTTTTTTTGGTAGGGGGCGGTGGGGAGGGGTAAATGAAAGAGGAAAAACCAGAGGAAAAAACAGTCCCTAAGCCTTTATAATGAACCAGATGGTGACAAACTTCACAGGCACGACTTTTTTTCCTAGTCTTCATTTCTCTTATCATGTTATAATACATTGTCCATCTTCAATAATATAATTTGACAGGTAATATGCAGCTTCGTAGTATGAAGCTGCTTAATACCTATCATATGGATATACATATATACATACATGAAATTCATCTTGATGTGTTGATTTCTGACATGAAAAATATCATTCAGCACAGTGTGGTGGGATATTTGATGTGACTTAATACCGTCTCCCCCCTCCCCACTCAAAAAAAAAGAATAAAAGATAAGGAGACCATGTAATTCTGAATGGGGGGAAATCACCAATTCCATACATTTTACGGAATTCATACCTTGTGTTGTGTATCCCCCTGCAGAGATAATGAAGAAAATTTTCAGGAATATAGAAATAGTGAATACTTTTTTTTTTAAATTTAGAAAACATTGCCTAATTAAAGTCTTGGTTATTGTTATTCATGATAGACAAATTACATTGTTTACAAACGAGAAGCACGTGTTGTCTTAAGCCTGCGTTGAAACACGTAACCGAACTAAGAAAAATAGAGACGGTCAATGGTTACTGCAGCTTACAGCTCAATAATCACACATTACAAAAGCAATACAAATATTTCATTATTAGAATTCAGATAACCCATTCAAAATGACACACTAGTACATGGAAAGGTACACGGTCGCAAACAACCTAACCTTAAATGCCACTTATTACATATAATAGGGAAGTGTGGAACTTTGGACTTAAATTCAAAATGAATTGGAGAATATAAATTCAAATATGTTAAAGCAACTATTTCCAACGACAACTTGAAATGTTCGCAGTGTTTACAAACTAACAGTTTTCCATATGCAATGACTCGGTGTGCGGATGCATAGGAAATTTCATTTCATGTTTCATTAAGAATATTAAACAGGAGGAATGATAAATATATAAAGACATTTATAAACGTATGTTTCTATATAGAGATTGTCATATCTTTTGCGTGGAGAAATAACATTCTTTATAGAATCCAAACAAAATTCGGTTTATGATTTCATACGCACAAACACATTTTTACACTTTGAAATAAACCTTCACTAGACTGCAAAGATGGTTATGTCCCGGGTTAAGGTGGATGACTAACGATGTTTGTTCTTAAGTTTTATGCCTTTATTTTCACAGCTACTAACGCCATTTAAAGTAACGTAGGATTGTAGAACTTGCGCTTCTTTTCTCTTTCTAAGGGTTAAATGGGGGAGGGACTCTTCTGTGAAATTTGAAAATGAATGTCATTACTCGAGCAGAATGTACATCGTGTTAGATTTTAGTATTTAGAAATTCGAATTTTAAGTATAGGTGCAATCCAAAAGGCGTTCTATGATTCTACCTTCGACTTGTCGTTCCAACCTTCCAAAGTAAGCACTGAAAATTTGGTACATTTACCTTGTTGGCAGTATCCCGGGGAAATTGAAATGTCATCTATGGCGATATCACCTGTGTGGCTACTCCCACGTACACCTTCCATAGTGATGTAAAATGGCATGGAGTAATAGTTGTAGATACTGATCTGGATTGATAGATATACATAATATGCACTGTGAGCTTTTTGACTTTCAGCCCTTTTCACTGGTCATGTACTTGCTGTTACTCTGCTTTCCAAATTCATTAGCTTGGATTTTTTGACGTGCAGGAACGAAGTGATGCGAGCATTTGGAGCTAACAGATAGTCACAGGTATATAAACTTGAAGATTTTCCACTCTTTCACGTAGAGATGGAACAACTGTTTCTATAGACCTGGAGTTCCAACATGGGTTTCGTTCTCCTTCCCCTCTCTCTGTCCGTCTCTCTCTCTCTCTCTCTCTCTCTCTCTCTCTCTCATGGTTTCATGTGTTTCATGCAGTTGCTACGAATTCTTTTATGCACATTTTATTCGTCACTATTGACAGTGACTGACTTTGGAAAACAAAAGCATTTCGATATCAAAACCGAACAATAACTGAACCCTCTCATTTCTGTCTACATCATTTAAAGCTAAGAGACAATTCTGATTAAGAAAAAAACAAGTAGATTGCAAGTTTGAATGAATGACCTGAAGGTTGCTTTCTCTATTTTTTATTCCAAAACATGTCATGGAATAAAAATTCTCAAACATGTCATGGAATACAAAAATCCTTTAATATCTGTAATGTTTTAACATTCAAAACATTTTTATCATTTCCTTTCTCCAATCGACAGTTTGCTGTTAGTATATCTATGGATTGCATTGCTTCAGTAAGAACAATATTAAGAGACAAATGAAATTTATCAATAACATTTGGTAAAGTCATATTGGACATTGCCCAATGAATTGACCTATAGAGTGGTGAATCCTTCCCGTGAGTGCAGAACAGATAAATAAAACAACAACAACAACAACAACAACAACAACAACAACAACAACTGAAGAGTTTCTCTTCTATATGTGTGGATCCACTTCATGTTGAGGAAAAAACCTGCAGGTTTATTCCACATGTTCCAATTTGTTCTCAAGTAATAAATGGATATGTCCCATAGGAATACCCGTTAATTGCATGGTGAAAATAATGTACCTTGAAAAGAAGTGTACTCAACACCAAATTTTAACGAACTAATATCGTTTGAAATTTATTTAATCTAGCACCCTGTGGGACAAAAAAAAATAGCTTTGTGATGTACAGCACGTGCATAGAGTTTTTTGTTTTTAATATTTGTTTGCTTTTCAATAATGAGTAGTTTCTGCGATTTTGTGTATTTTTTTTTGTGTGAAAATTCTTCTTCACCTTTTTTTTTAATCCCTCCAATGAAATTCAGATATGATGATACATGGAATCAATAAATCAAATCAAATCAAAAAATGTTTAACTGTATTTTGACTCCAATAGTTTTCTCTTTCCGCACCGGAATAGTATACATGTATAATAATGGACATGTATGTTCATGTACAATGATAATACAGGAATCAATAAATCAAATCAAATAAAATAAAAAAATACCTGTGTTTGACTCCAATAGTTTCCTCTTTCCCCACTGGAATAGTATAAGATGTCCGTCGCATTTGGTGATCTGAATTCAGACTGCCAAACATTCAGTGTGTTGATTGTGCTACCGTACATATGAGACCAAAATGTCAGACACGAGTACCCGTAACCGTTGTAGTAGGGGCTCCACAGGCGTGCCTTATCTCCGTATACACCTGAAGAGGTCTCTATATACATATAATATCCGGCTGCAAGTAAAAAGGCAAACAGGTCACATGCTGTAAATACATGTGAATGTTATAAAGGTTACGAATTAAAGGAACAGTAACATTACAGCGATGATCCCTATTCTAATCAGCCTTTTCTTTCAGATGATAAATGTTGTTTTCTTGTAGTGCATCGCGTCCTACGAGAGACAAGGTTTCTCACCATTATGGAGAGAACTTTTGTAGCAAGAATGGCTTGAGGTTAAGATTCTTCTTCTCCTTTTGAGAATTATGTCACTACCTTCTATCTATAAAAATGTGATAAAAAAAGTCATTCATGGTTCAATGCTTCAACAAATGAATAAAATTTTGACGAGATAGTGATTGTTGGGATAGAAATATTCTATATTTACTTTGGTGTTGTGTATACAAAATGTAATTTAAATTTGAAAAATCCCACGTTCTAATGTTGTGGCCTTGTAGTCAGTAAGGAGCGATTTGTATAAAGGTGTTTTGCACGATTTCTGATTGTACTGAATTTCAAGGAACATCAAGTTTGATTGCAAAACATTTACCTCCTTGTTTCATTTATTTCATTTTATTTTACTATTACATATGATTTCCATTCTTGTCAAAGTAATTACATGTATGTACCTTCGGAAAAATACCGAAAATGGTAAGACATTGTGGGGTATCAGCGGAAATGTTGTTATTGTTCCTGTTGTTGTTGTTGTTCGGGTGGGGGGGGGTGAGTATGTATTCGAATATAAACAAAATAATAAACAGAAAATGAAACTTTACTAGTTCCGCGACTAGGCTCTTCAAATTGTACCATTTTTTTAAATGATAATAACGAAAATAATAATAAAACACATTTATAGGCATATACAAAAATGAAGCAAGCTCATCAAAAGAAGCATCATGGAATTACGATGAAAATGTCAAACCCACATAAAGACAAGATCAAACCGCTTACAATAGGTTCCGTATGTATGATCCACTGACGGTCCAGTGCTTGAAGACGGGGTACTTCCGCTGTACCGGGTCCAATCAAAGTCGTCCCCGTAATATGCCTGCTGCCATCCACAGAGACCGGATTCAAAGTCACAGTCAAATTCTCCGGGATCTGGTTCAAGGCGACATCACATTGGTGCAAAAGTACTAATTATTGGTCTCCGTACTTGAAGATATCCTTTTCGTAGACAATGATAAACATATTTCCGGAAGAGCATATGCTCAGATCTATTCTAATTTACAATTACTCGATGAACGGTGTGTCGTGACCGTGCAATCACAAAATCAACATAAAGTCGCCACTACCGATTTTGTATCAGGACTCAAAATACGTGAGATGGCTCAAATAGTCAATCTACATGTTTTCATATTCTCTCAAAGAGCAAGACTTCATCTACATTACAGTAAGTTTTGGTATCATGACTTGAATAAGAAATTGTGTTTGTAACAGTTATTTTTGGAACACTGTTGTCTTTTTCTGCAGAGTTGTGTGATCAGGTGTGTCCTAGAAAATGTTTTCATAGTTTTCTATCGAAACACGAACACTCTTCACTTCCAACTCTAATACCTTTTAAAAAGATATTTGTTCTGCTTTGAAAGTTAAAGATAATGGTTCTGCTTTTAAAGTTGGTATCAGTCATGGACAAAAAAAAAATGTTAATAGAGCATGATTAATTTCATTTTAATCTGATAATCCGGTCATTTTAACTGTGGAAGTTTATCAAAATGACCTTGGGTAATTCCAGTTCCAACTCGGTTTGAATGCAGAAACTGTCCCCGTCAATACATTGATTTGTGTAATGCAATACAAGGTTGACTGGGCCATCATTGGCTATACTGTCAATACAGTGTAAGTGTCACGAAAAGAATTCCTCAAATCCTCAAGGGAAACTATAATGGTTTCTTTAACCCGTTCCACACGGGAACCTGGTGGCCTGCATGTTAAGTCTATGGGCATTTCAGAATTCAGTATGGAACGGATTAACTTAACAAGATACACACATAATTTTCCCTCATCTTAATCACAATGATACATTGGCATTAATCGTTTAGGTAACGCAACATTCTGTGCAGGCTCCTTTCATGGATTATAATTACGAAGTATAGGTAAATATTGGTCGCATGATATACAATATCATTTAACAAATGTGACCCCCCCACCTCCACAGACACACACACACACGCACACACACACGCAAGAGACAATAAGAGTAGGTCACTCTCCTATACGAAATGAGTGCTGAAACTACCAATTTCAAGTGTGCTACAATATCAAGTCTGTCTTCGTACCTTGTGTTGTGTATCCCCCTGCAAAGGTGATGAACAAGGAATTACGTAATGCAGAATAATTAGTACTTGGTATTTAAACTCGCACAGCCACTTGTTGATAATTAATGTCATCTTTACACTGACTGTTAATGGACATGTTCATACAAACAGTAAATGAAAAACAGGTGTATCTTAAATTTGCGTTCCCACACGTCAGTACGCTTTAACATGTTATGATTGTCCGTGGTTACCATCGCTTACAATATTCCATATATGACATGTTCATTCACCAAAACATTAAAATATCTATTAATCTAAAAACTATTAATTAAACTAAAGACACAACATAAAGGCGTCCCCGTGATAGGCGTACATGCTGCAAACATCCTATCATTATCTTTGTAGGAAAGTGTGCAATGATTCACTTAAGATCACTGTGAATTTTAAACTATTTCAAATTGCTTGAAATTAATCAATTTGAGCCATTTTAAAACTGTTTCTAGAAATTGTTTCGAATTAAACAATTTTCCATAGGTAATGACACTACTAAGGATACAACTGCCATTACTTTCTAAGTACATAAAAAAATACCTTATTCTCGCAATTAAAGGGAAAGGATATTAAATATCATAACCCTATACTTTTTCACAGGGGCCCGTATTCTTGTCATTCATACAGTTACAATGATAAGGTTAGCAGGCATATTTTTGCAGGCATGCCGTTTTGCTTGTTTGGGGAGGAGGAGGGGGGAACTGACAAAGATTATTCAACTTGCACATAACAACATGCGTTAAAAATAAACAAAATAATGCATATCCCTCTCAAAACGGACTCGCCACTCGGGATGATGTGCATCGCTTTAAGACACCAAATCTCATTTGAACGTGTTCGAATTTCAAGTAGGTACAATCGAACATAGCTATATACCATTGCTTTCAAGAACAATTTCAAGCAAGTAAATATTGGCTTTTATTTCAGTGTCGTCAGTCTTTATTCTTTGTTTTCATGACTGTGATTTCAATTGTCCTTTGAGATTGAGGGTCAGACATAATGTAATATTTTTCAAGTCGTATAATGTTAAGATTCATCCCAACCTGGACACGAGTTGCTGAAGAGTCCCGAGTATACTCGGGCAGGTGTCTATGGAAATGTAGGAAAATCAAACCGTTATTAAACGGGTTAAGATGTGTGCATTACCTTGTTGGCAGTATCCCTGGGCCATCAGAATGTCATCAAAGGCGATATCGCCAGTGAAGTCACTCCCACGTACACCTTCCATGGTGATGTAAAATGGTAAGTAGTCGTTCTGGATTGTGACCTGTAGAATAATTTCATATATGACAAGATGTTTGAAGCTACTCGACACAGTAAGTAGATAATCAAACGTAGTATTTTTTTTTCTTGACGTACTGCGCCGCATTTTTACTATTATCTTTCTACTTGTAAACTTTAAGTACGTTCCACGTTTTCAACTAATTGTGTTGTTACTCTTCTTTCGAAAGCTCAATGAGTTATAAGGTCTATGAATAAAAAAAATGCAAGTTGTTTGTTTCAAAACCGATTTTCATCAAATAAACTTTACATTCTTCTTAGAATTGTATGCTGTTTGACACTGACTCTTTGACATAATATGAAGACAATGTGGTTTCTAAACTAAGTTAAGCTAAGTATCTCGCAAAAAAAAATAAAAGCTGAATCTTCACCTGAAGCAGTACTACAAGATCCCTTTAAGTTATATGTAGGATAGTTATCTGTGCCCTGAGATGATGGCCACATCGATAATCTTTGTCTAGTTATCCGAAAATTCATTAATTCTTACAGCATTCTATTATCTGTATAAATAAGGCAGATCGAGTATAAGATACGTAAGAAAACACTAAATTGTACTGTATTTTTTGTTCAAAACTGGACTGAATTACCTGTGCTTCATCCCAATAGTTTCCCTGTTCTCCACTGAGAGAGAATATACTGTCTGTAGAATTTGGGAATGTTGTTTCTGACTTGTAGACATTCAGTGAGTTGACAGTGCTACCATACATATGATACCAAAATTTCAGGCACAAGTACGACCCGTAACCATGGAAGGCGGGGCTCCATAGGCGTGCAAAATCCCCATAGCTACGTGGAGAGGAGGTCTCTATGTACACGTAATATCCGTCTGCGTGAAAAAGAACAAAACGTCACCGAAGTCGTTATAGCGAAGTTAAGAATTAAAAAGCACAATGATATCGGAGGGATACCTGACAATGATATCGGAGGGATATTTCCCTATTCTAAAAAGCACTTCATCGAATGAAAACAAGATGTTTGGTTTTCTTTCAATCTGTATTGTATCTGTCTTTGCTAAAGTACACAGCTATTTCAAATTATTTTCCCAGGAAAAACTTGACTGCAAGCTTGGCCTGATATGCGAACGTACTCTGTCTTGCGTTTCTCAAATTGTTATCATTTTTTCACGTACATGTATCCATAGTTTTGTTCTGTTTTGCCTTGTTTTGTATATTCATAACCATTCTGTACATAACTATGTTATACCCCTATTCCACAGAAATTTTCTCTCATCGGTCACTTAGCGGAAGTAGGATTTATTGCTTCCGGCCACCGATCGAAGAATATCGGATCGCAGTCCAATAGATACAACATGTGTTGGTCGACTATCAGGTCAGTGTCAGACATGTCGGGCGGTGATCCGATGGGGCAAGATTGTCCGATTAGGATCACGCGCGACATGATTGACACTCACCTGACAGTCGACCACCCAAGTCAGATTCATTCAGCGTTTATTTTGTTTTTGTTTTTGTTTTTGCTTTTATCTCCTTTATACTACAAGAAGATCGTACTCTTTACAACAGAGCCTTACTTTTTATGACAGATATATTCGAAAGCTCTTGAAAGACTGAAAGATAATTATATTTTTCATTTGATTTCATTGGTTCCTGCATTATATCATTGCTCATACAGATACATACACATATATTGTATACATTGGTGGTGCCATTATACATAAACATTAATTGTTAACAAGGTAAATTTCTTCACTGCCTTTAGAGTACACAGCAATACAGTTTCTTCATTGCCTTTGCAATGTATAACAAAACATATCAGCGATGTAATGAATAACGCAGAAGGACCGGTACAGCTTAAGCATTGCTTGATTTGCATGCAACCCTCGTACATGATACATAACATATAGGAAAATAGGGGGAGGGTGACTTGCATAGAGATAGGATAGAAGAAAGGAGAGAGGAGAGGTCTGTCTGCTTTCGCTAATACACAAAGTTAGATCACCTGGATCACTGAATAGTAAACCATGGCAAAGTATTTTCTCACCGAGGTACAGGTGAACCGTTACAGGTTATGGTCGGCTACGTAACATTACGTAATAAATTCAGAACGGCGATTTGTCCACGAGGGAATTTCATATACAATACAATTACAAAATATATTAGATGGCTTCTACAAATACTGAGTGATGATTGGTCATAATACAATTATTACGTGAATAATGCAGCGGGGATCGAAGTCGTTCTATTGCGGTCTAGGGGGAATAAAGTCAGGCAAAATAATTTCACAACTTTACTTTCTCCCAACAGGACTAATTGAAGAGTTTGTTTGCAAAAACCGATAAGTCCATTTTTGAAGATTTTGAAGTACGGTCTCTGTAATAAAGTACAAAATAATACCTTTTAAATGATATATTGGTCACTACATATAAAGGTACATTTTTGAAGTTATGGTCAAAAGAAGCACAAATTTTCTTATGATTCTCTTTATTTTTCTTGACCTTTAATCGCAAATATCTCCATTTGGCAAATATGGACTTATCGGTTTTTGCAAACAAACCCTTCAATTGATCAATTATGTATATTTTCAAAGGACATAAAGATAAGAGCTATAGCCTTCTCTATTGTTGTAATATTATACTTGGCAGCTTCTTTGGAGTCATATTTTCTCTTTGAGATATCTCCTCAGTTCCACCGAGCTTAAGAAAACTTATAATCTTTCAGGGAAAATGTAACTCACGAGCTGATGTCTAGTGTCATACAATACACCTCTTGATAAGTGATATTTCTATTGTATCGCTCACTTTATAACGTCATTAAGTGCAATCCCCTTCACATAACAGGAAAAAAAAATATGAAGGAATTAGTTGTATGTAAGTGCTTACAGCCGGTGGTATGGTCACCAGATGGTCCGGTGTTTGACGACCCAGTACTTCCGCTGTGGTGGCTCCAGTCAAAGTCATCGCCGTAAGCCTGCTGCCATCCACAGAGACCGTAGTCAAAGTTACAAATAAAAGACTGGTCACCTGGTTCAGGATGAAATTGATTTTTTTTTTAAAGGAAAAACTTGAGTACGAAAAGCTAGTTGGTGTCCGCATTGAAGATACCGTTGTAGCATCTATTTAAAGCGATATGCTCAGAATTCGCTCGCTCAACTGTTTCTCGTAAGTACTTATTATGTTGCATGTCACGTTGCATTACCTACCAAAAACTTGCAGCAGTATCCGCGTTTATTCATATACGGATTGCATCTCATGTCTCGTCAATGAAGCCCAAAAGAAAATGAAAAAAAAAAACATTCCTGTGAAATAATGCGACAGAGCTAAGTTGCAAATCTAGATTACCTTTCTTAGTTAGGTGTATTCGTTTATCTTGGGGGAGTCCGAGTGGGGGTCGGAAGATTCTTTCCCTCAGAAGCTAAAGTTACACTGTATTGGGTCCGTTTCTCCCATTCACTGAATCAACCACAGCTACAACAAAGTTCTTAAAACCTAAATCCAAGGGCAAGATACCTGTGCAAGTTTATTCACTGGAGATGACAAACAGACCTTATGATGGTCAGGTCTTTCCATGAAATTCTGAGGTAAAAACACTTTTGATTTTCGGGTGTGATATTTGCATGTGGTAGGAGGTACTTGTGATCTCTACGGAGAAAATTTATTGAAGAAACGAATGCTGCCGTAATAATATTGCATAAATTAATTTCGAAAGCTCATACTCTTGTTTCGTCGTAACTAGTCATCAACTTTGGAGACGTACTCGACCCTTATTAAACCGAATAAATATTATCGAACATCAAGCCAAAAGATGGTGTTAAGTATCAAAGTACTTTCAAGAATTTATTTTTATTAATGTAGGACTCAAATCAATGTTCGGGAAATCATGGACAAAAGGGATGTTACAGTACGTTGTCAAACGTTGTTGTACGCTCACGATCTTATTGATGCTCAAAGTAAAGGGAACTTTGAGCAATTTACTCCTCAGCAATTGAATTATCTTACCTCGTGTGGTCTGATACCAACTGCTCGTTGAATAATCTGCGAAAAGAATGAAAATCAAATAAATTTGATCCTGAGACGATCTCCACCATGCATTTCATAATAGGGCAATGAAGTTATTACCAATTTAGCACGCGATACCTTCCTTAGTAGTGTCTCTGAAACACTAATAGTGTTTCCATTTTCTTGTGTTTCCAGTCAATTGCGAGTAAAAATTATTGATATGACAGCTGCAAAAACTTCAGATTACATGACAGCAAGGGGAATTAGCAACGGAGAACATTTTATCATAAAGTGTAGAAAGGTGTGTATTTTTTTTTACATTGATATACATACACTGTATTTGTGTGCATATAATGTATACATATTTCATGTGTATATAATTGAAAAATAATGATAATGCTTTTTAAAGTATATTCACAAATATAACACTGAGTGAAGAGGGTTAGAATTTCAAATAATATATTTCTCTACCAATCAATTAACTTACCCCTTGTACCCTGATACCAACTGTTAGTTGAATAGTCTATGAAATGAGAAAGAGAAACTGTAACTTCAAACCCGAGAAGCTTTTGATAACGCTGTATGTAAAAACATATCAATGTACAAATATACATATCTTTACCATTATAAAATGATTTACATAGCCTCTTCCATGAAGATTGATCGTAAGATTGATCTTTCAATAGACAAGATTCAAGAAAGTTACTCTTCGATGAGATACGCCTAATACACTGAATGTAAGATCCATCATTACTCTCAATGAGATAGGCTCTACGTTTCTTGAGTTTTTGATAATCAAATATGTAGGGCACATGATCAACATGATCGCTGCATAGAACATGAGTAACAAATGAAATCAAAAGAAAGAATAAAAACACGCACAACAACGGAAATATCGTCACACCCACAGGAGCGATTAAACCATTTCGAATCAATGTTAACATTTGAGAGCTAGTTATAAACCTCAAGCTAGAAGTTTGGGTGGTGGAAAATGAAATAAAATTATATTTAATATTATTCGCCTATATGAAATTGAAACCTACCGCAAGAGTGCTCATCGCTGCCATCGCTACATTCGGGGTATCCGTTGCATTTATAATGATAGGGCACACAGTTCCCATCGTAACACAGAAAATCCCAGCTACTGCAGTTATGATATCCTGAAAAAAAAGACGTCATACAAACTTTACAGTATGTGACCCTGCACCACGAAACCAACAAAAAGTCGCTCGGCATTGATTTTTAGTTAAGAGCAGATCCTGCGAGTTCAAATTCTTAAGCTTTAAAATGATGTATGATGTATGACTCTGCTAACCTAGCCGAACATGAGAAAGATAGCACACACTCTGGAAAAATTAGTGAACTGAGAAAAGGGGCTCTGAAGTACAGGGTCTATTCAAGCGCTTAATCTTTGCCAAGCTGGGCTAGCTGTGCGATGAATGGAAAAAAAAAATCCCAGGATGTCAACCACTGGAGCAACAACAATTAAGGGATTATAAGATTAAGCTGAAATTATGCATGCTTTATTAACACATTGTGTAAATAATGAATATTAACTTTCAAAGCTGTAGCATCATTCTTTTCAAAGTTATTTGAGTTGAAAGTGAAGATTATGGACAGGGTCTGTAAGACATGAAAAAGAGGACTCTTATGAGAAACACCTAGTCACGGTATTCCTCAAAAACGTGTTCGAGAAAAACTGCTAAAAACACAAGTTCCTATTCGTTTTATGATCCCAACTTTTAACATAATGTAGAAGACCTGCTCTTTGTAAAACTCAACGATGGCTCGAGTGACCCATTTCACCTGTTTTCAGTCCTAACACAAATCAGTGCGTGCGATTTTTTTTTTTGTGCTGCATGGTCACATAATAAACACTCCTCCCTTCATGGCTACAAAAATACTCCTGTGATGGCTTGTCATATTCCCAGCTTGCGCAGATCACTATGAGTTATTATCATAGATTTGAACACATTCAAGGGAATTTCATTAATTTCAGATAACCTTGTAACCTTACTCTTTATTCAAAGGATGAAGATGTAATGTTAAGTTCATCATCTCTAAGTGACACAAAGTTAGTATCAAATGTGAGGTTTTGTACTGACATACCAAGGGTGCACAGCACGAACTAGACACCTATGACTCATAACAGCTCGTGAGTCATCCAGCCCACAAAACATGTTGCCCGCAAGTGAAACAGCTCACGATGTCGAGTTATACAGCCCACGAGCTTGGCATTATTGTAAGGGACAAGGTCCACGAGTTCGACATCAAGTTAAACAGCTCCACGAGCTTAACGGTCCACGAGCTTGTCTATAATAGCTGGGACCTGTTCCACTTTATAAGAGTGTAGCTCTTGGGCTTGTTTCACTTGGTATCTAGCTCGCGGGCTGTACGACTCGTGGGCTAATTGACTCGTGGGTTATAATTAATTGACCTCTTTTCAATGTCTAGCTTGCGGGCCTTATGACCCGTGAGTGTCCAGCTCGTAGGATGACCCCTTATCATGAATCCGTTGAAAATATCGTGAAGGTCATGAAACGTCACTGCGCAACATCACAACTTATCCCCTTCCCTACGAGGTGATGGGATCACCGCAGTCTTTGCATGGTGTATGCATTGCCAATGAGTTACAGTACTATACGACTCAACAACCAAGATGTATGAATACTAGTAGTCACTATCTTCTTTATAGGACTTCAATCTTAAAAGGGATAATGTACCTCATATTTATGTGGTTTCAGTAAATGCAACAATATAATAAGAATACCAAGTTGAGTTTTAGTAAGACTGAACAATCCGTTCAACATATTATTTTCATTTTTTGATACTGAAAAGGGAATTAGCTCACTTCTTTCAGAGGATGAGGGGAGTAAATGCCTTCAATAATATCAATGGCTGTAATGATATCAATGGAAGCAATGTAAACATTCTATAAAAAAAAAGGAATCTTGTGGAATTCCCTCCAAATTTTCTTTCTATTGGTGTCCTTCTGTGACGTCACCAACTCTGACAGTTTTATTTTTTACGTTATTATCATCAATCTAAATTCAATACTTTTTCAGCCATACTGGTACCGAAACTTTAAAGATTCATGACGTCAGCATCGATGGCCAATTTTCCTAAATCTTCTGTGCTATATTCTTATTGTTGTATTCATTCATAAAACATAATATTATAATACTTGTAATATATCTCCCTTTAGATTAAAAAAAGAAGGGTTTTTTGTGCTATGATTTTGATCATACTCACTGAAACCATCTTCATTCACAATCTGTATGGAAACAAATACCGAGGCGTTAATTCTCTATACGTGTAATCATCAAAGTGCTATGTTTTTTTTTCAATCTTTTTTTTTTATTATTATTATTTTTTTTTTTGGGGGGGGGTCAGAACATGGCTAGCACAGACAGGAAATTGCACTGTGGTTCATCTTGATGAAATTGTGTTACCTGGTGTAGACTGATGCCACGTATTAGTTGAGAAATCTAGTCGATGAAAAAAAAACACCTGATTCAAGTTTTTTTCAGATATGTTATTCATTGATAACGAAATGTTTATAAACAAGAAAAGTTAAAACAGAAATCCTCACAGTTTACTATACCGTTAACGCTTTGCCAAAACAAATTGAGGGACTATTCAAAATCATTATATCAGTCCTACAGCTATTTGCTCAGTGTTCGTTGGCACCTTACCCCCCCCCCCCCCCAAAAAAAAAATAACTATAAATCATTTCTATAATCAATGCATGGACAAGATGCACGCACTTACATGTTAAGAACCTTTAGTGTATATGATCCTATACAAACTTGACATTCCTCATATTCTCAAAACAAATATGTCTATGAAAGAGAGATTGTGGTTTACTAAGGGTGTACTTACTACAGTGGTCTTCATCACTGTTATCCGAACAATCGACAATCCCATCACATTCCCATTTGCCCGGGATATACCGTTGTTACATTGTAATTCTCCTGAACCACATCCTATAATATGTAACAAAAACATTGCGAGTACAAGCCGTGCTTATTTCACTCGCAGAGAAGAAACTGCCATAGTCTAAATTTCCATCTCTTAACACATTCCAGTGAGAACAGTCACCTATTGATTGCAACTATTTGCCCCCCCCCCCCCTGTGTATAGAGTTATTCGTTTTGATGATTTTATTTTTTTTCTTTGGGTTCCTTTTTAGGGTTTCACAATCAACAATCAAGATTTTCATGGAACACCTCTATTTTATCCTCTTGGTGGGTTTTTTAGACCCAAAATATGAAAATGTGGGAATAGAGATCCTTTATATATTTTTACCTCGTACTAACCACGTGATGTTTTGCTGTATATGTTCTGTTAATATGAATCGCATACTGAAATGTTAACAAAATGATACATTGACTTTTTTCCATGTTGTGATGAAAAAGAAAATGAAATGATGGCTTTGACATTGAACAAATATTCAGTAATCATAACATAGCACAACTTTTCATTTATCAATGGATATGTTATGCAGTACAGTATTATACTCTGATTAAAGTATGACGATTTTGCACCTACTGCTTGAGCACATACATTGTAAACAGGGATAGTAAGGTTTTGATGCAAATTAAGAACAAAATTCTTGTCTCTTTTTTTTCTGGAATTATAATGTAATGGTTTCTACGTGGTTTATCTCCCAGTTATTTCTGAATAGTGATTGTAGTTATCTATCATTTTCCGCACTATATATATCCTTCTGGCAGTCGTTTTAACCTCGACGACTAAAATGAAGTTTTTCTTACGAATGTTCCTCTTGCATTGTTTTCACGGGTGTACTATATACGTATATAATACATTTTCATTTACCTTGTTGGCAGGATCCCTGGGAGAGCACAATGTCATCTATGGCGAGATCACCCGTGAAGCTACCCAATCCATAAGCTTCCATGGTTATATAAAATGGTTGGGTGTAATCGTCGATGGTGATCTGGATGATAGAGAAAAAAAAATGCATTATGTCGCATACATTTTTTTTCTCATTACATTGTGGTGTAATCATAACTTGGCCATGATATCGCACACTTAATACAATGGGTGTGACTTCATGCCTTACTGTTAAATCCATTCAACCTCCAAAGAACTACCTCTGTCACTCTCAAGGAAATATTTGATTTTTTATAGAGTATGTCAACTGCAGTTACTGGCAAATGATGTTTATAGAATAATTTGATATCTAAATTGTTCCCCCTCTCTCTGTGTGTTACTATCATTTGAGGAATGCGATTGTGCTGTCATAGACACTTGATACTACATTTTCTTTTATACATGCATCCATTATCAGAGATTATTCAGTCTTGAGAAATATAATCATGTCATAACTCACCTGTGCATCATACCATGCGTTGCCGAATTCTCCCATTAGTGCGTAGAACGCGTTATCTCCGCTCGTTGTAGTTGTTGCTGACTTGTATACAAACAGTGAACTGATTGTGCTACCGTACTTATGATACCAAAATGTCAGGCACTGAGGCCCGTGACGATACTGGGCGGGGCTCCTTAAGCGTGCGACTTGCCATGTAAAATGTGGAGAAGATGTCTCGATGTTCATGTAATATCCGTCTGGTAGGAAAAGTAAATGTAACCAAGAATAACTACACAAACAAAAGAAGTGAGAACAAAATACACGGGTACAGTCCATTGTTGCAAAGGTTCGTTAATCCAATTAGAATTAGATGAAATACATTTTTCCCAAGGATGGTTAAGCAGAAGTTTTGTTCAACGAAAGTTTAGTAGGGCTCATTTATTTTGAAGGTTTCGTTAATCCGGAAAGGATCAAAAGTTCGTTATTCCGTAAACGAAAAAGGAAAAGGCACCACAGTTGTTTTTTTTAGGAGTCACCTAGTCTTTGATTTCGATTAACAAAACGTCGGAAAGCAAACTTTATTTCACACTCGAATTAAAGCATAGATAGGCCTACCTTTAAAAGAAAAAAGAACATTATCTCATTTTGAAATTAATGAACCTTAGGAATAACGCACCGTATTACAGATTAACGAACCTGCTTTGGTGGGAATGACGGCACATACAATGTTGAATGTACTTATATAATGGAACCCTATTTTATTTTCGGATTTATGAACATGTACATATAGACAATTGTTGTGTTTTGGATTAACGTACCTTCAGAACGATGAATTTTTTTTTTTCATTTTGTGACTTAATGAACCTTCGGGTTAGTGAACTTTTAGAATAGCGTCACAAACGTTCGGATTGATAAACTGTTTCTTAATTTCGTATTTAACAACCTCTGGGTAGAGAAAATTTGCGTGTTTCTGATAAACAAACCTTGACCCAGATTGACACACCTTCGAAATTACGAGTATAGACTGGGAATACACTTCAGAAACATTTAAAAACATTTATTGTGAAGAAACACGAGTACCTTAGGGATTTGTATTAGAGGCCAATAGAAGCTTTCCATTATTTGTTCCCCTTTTACATTGAAATTACGTCGTCACAGTGCAATGAAGAGACAAAAGGGAGAAAAGTTAATGACGCAGCTGCCAGGGTTCTTCAAAAAGCTGAACTCCCCCTCCCCCCCCCCCCCTCAAAAAAAGGATAAATAAATAAAAATAATGATATCTTACAGCCGGTTGTATGGTCCCCGCTTGGTCCGGTGCTTGAGGACAGGATACTGCCATTATTACGTGTCCAGTCAAAGTCATCATCGGATACTTGTACCCAGCCACAGAGACCGGATTCAAAATCACAGTCAATGCCGGTGGCCCCTGGGAGACAGCATCGTAGTGCAATTAGGATTTACCAGTTGTTCTAGAGTTAATATTTACGGTTCATTCGAAATCAACATGATGTATGCGTGGCATGTGCTGTTTCCTGCAAATCGTATATGAATCCTCTTATTCCCGCTATCATACAGGCCTAAATATGTCGTAGGTGATTTGTTACGTTTTCTCTAAACTTCGAGCTATCGAAGTTATGTACACTAGGGAAGGAATTTACACGTAGAGATTATACTTTGTGCACGTCACATGCCCAGCCCACAAATTACCAAAAGTGATATTTTACACAATCATACATTCCAAGCTTGTCTTTTACGTGGGCCTGTCTCCTCCAATAGCACAATCATTTTGAACTTATAGTGTCACATTTATATGTATATATCTAGTATTGTTGTATTCGTTGTATTTTCTCTTGTACTTGTATCAACAACATGTGCTATTGGAAATAAAATCTCATTTGAAACTTAAAACTTCGAATTTCAGAATTTGATTGCAGCAAACAATAAAGAGGTCATTGGGATGTTCAATCAAAAATATATTGCGGGGTAAAGCCCAACAATGCTCCGTGAAATGGAAACAAAATTGTTGCATTAGTTGCGTTGTTTGTTGCTTCAGAAATAAAGCTTGATGTGTTGTATGCGTAAGATGATTTGGCGTATAACCCCCCGTAAACCAATTTAAAACCAAAGTACGATTAGATCATAAAAGATCACCAAATGACTTTATGTCACACGTGGAAGGAATTGAACATCATCGAAATGAAATTGAAGCGCAATGCCAGTGAAATCACGCCTTTTTTTACATTTCAAAATACACTATCAGTAGCAACCACAAAACCCACTATTTGAGGCCATGATATCATTTCCACGCGAGTTTCTTAGTTTATCATGGTGCACACCCAAATTTCACTAAATTTAATCTACACCTAAAATAAAAAGAAAAAAAAAACGATTTTCCATTCAAATTGTTGTTAAGTTCTAATGACCCCCAAAAAATGTTATTCTTTGAAAGGGGAAGGGTTTTAAAGGAGACCTCCAGATATTTTTTAAGTTTTTTTTACATTTGAACGACTATAAGTCAGTTATGCTGAGTACAGAGTTTCAAAATTTATAGTGATTGGGTGAAAGAATTATGTTTTCAAAATTTACAACAAATTGGGATGAACAAGGATGATGACATGGCAGCCTCACCATAAGAATGCATGAGTTGGGGCTCAAGGAAGCAGAACAAAAGAAGAAGGCATGCATAGATTATACACAGGTGAATTTGCAAGCTAGCAGTATTGTAATGGGAATTACACTGTTACATTTCTGAAATATGTGAGGCTCCTATGCCATCATCATTGTTCAGTGCAATTTGTTTAAGGTTTTTCAAAGTATTGTTTCTCTGCAAAAGGACCACAATAAATTCCACAAATGTATACATGGAATTGTCGATTTATATACTACATGATGTGAAATTATGAAAATCGTCTAGAATGCCCCTTTAAAAGCTCAATATTGTCTGAATAACACTGGTACTTAAGCACTTTTGCAAAGAAAAGTGGAGATAAAAGTAAATTTCCCAGTGGACAGATGTGATATCACACACATACACACACATAAAACTCAACCACCTTAAAAATTAAGACGTAAACAGGTTAGCAATGAGTCAACAATACATTACGCTGAGAATATCTTTGTTGTATTCGACCATCGTCGAATAGAAAAAAATGATTGAATAGTGCGCTTGTTTTTGCTATGGGCTACAACGTATTACTGACACATAACATGGACAAATGAGATCTATTAGTTGGAGAAAAAAAAAACATAATTTGGGGAAAAAATTATGTCATCATGTATTTTAACAATTCAGCTGAGAAAGGTTTCAGAGATTTTGCACTTGCAAGGTGTGACATATTCCCATACTGCGACATCTTCCTCGGTTTGATACATTATACCAGCTATAAGTGTAAGAAAACATGATGAAAATAATGAAGACGATTTTTGACCCCATTGTTTCATCAGCAAATTACGTATTAAAGTGCTATAATATAGAGTTTTTATTCTATAATGCATTCTTCTTTATCAGTTTATAGCGCCTCATTTGCAACAATCAAAACAGCCATCACACTCCAGTACGGCAACGTACAACTGACTTCGTGTAGATAGGAAAACAAAGGAAGATTAACAGATTTCTATATTCGACATTCCAAACTTTCCTAAATTTAGTGAAAACACATAATTATACACACAAACACATACACACACACACACAAACAGACAACTGTTTTATCAAAGCCATTGCCGAACAACCTAATAATTATGGAAAAGATAAAGATACATTTTTTTAGGGTTAATTGAAGGATTTAGGTGCACTTACAGCATTGGGCAACTGTCATTAGGAGCAGGAGTGCAGTCAAAGCCGTGGTCATGGTGCTGATTCTCGGATGCCGAGTGGTGCTGGCAAGTCAAGTTTCCGATACGGTAAAAAACCCAGCTTGGAATGCAGGACAAAACCCTCCACATAATATTATAGACAGTCGATTTATCATAATCTATAATTTTGTCGTAAGCTCTTTAGGACATGATTCTACCTTTCCCGTTGAAAGCTATTGATTAAATTTGAAGGTTACGAGTGTCTATGAATTATATTAATATTGATTCATTTTAAGAACATGGTATTACCTGTTCTGCTTTATTCACACATTATGTATTAATCATCAAAGAACTTCAAAGGACAAACATGTGTGTTGAGCAGGTGCAGTGTCGTTTATCTTTTACAACAGTATTAACTTTGTCTTGTTGAGCCAAAAATTGAGATCGATAATTTTTCTATCGAGTCGTTCTACAAATCAGTGTTGTGTTTCAGAGCACCTTCAAACAACAACCAAGCAATTCGTGTTATTCCTTTATGACTGCCATCTTCTATGCTCATTTTACAAGCCATATGTCTTTTTTTTTTCTTTGATCGGTAAAACGTCCTTAATTATTGCCTAAAGTGTATTGATCTGTCAACTAACGCCAGACTAGAAATCAATACAAATCATTGAATACAAGAGGAAACTGTATGTTTGTCTCCTCAGGTCAATTATGTCGAATGATTTACACTAATAATCTACATGCTTTGTAATTATGCAGCTCTTATGAATGTAAACACAGCTGTGAACGTCCCAGAGGTGACACACGTAATTTGCTTCTAAAATTTGTATTTGTCACTCGAGAAGTCGCATACTTATCATTGTGTATTAACTTTACCCTATTTTACCCTTCATCATAATTATTCACTCTTTGTTCTTTTGCCACCATCGTAGAGAACTGACTCTGAAATATTAACAACTGCATTATGAACATACCTTAAGTAGGCCAAAACATAATTACTTTGTGATGGGCGGACGGAACACACATTTTTTATTCATTGCACATTTCACTGTCTTATTTTTTATAACAACAGAAATGACTCGCCCCTCTTTTGTGTGTGTGTGTGTGTGTGTCTTGTGAATGTGACCCTGCATCACAAAACAAACAAAAAGTCACCAGATATGAAATTTGAGTTAAGAGCATATTCTGAAAGAGGAGACTTTAAGCTTTAAAATGATGTATAACTCACATCAAATGGACTCTCCTAACCTATCTAAATATTGGAAAGAAAGCACACACTCAGGAAAAGTGTGAACTGAGAAAAGAAGTACAGTGTCTATTCAAGCGCTTAATCTTTACCAAGTCGTGGTGGCTGTGCAATGAATGGGACAAAAAACCGGATGCAAACCATCAGAGTAACAACAATGAAGAGATTATCAGATTAAACTGAAATTGAGCCTGCTTTTAATATTCACACATTCGGTCCTTAATCAATGCCAATTTCAAGGCAGTAGCATCATCCTTTCAAAAGTCATTGGAGTTGAAAGTGAAGAGTGTGTACAAGGTTTTTAAGAAATGAAAAGGGGACTCTAAAGACACGCATAATCACACTATTCTGCCAAAAAAAAATGATCAAGATAAGCTGCTAAAAACACACTTTCCTGCATGTTTAATGATCCCAAATTATGGCATAATTTAGAAGAAGACTTGCTCTTTCGGAAAATATGAAACAGTCATTGTCGGCTTGGATGACCCATTTCACCTATTTTCAGTCCTCACACAGAATCAGTGTGTGCGACTTTTCGTTTGTTTTGGATGCACGGTCACAAATGCTCTCACCGACTCCACACAGGCGATTTCGTGAAAAGCGAAATTGAACTTTGCACAATCCTTGTCAAAAACTTTCAATGCTTGTTTGTAAAATATTTTCTGCATAAATAAAGGAGGTTATGGCCTGGGCCAAGGAAAAATATCATTATTTTGCTCTCTACCTCTATTTCTGTCGGTCTCTACCTCTCTCGACCAATATATGGATGTATATATATATATATATATATACATATATGTGACCGTGCACCTCAAAACGAACCTAAAGTCGCACACACTGATTTTGCGTGAGGACTGAAAATAAGTGAAATGGGTCAACCTAGCCTAACTTGACTTTTTCATATTTTCGGAAAGAGCGGGTCTTCTTTTACATTATGCTAAAATTTGGTATCATACAACGGGCAGGAAAGTGTGTTTTTAGCAGTTTATCTCGAACATTTTTGGTAGAATAGTGTGATTAGGTGTGTCTTTAGAATCCCTTTTTCATTTCTGAAAAACCTTGTCCACACTCTTCACTTTCAACTCTAATAACTTTTGAAAGGATAGTGCTACTGCTTTGAAAGTTGGCATTAATTATGGACAGAATGTGTTAGTGAGGCATGTTTAATTTCAGTTTAATTTGATAATCCCTTCATTGTTGTTACTCTGGTGGTTTACTTCCTGTTTTTTGTCCCATTCATCGCACAGCCAGCACGGTTTGGTAAAGATTAAGCGCTTGAATAGACACTGTACTTCAGAGCCTCTTTTCTCAGTTCACACTTTCCTGAGTTTGTGCTTTCTTTCCAATATTCAGATAGGTTAGGAGGGTCCGTTTGATTTGAGTTATACATCATTTTAAAGCTTAAAATCAGCTCTTTCAGAATATGGTCTAAACTAAAAATTCATGCCTGGCGACTTTTTGTTTGTTTTGAGGTGCAGAGTCACATATATATATATATATTATATATATACATATATTATATATATCTCTCTCTGTTTTGCCATGGACGTCACTGCCCGTTGGCGATCACTGATGCAGTATCTTTCCACCATCTCCCTCTATCGTCGCACGAATGCAGCAATGTAGATCCTCTCTCGCCGACTAATCCAGCCATTGCAGAAAGGAAAGTGAGTCGCTGTCGTCCACGTGATCTCTTCCCATTCACAAATCCAGACAGGACTAGATGTTCAGTTTGCCTCTTCCTCACGACATGGCCCAAAAAACTGCATCTGGCGTTTCCTGATGGTCGAGAGCAGCTCACGTTCAGCCGACACCATTTCTAGAACTTCTGTGTTTGATTTTCTTTCCGTCCATGATATTTTCAACATTCGCCTGTAGCACCACATCTCGAAACTTTCTATTCTGTGTCTCATCGGCTTATTAACTGTCAATGTCTCGGCGCCGTATGTCATAGCTGACCATATGTATGTCTTCAAGAACCGTTTCCTTGTGGCGATGGACAATTTGCGGTTCGTCATCACCTTGCGCATGTTCTGAAACGCTGTCTTTCCAATGCCAATTCTACGCTTGATTTCTTGTTCTGAGCGGCTGTCTGAAGTCAGCAGGCTACCGAGGTAATTGAAAGATGACACCTGCTTCAGTTCTTGTCCATTTATCATTATCGAACATCGAGGTGGCTGCGCAGTTTTGCTGAAGACCATGGTTACTGATTTCGCGATGTTAATCGATAGCCCCTTTTCCTCGCTTGCTCTGGAGACAACATCCATCAATCCCTGCAACTTCTCTGCACTGTCAGCTAGAATCACCGTGTCATCGGCGTACCTCATGTTTGTGAGTTGACCGCCTCCGATTGCAAAGCCAGGTAATTCGTCCAATTGTCGCATAATTGACTCTGTGTATAAGTTGAACATGTATGGCGAACCAACACATCCTTGTCGCACACCTCGCTCAATATCCTGCCAATCGCCAACTTCTCCATCATGCTGTACCGCAGCTGATTGCCTCCAGTACAGGTCTGCCAACAAGCTTTTATCTTCGTCATCAATGTCTAGCTTGTCGAGTGTCTTGAACAATTCTTCATGTTTAACCTTATCAAACGCCTTCGTGTAGTCGATAAAACATACATACAGATGTTGCTGCTTCTCTATAGCTCTTTCTACCAAGCGGCGAATGACGAAGATCGCATTCCGTGTTCCTCTGTCTGGAACAAATCCATATTGCTGCTGTGAAATCTCATTGCATGTTCGACCTCTTATCCGGTTTATTAGCAAACGAACAAGAATCTTGGTTAGATGGCTCATCAAACTGATGGTTCGGTGTTCCTCACATTTGGTAGTTCCTGCTTTCTTCGGTAGAGCAATGAAGATTGATCTACACCAGTCGTCTGGTATATGTCCTTCCCGATATACTGCGTTCATCATCTCTGTGACCGTGTCAAGGATTTCGTCTTCTGATGCTTGTAGCATCTCTACCAGTATACCATCCGGTCCTGCAGCCTTTCCGGAAGCGCTCTTCCATATCGCATTTCTGACCTCATCTTTGGTGAATTCCAGCTTCCGACGTTCTCCTGCATTTTCATCCCCATATGTAGGCTGCGGACCTCTATTGTCAGCGAATAATTGGCCTACGTACTCTCTCCATCTGTCTGATATTGCCGTTTTTCCATCAAAATTTCACCGCTGTTATCTTGCAGGCAACCGCCGGCAGCTGACCTTTTCCGCTTACTAGTCACTTTCTGGATGGAGCTGTGCATGTCGTTATACTTCTTCTCTTCTTCCAGTCTCTGGATGTGATCACATTGTGCGTTCAAAAATTCCTCCTTTGCCCTTCGGCACTCGTATCGCACTTATATATACCATATATATATATATATATATATATATATATACATATATATATATATATATATATATATATATATATATAGGATAAATGGGATACGCAATAATGATATTAATAAAAGCTCAAATAGACAACGCAAGGAAACAACTTTGGAATAATAGGAGCATCAAAATGATGAACTTTCAATTAGAGACAACATTTGACAGTCAATAAGCCTGATTTATAATTATGTGTGTGTATCTTCCTAAGAAATTGTAGTCTCCTAGATTGGACAAAAGAAGAGAGAATAATTACAGACTATCTTTATAAAAATTATGATAGGGCAGGTCACACAAATGGTAATCATGGAAGACCACTTGCTTTTTCACTCTCTTCCTTCCTTCCTTCAAAAATGATGTCTTACTCTCTAGGTTATTGATTGGAAGTCAATCTATGAGATTAGGGACAAATCCAAAATTAAACTTATTTTGGATTTGCCCCTCACCTAGATCTACAAGTGCATGTAAGTTTATGTGTTGCCTGAGAGAGTAATCTTTCTTCTTCCTACCTTCATTTCATTTGTTGGCTTAAAACAAAACCGGAGGCATAAGCATGTTTTATTTTTCGTTACCATAACGTATTTCTTTTCCGTTTATACTTCTGCACAGCACTATTCAGTTACCTTAATATCAATTTAAAACCTCTTTTCTCCTTTTTCTGTGAAACTGCACCTCTTACATATTTCATTTTTAAACTACTTTTTGAATGGGTCCAGACTGTGTGATTTTAACAAGTTATACATTATGTTATAGCTTTAGAGCGTTAATACTCTTTGAAAGCTGTAAAAAATGGAGATATTTTGGTTACATTTTGTGGGTTTTGAGCTGGGCGGTCACATAAGTAAAAGCTTGTGTGAACGTGTGCGCGCACGCGCGCGTGTGTGAATGTAATAGATAATTTGTTACAAAAGTTATATGATTTTACTTTATGTGTCCTGAAATGGACATGTGACTCTTTTGCGCAGTGGTATGCTGATGTCAAGAGCATAAAAAGTATATTATGGACGAAATTATGCGCTATAATCAAAGTTGTATTTATTATGCACCTTCAACTACAATAATTACTACTTATATAGTAATATTACCACCACTACTAACACTGTCATTACTACGAAGTACAACAGTTACTACCTTAATACACTCCTATTATTACTTTTAGTGCTGCCATTCAATTGGTAGACTCAGGGTTTTGAACATGAATTCCCAACAAACATTTCTTATTTGTCGATGGACACGATAAGATTGAACCCGGCCTCTATCATCTAGTCAAGATAAACCTCGATTTCACATTTCATGAAAGAAAAAAATATTTTTCATGGATTTAGAGAAGTGTTATATTCTCCCATATTTTATTTCATGGTGGTCGCTAGGCATGCAGAAGAACTTTTCATCCCCTCCTCCATAATCATCTCGATTTCAGATATTTATGCTTTATGTTAAAGACATGAAATTAAACTTATTAAGATTAAGTGCAAAAACTATGCTTTTTCAATATGGACCTCCTGTCCACCCACTCTTTCTCAATTTCACATTCGGTGTCGCAGACATGTCTTGCGGTTGAGATTTCATTTTTAATAACATTGTTGTTGTTTTTGTTGTTATTATTATTCGTTTGTGGGTATGGCCCTTTCATTATGATCAGGAATAGGCGTAAGAATGATCATATCGGCAGCAATATTGAGCAGCAAGTTTCAGTGTCTTGACTTTCAGTAGAAGTGATTGTTTGATCCTGGTAGGCGGCAGCAAGGAAACAACAGAATAATAATAAAAACCGTTTTACTGCACAATTTTCAAACTGCCAGCAGTCGCGTTATCTCCTATAGTCACATACTCTACAGTATTTCTACCGGTAGTTTACTCTTAAACAGATATGATGGCACGCCTCCTTCGGGAATTGTCATGCACTCGCAGTCTCGAGGATAGCATCGACAGGAAACCTTATAAAACAGAAATGGGAAACAGACAAAGATTTTAGATCATTGAAAGAAAATGCATACATAATACAATTAATGTACTAGATACTAATTGGTAATCAAACAGTTATGAAATAGTATGAATAAGAAGAGAAAAGTGTAAATGGCACGCCGTTACCATAATAAATAGCCACATGTAATGATTCTATAACAAAAGTGTGCCGTGAACAGAACAGAACCTTTCAGTACAAATACATATTAATAACTGACAAACAGGCTTAAAAAGTGTTTAACATGGGTAACGTGTATATTGACCACCTGCCGCTACATAGTAAAATGTGTGTGTGCACACATTGTAGGGAAACATGCACCAAGATGTATGGAAACACCAGGTGTATTGGGGGGAAAAAGCAAATGTATTAAGTTTATTTACAAAAAGTAAACGAACCGCCCAGATATTCGGAGATTTTTGGATAATTTGATTTTTCACTAAAATAGACGAATTGACCAAAATGACTTATTCACTATTCCAATTAGATGATAAAAAATATTAAATTTCACCCTCCTACAATTTTGCATTCTTTATTTTCTAGCGTTAAATAGTAATACAACTAGTCCATGAAAACAATTTGAGTCTCTGTCTCATTACAAGAAGAAAATACAAAATCGAATCCACTTTTCTACTTTCTATTTAAGGAATTTTGCGTGTCAGATCAATAGGTAATTAGCCCACCAGTTGTCTATTTTCTATATTCTTTTTGAAATACAAAATACAAAATTAACCATGAAGTCTTCACACATTTCTCATGGATAGATTATGGACATGGATTACCATTGACGGTTAATAAACCATGACATCAACGTCGAAATCTACGAGTACTCCAAGGAAGGAGAGTGAAAGGAAGCAAACATTCAAATCCGAGTAGTCTACACCGTCGGCGCCACGTTTTCAAAGGGGGGGGGGGCACATCCGGGTTTAATGAACTAACAAAAAAAAAACACCAAAAGGTCTTCAGCTCATCTTTCCCATTCCACTTCCGGGTTTCGTCACCTGACAAGCAAAAAAGAAAGAAAAAAAAAGGCTTTCAGCGCAACTTCTGGTGCCACTTCCGAGTTTCTACAGCTCACAAGCAAAAAAATAAGAAACAAAAACAAAACAAAAAACAAAACAAAACAAAGCCTTACATCGCTCACATTTCAAGGTTTTTATTTATCTTTAAAAATAAAGTGTTGGGGCCAAAGTGGTGACAACTTATGTCTTTTTTTGAACGGTTCGAAAAAAGAGTGGGGCCGAAAAAAAAAAAGGGGAAAATGCCGAAACGTGGCTTCGCTTTGCCTGTTGCAAACTGCCAAGTGCAACGGATTTCACCATTGCTCAGGGATCCAAGCAGCAATCAAATACATTTCACTGTGAAGACGAGGAAACACATGACGACAGCTAGTCAACAGTGCATATCAGAGAAGTGCCCTGGCAAGTTCTTTCAATTTTGCAATTGGCAAGTAAAATGTTACATTTTGTTTAACTTTTAGCAGTAGCTGATCTAGATACCAAGTGATGAGATCACGATCGAGAAGAGTAATTTTCAAAATAAACAGAAATCAGTAGTTTACGCAGAATGCGAGGAGCAACTTTATCCCATCTTGTGCAAACAACATGATTCTAAGCACTAAGATCAGCATCATTTCCTTTTTTTAAAGGAAAAACCCTTGCTATATCATACATTCAGGAAAAACACCACTTAATATGGATTTATTAAAGATATGTGAAATTGATTATCAATAGTATGCGCGGCGTGGTCAATAAACTTCAAAAGGGCACGAATGGTGATGCGTTTCTGACAAAACCCAAATTGAGAATTTGTAAAAAGATCATGAAAATTAAGAAAATAATTATTAATTGCTCTTCTAATTATCAATTTTTCCAAAATTTTAGTTTAAGATGAAAGCAAAGAAATTGGTCTATAATTACTTAGATCAGAATCATCTCCTTTTTTTTTAAGGAAAAACCCTAGCTATTTTCATACATTCAGGAAAAACACCACTTAATATGGATTTATTAAAGATATGTGAAATTGGGTCAGAAAATGATGATGTAATTTCCTTTAAAATGAAATTACTTACATGTATATCATCATAATCAACACTTCACTTATTTTACATTGCAGTAACAATATCTATTATTTCATATTCTGTATTTGGAACAAAAGATAGAACTAGAATTGGATTGACCTAAGAATTTAGAAAATTGCGTATTTAACTGTGGTACTTTTTTCTATCAGATTTTTCCCAATCATTGAAAAAAATAAGAGTTAAAGATATTAACTACATCACTGGGATCTTCAATTAACCTACGAATTAACCCACGAAGCTTGATATAATATGGATAAAGTTTATTTCTGTGTCTTATTATTACCCCATATATTTCTATTCATGCAGATGAATAAGAAGTTAATCTTGCAGTGCAGTTGCAGCTGTGCATTTTGATGTACATACACACAGGCAAGGTGAAGGGCAGGACGAAGTTCCGAAGTCCTCCATCAGCTCTTAGCGAGAAAGAATGTCATGTGTATATGTTTACAAATATAGGAGTTTCTTGAAATTCACTGAACTTCATGAAAGAAACTAAAACACGCGTTAAAAAGCCTTTAAATTTCAAAGGGGTTTTTGAAAATTCTTATTTACCCTGATATTCCAAATAAAAACTGCCTTCAGATTCACTATGCAGTGAGACTTCAGGCCTACTTTTTAAACATGTTTTCACTGACCCTATATAGCTACTACATGAATTCGTAGATCTGATTAATGTTTTGAGTAAGTTTTACTGATACTCTTTTTCATCTTTAAAGATGGGCCGTCCCTTTTGCATTCCTTCCCAAATAGCACAGAACATGCTATATTCCACTAGAATGACAAGACTGTTGTAAAGCTGTAACATTTCTGTGATATTATTTTGAAGGTCGTTAGCCGTTAGAAATTCAAATAATGCACCAAACGCTCACCGTATAACGTATTCTTTGTACGAGACACAACTACATACTAATCTTCCCGTTGTTGTAATATGATACTTATACTTCGAAAGATATGCATGTTAAAGCTGTCAGAAAAGAAGAATTCACTAGCTTCTTTTACTTCGTTATCTATGGCAAATAACAACACACCACTTACACGAACTACATAAGTGCATTACACCGGTCTGCAAAACTAGACTAGTAGGTTAGATTTGTAATTTTTTCGTAGTATGAAATAATTATTCGAATAACGGTCAATTTAAGTTAACAAATAAAGACTCTCTTGTCGAGTTCAAAATCTACAGGAGGTTTCCAAGCAAATAGTGTTCTCACCAATTTTATTTCTTTTTTTAAAAGCATGCAAAAGGGACGACCTATCTCTAAGAATTTTGACAAATGAATCACATCACACACTTACTTCGATGATAGCATGGTAAGACTGAACAAATTTTCTCTTTAAGAGCAAGATAGAAGTAAAGAAATATAACATTCTTATGATTAGAATATTAATGATTCTTCTCAGTAACATAGTATACATTGTATGAGTTTTAACACAATACAAAATTCTTAGTTCTGTGTCGCTGTCATATCTGGATTTGTTTCACAGTTCTTTCAGAACAGAACTGATCTCCTGCAGTACATTGAAACGTCGAAATGTACCCGAGCATTTTTCTTGCAGTAGAACGATCAATGTCAACCGGAACACGTGTTAGTTGTGATGAAAAAGCATGCAGCGGAGATTGCATCAACCTTCTATGCCGTTGACGCCAGCTATACTGCTATTTACAGAAGACTGGACCTGAAGCATGCATACATACACATATAATATGTATGTATATATATATATATATATATATGTTTATGTGTTTGTATGTATGTTTTATATACGTGTATTGTTGATTTATTGTATTATTCTTGAAAGTATTACTGACTACATTGTACCTAAATAGATAACTAAAAGAACCACAATTATGTAAATGTAATAGACATCAAGTTTCTACGAGACCTAATATGTATGATAGAAGGCTCTAAAATTAGGTGATTGAAGGATAATTTGTTTTCCCACATTTCGGACGCTTTCTGGTTGTTGTGTTTTCATTGCGAGAAGCTTTGTCTACCTCGCTTTCATAAGAAAAAATGATAGTTATGTATCTGTGTATGTTTGCATATAAACATGCATGTACTGTATCAAATGATCTTTGATAGTACACACACGCACACACACACGCACACAAACAAACAACTATATATATATATATATATATATATATATATATATATATATAAGTATTATACAGTAAAAATGTACAATGAGGCACCGCTACGTTTTGGACAGGAATACGATATCTTGCACTACACGCACACACACGCACACACATGCATATATATATATATTATGATATGATATGTATTTAGTTACTTAGTTACGTTTCAGGCACGACAGCATACGCATACGCAAAGCACCTTCATGCAGTTGTGCCCAAACATGTTAATACTTATTAAAGGAATCGTTCAGAAAGGGAATGTTTATGGTCTGTTGAGTTTTGTTTTGAAAATTGTACTTTCTTCTATCCTGAGTGTAAATATTTGAAACGAAAAGCATGACAATAGCTCAACATCCGACATCCGTGCTGCCATCCGTGCCTATGGTACATCTCTTTTTATTGAGGTAGGAAATATATGCCTAGGTATGACAATATGTATAATATATATATATATATATATATATATATATATACATATATAGAGAAAATAAGTTTTCAAAAGTGAATTTTCAAAATAATTCATACTCAGAATTCATTGTCGATGATATATTAATATTCTTCATGTGAAGTATCAAAAATTGCCTACGCCACAAACGAATGATGAGTCGAAGAAGGCATGAAAATTATGCTGATAAGTGGTGGATTTATTTTCATCATTAACAATTCATACTCTTAATTGTTACCTATTTAACATTCATCATCAATTTTGATTACTTTTAAGGCACAAAATATCGAAGAAAAAAAGACATGTATTGTGATTATTTGTGTAATGATCTTCGTCTGTATAACGAAAGAGTTATGCTATGCCATTTCTATGCTATAGCATAAGCGAGAATAAATTGTGATGAGTGCACCCCCTCTTTGTAATTCCACGTCAATACAGTGTCGGTAACTATAATGGCTAAAAAAGTTCGTCGTTTAGCATGATACAAGATGGGAGTACATACAATTGTTTTCGTTGACTACACTTGAAAATATGAGATATTTCTACAAACAGTCTCGAGGTAGTGTTGGAGACACTCGAGTCTCTCGAAAACATTCAGAGCGGAATGCTAAATAGAAGCTATTTGGAGAGGTAAGACATATCACATCGTTATTGTTGGTATCGAATATCAACTTGCCATAATATTTCAATTTTCAATGCCAATTGTTCACTGGTCGAACTGAAATTTTAGATTATAACTGTTTTGGAAGGTAGATTATGGTTGTCATCAAGACATTTTGGGGGAATATCATCTTTATTCACGATGACATTAATTTCTTCTCGGCCTATGTCGTCTTTATTGCATTGTGAGACCATACAGAAATTACATGTTATCTAAAATAAGAGCTTGAGAGCCCCACATGAACGGTGAGGAATGCAATTGACGAGTAGTGACACCTCGTATGTCAAAAGAACACTAGTTTTTCCTATTAAATTGACTTTCTGCTATAAGTTTCAACTTTGCGTTCATAGAGGTTGAAAATCAATATCGACATATCATAATCGGCGAAAAAAAATCAAGTAAGCTTGACAGTGACAAGCAATCAGGTAAAATCACTCCTTAGAATACCTTTAATTGTATATCTTTCCTTAACTAGTCAATCTCGTTTTCAAATTTTTTTTCCAATCTGGCTGGTCGAATTTATTCTTCTGCTTGTTCGGGTTCTACCTCGACCTCGACTTCGGCTTCGGCCTCCTCCTCTTCTACGTCATCCCTGCGTCTGCGACGACGGATTTTGTTCGTGTCCTCGCCTTCCTCTTCTCCAACATCCCTGCGTCTGCGGCGTCGTTTGCCATTGACTTCACGTCGACGGCGCACTTCGACCTTATACATCAAAAAGATATATCATTTTTAAGATTTGAGTGTCACAGTCCTTATATCACGGAGTTGCTTACTGGAGAGTTCGATGCACTTTTCTCCACATAACTCGACGCCATTTTGTGACGCAATAATCATACTTAGAAGCTATTGTCAACAAGAAAGAAAATGCAAGTATTGCTATCTTATTTCACTCCAATTTACTTAGGTGTTTTTTGACGAAAGATATTGCGATCAAAACTCAACCGTACGTTTCTTTTTCGCCTAAAGAAGAAAAAAAGAGATATTGTTTCATGCACCGTGGAAAACAACAATTGGATAAAAGCATCGTTTGATAGGTGCACTAAAAATCGTTGTTCAACAGTTCACGAGTTTTGATATAAAGATAATGCAACTATTCTGTGGTGACGACCAACAACTTTCAAATTACAATAACGACAGGCAACTTTCACAAAATGCAAAGGGATGATGACTTTTGGTATAATATGAGTTATTTCTTCCACAAATAAAGCAAAGGGATGATGGGTTTTTTTTATGACATGAATTGTTTCTTTCAAGAATATTTATCAGACTTACCGGTAAGGCGTCCAAAGCTTGTATGTAGTAGAGTCCATTTGCTGCGAGGTAAAAATATCAAGATAAGAAGTGTCATGATAAATTGACAAGTTGTCCGGGTTCCGTCATCTATACACACTACTGACTAGGAATAATAAAAAAAGAAAAAAGACTTATAATTCGAGCACCCATTGAATTACATAGAACTGGACCTTTTTGTTCATGGTTACCTCTCTTTTATTGTCAGGGAATCTGTCTTAGTAACCGTTATCACTACGTTTACTATCGTTTTACAATTTTCTAGTTATCAATTGAACATTAGAAACTTACTATAGATTACAGCACGACGGAAACGAAAGTTCTTTTTGGGCTTCTGTGGATCGGGTCTACACATATCATATGTTAAATCTCTATACAATTTTCAATGATTATGGTGATATAATGATTATGTCAAATTAATTTCCTGTGTAGTAAAACACGAAAACATGATTAAGAAATAGGACCAGATTTTTCATCACTTTTTTTTTCGTTGGTGTTGTGTCGAAAGCCAATGTGTTTAGCGTGGACTTTCTTACTTTGGAAAAATGTAATTTGTCATACCTCGCATACTAGTATTTTTATTCTCGTTCATCCTTGAAACGATTTGATATCTAGCAGGACAATGGAGTGGATTATGAATTGTCTATCAACATTCCCACTTCGTTAATTAGTACACATGTTCCTTGTTCAACTAAGGAAAGGTGCAATAAAGCATTAATCAAATGATTACTTACCTAGTCCAGTATTAGAGCAATAGTAGCTATAATCGTAGCAGCAGTCGTTGAACCGCTCACACGCCGCATCGCAGTAACAGTCTGATGAACGGCAGTCACTTCCGACACAGTTACATCCAAAGCCGTAGCAACTTCCGTCGTAAGGCATTGGATCTGTGTATGACGGTGCTAGTTTGAAAATCAGACGGAGGAGAATTAATATAGGTGGTAATTCAAAAATCCGTACGTTTACAAGAGCCACGTCTAAATGTTTCGTTGATACTTCGGCAACTGAGGAACTTGGACACTGTTGTTACAAAGTACTGATAATGTTCACATAATATACGCATGCAATGTACGCACGTTAATTAGAATTAAACATCATCAAACCATTGTGCTGAAGAAGAAGGGTTTCAAATACGAGTAGTATTTGTGATAACTGTAATTGTTCACATCCTCACAATTGCCTAGTCCACGAAAGACAGGGAAACATACTGCAGTAGTAATGTTCGTCACTGTTATCGGAACAGTCATTGATCCCATCACATTCCCAGTTGCCTGGTATACATTGTCCGTTGGTACATATGAAGTCCCCGTAATTACAGGAAGAGGCTAGAAAAAAAGAAGGGAACAAGAGAAAATAGATATTTTGATGTGTACTAATACCCATGCGTCTTCTTAATACTTGGGTACCTAAGGGGGGGTCACCGTGCACCCCCCCCCCCCCCCCCGGACTCCTCGAAACTTACATTTTCAGGATCCTCATGACATACCAAAACATAATCAAGATGTTAACAGGAACGAAAAGTGGCTGTTCTCGGTGAAATTTAATGTATTCTATTGTTTTTCATAATTTCTTATGTATTTCTTTGTTTTTCAACTTTTTCAACTTTTGTTTTTTCTTTGTTTTTCTATTGGAAATTGTCACTGACCACTTTTATACCATAATTAGCACAAAAATAATCAATGAAAGTGATTAATTGTAAAAATAATCAGGTTTTCATGACCTTCATGACAGAGGACCTGTTTTCCATAGGAAATGTACACAAAATCACAAAATTGTGCCCGTTTTGGGGGGACATTCCGTTGCAATAATGGGCGTGACTTCGCAAAAGTATACGCGGATGTTGCAAATTTGGTCTCAAAAGTTGTGCGAGACTTGACCAAACAAAGTCAAGAAGCCTCGCGACAGATTTATGGCGCGAAACTTCGAGGGGGGGGGGGGGGGGTGGTGGACCCCCCCCCCCCCCGTCCTTTATGTATGAATGTAATATATATGTCCTTACATGTAGGGCTTACATAGTAGGGTACCTAAGGGGGGGGGGGGTCACCATGCACCCCCCAGGACTCCTCAAAACTTACTTGACTTTGTTTTGTTCAAATCTCATGCAACTTCCGAGACCAAATTTGCAACTTCCCCGCATACTTTTGCGAAGTCACGCCCATTTTTGTAACGGAATGTCGTCCCAAAACGGGCACAATTTTGTGCTTTTGTGTACATTCCCTATGGAAAACAGGTGCTCTGTCATGAAAGTCATGAAAACCTGATTATTTTTACAATTAATTACTTTCATTGATTAGCTTTGTGCTAATTATGGTAGAAAAGTGGTCAGTGACAATTTCCAATAGAAAAACAAAGAAAAACAAAAGTTGAAAAAGTTGAAAAACAAAGAAATACATAAGAAATTATAAAAACGATAGAATACATTAAATTTCACCTAGAACAGCCACTTTTCGTTCCTGTTAACATCTTTATTATGTTTTGGTATGTCATGAGGATCCTGAAAATGTAAGTTTCGAGGAGTTCTGGGGGGGGGGGTGCACTCCCCCCCCCCCCCTTAGGTACCCGACTATAACTTATCTTTCCTCTAGAAGGAGATCTGACTGAATAACAATGCAATAAGACATTTACCGAATAATTACTTACAAATAAAATCTCAGGCAAAACGTAACAATCTGGTATGTAATGTTTGCTATTAATCTTTCTCATCACTATAGAATGTAAAAAGCACTCGGACAAAAATTACAAGGTATCGAGTGGCGGCCAAGATTACATTAATGAAATAATCTTACCTGGTGTAGATGCGTAATAACCTCCACCTGGAGAATGAAAAGAGTAAAAAGCAGGCATCTTAAAAGGGCTGGCACGTTCTTCAAAATAAAGTTTCTTTTCTAATTGAACTGTTGTAGTTTATATAATCTTCCTATATACGATAATTTCACAGAACTACATGTACATCTATATTGTATTGTTTTCTTTCAAGCTCAAATCGAGATACTCGAACAGTTATTTATCACCAATTATAATAGTTTTGATTTTAGTTTGAACTGTACATTATTACAATATTCTTGCAAAATATTCAAAATATTAAAAAGAAATTATGTTCAAAAACTCTCTGTGACCACTATGTATTGTATTGAATGTATATCATTTTGTTTATTTCCTTTCCAACAAATAATATTGTTTGCAATTAACGTTTGAATAACACAATGCTTCGATGTAACAAATATGAATTACCGCATCCATATTCGTCACTGTAATCGGAGCAATCATTCCATCCGTCGCATCTCCACGAATATGGAATACACTGCCCATCGGAGCACTGGAATGAATCGCCGCCGCAGTAGACTGTGTCGAGGATTGACAGCGAAAGCATATTTAGAAACGGCAATAAACTGACATGCATCAACCAACATTTCCGATTCAATCGAAAGTTTCCTACTAAAAGCACCACAAGTCGTATTATATCTATCAAAGAGATGGTATAAAGAGAATTAACATGAAAGGAAGAAGCTTATTGAGTGCAGCATCCGACAATCCCATGTCGAAAGAAAGTTTCGAAATCTATTTTTCTAATTCGCCAACTTGCCGGATGGGCACAAGAAAAAAAAACAACAACAGCACAGCATATATATATATATACATATAATATTATATGTACACACACACACACACACACACACACACACACAATCCCGGCAATAACAACGCACAATGACTACACTCTTTCAGAATCATAGTTCGCATAAACCTATTATTCCATGTCATTACAATACTTGGAGTCCTCAATAAATTTCTCTTTGAAGCAAAACTCCTCATTCGATTTAATCATAAGTAACAACATATATAGACAAATCTTGAAGTGACGTAATGCCTTGCAATTTGAACAAATGGGGAACCATGACTTTCTCAGTTAAAGAATAACCCCATCCATCGTAACTGTTGGATCACATCATATACACGAAAACCTCCCATTACAGTTTAGTAATCTCGTTTAATGAAACTGAGCATAGAAATGATTTTTTTATTAAGTGGAGGCTTTGATAAAGATTTTTTTATCAGTGAATAATTATCTTACTTGGTGTATCCAAATTCGGGAGGTCACGGGCTGGGAAAAGTACGTAATACTTTTTAGAGTATGTTCTTTTCTGGATAACGATTACATTGCATTGCTTTATTTCATGAAAAACCAGAAAATATTGCACTTAGCTTTGATCGTGCAATTATTTCCTGGTATCCCATTCATTGCAATCCGGGGAGGTGTTTTCATCAACGTTTGTCAGCGTTGACAATTTCAGCAAAATCCTTGGTTTTGACTGGCTGAGATGCTCTGGTCACTGACTGTTACTATGGTGATTCAAGTTGTCAGCGCTGACAAACGTTGATGAAACACCCCCCAGGTCAACATACTAGGCGCGGTCAGACTGGCAAAAGATCAAGAAGTTTAAGATCGAGAAGTTTGGGCCATTGGTGCGCAAGCAAGATTGCGCCGTCCGATGGCTAGTGATTGTGACGTAACAATGCGCATCTGTAAATGACAATGGCCTCGCGCTTCGGCACTGTCCGAATCGAGAAGTTTGCGGTCACACTGGCAAAACTTCGAGATCGTAAAGACCGCGATCTTAAACTTTTCGATCTTTTGCCAGTCTGACCGCGCCGTTAGTAGCATGTTAGCATGATATAAATAGCATTATACGTACCGTAAAAAAAAAAAAACATTTTGAAACTGTAACCGTTAGTAACAGACAAATTTATCATACAAGCATTAGAATTTCGTTAATGTGTCCCCACTTATAAAAAAAGAAGAATAGAAAGCAACCATATTATCATGAATAAATGCTTATAACAAAAATTAATTCCATGAAAGCTTCTGGATTCATACCTGGTGTTGAGTATCCTCCTGTAAAGATGGTGAACAATTACAAAATAAAAAGTAATAAATATTTCAAAAATAGTGTTTAAACACAGATAGCCATCAGCTGATAAATGTCATCTTTAAGTAAATACACTTATGTATTCAATAAAAACAGAAAATGCCAACTGATGTTGACTTTAACTTGCGTCCAACACATATTAAGTGCCCTTTAAACATGTCATGGCGGTCAGTATTAACCATCGTCTACACCTTAATCATAACATAATACAATGATCAAAACAATGAAACACCTCCAATGATTGCAATCAGGGTACCAAATACATCAACTACACAACATGCACGGCATGCAGCCAACAACTATACCTTTATCGCTACTATAACAACATTGCCGAATTGTTCTCTTAATTTCAAAGTAGATTATGAAATAATCAAACTCTTTTAAAATATTTGTAACCATTTTCTGAGGATACTAGGAATTGATCGTAGAAACTGTTCAGCGCCTGAAAGTTTCCGTAGGCAATGAATCGACAATGCAGATCCAATGCAATCGCATTTTATGTTCAAGAACACCTCATACTTGCAATAAAACAGCTGTCATTCGTATTTACATCGAAAACAGTACGGCAATGTTGAATTTCATTTTCAAGTGTCTTTTGGTCCTAGCAAATGAAAGGGAGACAATACAATTTTGGTCTTGGCAAGCTTTCGGGGAAGAAAAAAAGAAAGAAAGAAAGAACGAAAGAAACCCTTTGTTAGAAACTGGAGAAATTGACATCATGGGTGTCACTTCATTCAAAAATTGTTCAGTTACCATTGAAGATTAAAATAGAAAGATGTCATTGCCTTTCAGAGTGGAACACTGTGCCATGGTGAATAAGACTCTTGACAATTAATTCCAAAAGTAAAATCTCGTTAGTGTCTGCAGCCTTGAACAAAAAGTTTTGTTTATCAACATGCATGGGTATCTGGAAATAATAATTGGCTACATTGCAGGATAAAGAAGACTGTTTTAAACATTACTTGTGTAACAATGTCATGAAATGAATAAGTAACATTCTTAGAAATCTTCTTATGCATTGAATTCTGAAGAAAAAAAATATAATGTTTACCAAGTGTTAATTATAAAAGAGTCAGGACATATAGCAAATCTCAACGTGAAAGAAAAATAGTTTTCTCAATCAGACAGGTAAATACAAGAATTGAAAGAAGTAACAGGGATGGTTATGATGGCTAACTTACCACAGTTGTTTTCGTCGCCACCATCGGAACAGTCAACGATATCATCACATTCCCAGGAGTCTGGTATGCACTGGCCGTCGTTACATTGATATTCCCATGAATTACAATGATTATAGCCTGAACATAACGTTAAAGCATAAACTCAAATTAACTTTTCGGATGACCATTTCCCGATGGAAAGTCATGGGTTATGTAACTTTTAACAAACTCACTCATTACGAGAGCCGCAACCGAATGGATATTGCATTATGTACTACAATTGTAGCTAGACAAAACAGATTGCTCATGTTTTGCTATTTTCCATAAGCCATTTTACAGCTTTTCTACAATTTTACAAACAAATTCTGAATGTTCAGAAAAGAGTTTTGAAGGCCAATTTTTCTTGTCTTCCATTCTGTCTTCGTATCTTTGTACCTTTTTTATGCTTTTGGTTTTCGTTTCATATTACATTAGTTTTTATGTCGACCGATAGGACCAATACTTCCACTGATATACAATTGATACATCATTATCTGTTACCTCATTCATTAAAATCAAATCTAAAGAACATACAAGTTAATGTGATATAGCGTGATATAACACGATATTACGTATACCATAGGTGATGCAAAGTGTATCTACATACCTGGTGTTGTGTATCCCCCTGTGAAGAGAGAGAAAAATGAATTACGAAATGAAAAGGAATTAGTACATGGTTTTAAGTCACAGATAATATTTGACTTTTTGTCATTTGTCATTACATTCCAACGGACATGCGTATACAAACAGGGAATGAGAAGCAGTTATTTTCCTAAGCTTCCGTTCCAGTTCTCACTTAAAATCTACAAAGTTATAATGATGGTAATAATCTTTAAAACACATAGACAAAAATATAATCTTGAAAAGCTCTTCGTTTCAAAGTAGTATCTTAAAGGGATGGGATATTTTGGGATTAAAGGGATATTTTGAACAGTTATAAGAATTGTTGATTCTTTATTGGTTGCAAAGAAGTGTAAAATCCAACCTTATATTCTATTGGAATTACAGCTAAGCGGCTCCATCCATCCACTACCTCTCGTGTCCTTCTATTTTTTTTTTTTTGTCTCTTATCTTCACACCACGCATTAAGCTGCTTTCTCCCCCCCCCCCCTCTCTCTCATACACACACACACACACTCACACACACACACACACACACACACACACACTCACACACACACACACACACACACACACACACACACATACTATTTTGTTTCTCTCCTCTCTTTTCCGGCATGACAGCGACTTAGTGTAGTGTAGGGATTTGTTCAGGGTTTTTGTTTCGGATAAGTTAGGTTATAGGTCTTTTTGTCTTAGTTTCTTTGTTTCATCCATTTTCAATGCTTATCAGTCTATCGATCATATAATTTCTTGTATTACGTGTGGGGGGAATGCAGCCTACAAGCTCAGCTTTTTAGCATTCCTCCCCATTTCCAACATTTTCCTATACCTACAAGTTTTCTGTAAATTTATCCTTTACTTTGTATGATGAAATTTATGCACTGTATTCAATTTTTGTAATATATTTATATGTTTTTGTTGGAAATGAAAAATAAATGAATGAATGAATGAATGAAAAATATTGGTTGAGGTGAGGATTGTTCTTTTAACTTTTTGCAGGATAAAAAGAAATCACTTATAAAATAGCACAGAGCATATACTATCAAAAGAGGAATGCAATAGGTTTATTTGATGAAAATCGCATAAGTAGTGGCTGAGATTTTTAAAAAAAGGTAAAGCAAGCAATCGTAACAAAATTCGGGTCCCACCTTTTTATTAGGATTGCTCTGTTTTGGATTTCTCAGCCATTTGAAAAACCAATTTCCATCAAATAAATGTTGAATTCCTCTTGGAATTACATGCTTTTTCACATTTCATTAGAGTTTTGTAATTATCTCACCAGGAAATGATGGAGAGTGGTGACATTCAATACGCGTCACTCTCATTTAGTTATTGGCATATAGCATCATTTGACAAAATCGCTTCTTGAAATAAACATATTTCTATAAGGGCAAAAAAATGCACTAAAAGTGCCTCACACATATTAAAATGGCCGTCCTCAATCCATTTTTCAATGTTTTCCAATAACGAAACATATTAAAAAGATAACATCGTGACTACATAAACATAGCAGATAATTCAAATCAGAGATAAACATTTAGAACACTCCAAGATAACGATAAAATGCAATCAGCGATTTCCATTATTTCCCAGGCTCTTATAATAATCAGAGTCAGGAAATAAATTCTTTTAGTGAGATTAGTTGTAACACATATTACATATATGCTTTTATTTCATCATTCGTGGATATCCCTACACTGTAGGTATGATTTATCCTGAATTGTAGAGTTCCTTGCTTACCATAACAAATGACGCCAGCGTCCTCCCCATGAACGCAATTGTGCGAGCCAAATCCATTGTGCGCACACTGGTTGATGTCACTCTCGCTGCCAGAGCACTGGACATTGTCCAACCAGATCGGCCCGCTCCCCTCGCCGAAATATGCCGACTGAAGTGCCGAGGTCGCGCCGCTAAACCCGAGCATCCTGCAGATGACATCGGCGTCATTCAAATCCCAGCTATCATCGCATACTGTTCCCCACTGATAATCGACAAAAACTTCCACTCGACCTTCGTTGTAGTTACTTCCATTTCTCAAACGAACTGCATCCACACTTAGAGATGATCCTGTGAGAGTACAGTTGGGGCATTCTCAAGTTTAAGAAAATGTCTTTCTGTTACTTCCTTATGTTAACGATTCATTCATTCAAGCGTATGGTCCTGGTTGATGTCGTTTATTAGCTATTGCTAGTCGGCTAGTGCGAACTACATGGAGTCGGTATCTTTCTCCTGTTTTCTTGTCTGAGCAGGCAGGGGGACCACTTCACCGGGTTAGCACCCTGCTCTTTGCTATGAATGAATGAAGTAGGATCTTTTATGTGCGTGAGTCGTGGCTATTTAAAACTCATACACGGGACCTCCATTTGATGTTCAGTCCGAGGGACAGAATGTTTTGTCCGAGGAGCAGAGTGTCATGCCTCTTGCTAGAAGGCCGTCAGATGGTAAAACGGTCTATCTCGAAAATTGCTGTTCTGAGAAAAATGACTTTAAAGTTTAGAGGTTTGAGCTTTTTTAGGAGATGGGTATAATGCGTTTTTAGCAATGGGACAAGAAGAAGCATATTAAACACTGATAACTGAAAAATTTTGTGCTTATTTCGGGTTTTAATTAATAAATGAGATTTTTGTGCAGATAGACTGTTTAACCACAGCACATATTTACACTCCCGCTTACATCATAAGATGGTAAAATTGTCTATCTTCTAGATAGACCACAAACACTATGTAAACTGGTCTAACTCGAAGATAGACAGCGATGATTTTAAAAATCTCAGTTAAGAAGGTTATATGGTTTATGTAAAAGATAGCTCGTTTTACCTCCAAACGATATTATCGACAATGGGCTAACTCAAATGTAGACTGTTTTACCATCACATCTGAAGGAAAAATACAAAAAAGTACCAAGATAGCGGAAACTATCTCTAAAACAAGACATGATGGGATTTTCTCGATAGCACCATTGGAAGGAGCACCCTCACATGTCCCGGAAAGTGAATTTACCTCAAAAAGTCAAATTTTCGAGTTAGACCGTTTTACCATCTGACGACCGTAAGAGGAGACGGATGCTTACACACAACGTTACTCAGTGAGGGAGTCGATCCGGGGTCGTTTGGATCAGGAGGGAGACCCAAATCACCGCCCTTATATATTATGTACCCTATAATCTTATAATCATCAATGCACCATGATACATCTACACTCAGCAAAAAAAAAAAAAAGAACACAGTAAACGCTTTTTCAAGTTTATATTTCTCATAGTATATTTGACTGAAAGCTAAAGTATTATATACCATATTAAAGGTAATTCAATTGGCTATCAACCTGGTAGGTCAACAAAAAGGGAAACTTAACGCATGAGTGAACATCTTTGTTTTTTTCTTCCAGGGCACAAAAGTAAAAATTGCAAAACTGAACAAGTTGTCATTCATGTGTATGTGCTCTCCCATAGAACAATAAGAACAAACAACAGATTTCACACGAAACGAAACATGAATTAAGTTGCAAAAATAAACCTTTGATCTCTATGATATCTTTAAAGCCCAAATGATCAATAAAGGCTAAAATAATGGAGGAAAATAAAGAATCTTATGTCAAATCTAAATTCAAATGAAATTAGAGAAGAAGTAATAATTAACAAAAATGGTAGAAATCTGAGGGGCTTTTTTTCAAATTAGGAAATTGTAAATATTATTTTGTTCTTTAATTTGTCTCATGAATTCTTAACCCACTAGATTAAAATAAGTAAATAAAGAAATTCTGCTTATTTAATCATCTGTATTCGTATTATCCCCTATGTCATTTGAAGTTTGACGTTACGGAAAGTTCTTATTTTCCCCTTTAGTTTCCCACTTTGCTTTTCTTAGAGGTTTTGAAAGCATAAAGAGAAAGGAAACTTGTTTTTGCTATTTCATTCATATCTCTCATTGTGTTAAACTGGTCTCTTGTTGTCAATGTTGTCGTGAAGGACATTTGCAAATGAGAGAGAACATGTCAATTTTTGCAATTTTTAATTTTGTGCCTTGGAGGACGAATACGAATGTGCTCACTCATGCATAAAATTTTCTTTTTAATTAACCTATGAGCTTTAATAGCCAATTTTTACCTTCAATATGGTATATAATACATTGATTTTCATCAAACTCTTCTATGAAAAAATATGACCTCGAAAAAGTGTTTACTTTCTTTTTTTGCTGAGTGTATGACAAAAAGTGGACGGAACATAACGGATAATTTTTGACATGAGAGCTACAATCATCGTTTCCATATGCTGATATGTATGTATGTGTATGTATATGTATATAATACATAATATACGTATATTTGAATACGACCCAAATCTATGGGAGGTCACTTCGAGTAAGCTTTAAAAAATTTAATATCTTTTTTGTTATTTGTCCAATAATATTCTATTTAACTGTGATGGGAAGGCAACATTGTATATATAAATTAGTACATAATATTATCGCAATTAACATTTACGTTAATTGTGGTGAGGTCATTTTGTGTGATTGATTTGCGTCGTTTAAATGGACTTGCGTCGTTCTTTGAATTATAGATAGGATAGGCTGCTATATCAATGGTATGGTAAAAGCAATACATTGTTTTGTTACTATTTTCAGCTTTTAGTCCATATGGCCTACACAAATGTAGTTGTCTACCATAGTATAATGTCCCTCATCACTATACTAATCCATCATGTGTGTGTATCTGTCTGTGTGCACGTCTGTGTGTATACACGGAGCTACAATGTGCATACGTGTATGTATTAAATGTATGGAAATGTCTTCCATCTGTCTCTTATAAGCAATAATTCTGTGAACGATTTAACTAAGGAACCGCAAGAGGTATCCAGTTGAAACCTTGCATACAGATCGACCTCGATTATCCGGCCTTCTTTTATATGGCAATCTCAATTATCCGCAGTGAAGGACTTTTTTTTTTCATCCAAAAATTGAGAAAAAAACAGTGACTTTAAACTCAATGAAAATTTCTACAAAACCCACACGATTTACCTACATATATGAGGTAAAACATGTATTATTTTTACATAAAGATATATTTTATTTTTGTGAAAAAGGGACTACAATTTTGCGCAGGCTAGCATAGATTACACCACCGTTGCGGGGTACGCTACATGCCTAGCTGCCATTGCACTCGGACGGCAGCTTGAACGGCAGCTATATACATTAACATTGTGCCTCCCATATCCGGCCAATTCGCTTATCCGGATGAGTGATGGTCCCGACATGGCCGGACAATCGAGGTCTAACTGTATGCATGAATAAGTGGATAAAGCTATCTCCATCAACTCATGGTTGCACATACCAATTAAAGGTCAAGGTTCAAGGTCATCGGTCAAGTTTAAAGTGCAAAATGTCACCATTTTCCCCTTGTCTCTGCAGTGCAGGAAAGTATCTTCATAAAGTTATAATACACACGTATTACTAAACACCAGTTCTCTAAATCTTTTTGGCCATTTGTTCAAAAGTAAGGTTAAAAATGCTGTCAGTTAACTAGTTGCTCTATATTCTAAAATGGTTTGATTGCTACACATCTAGTTACTCCTGAATTCAGATCATACATAGGCTTTAACATTTCTCCACATGATTTCCAATAATTTTGTGTTATTCAAATTCCAAGAACGTTTATCCTATGCAACTTTTGTACCTTTCCCCACTGCTCTAAAGTCTTTAGCTAATATTTTTCTTCTATTCTACCTAATGTCTTTGTTTTTCCCCAACCTAACTTCTCATCACTGTCCAGGAAGTCATGTTCATTTTGGCCCGAATTCACGAAGATGGTGCAAATGAAACGACGGTTTAAACGATGGACAAAAACCATGGAGCGCCAAGTGCCGCATGGAATATTTCGTTACAAAATCAGTCATTTCGTCGATGAAATGATTATTTTGTAAAGAACTGACAACATTTTGGACGAAATGGTCATTTTGTCGACGAAATTACTGACTTCGTAACGAAATATTCCATGCGACACTTGGCGCTCCATGGTTTAATTTGGTCAAAAATTGGACTTGGGTCGTTCTTTTAATCAGGTCTTCATAATCATATATATATATATATATATATATATATATATATATATATATATATGTGTGTGTGTGTGTGTGTGTGTGTGTGTGTGTGTGTAATACATTTATTTATAGATACATAATGAAATTATGCTACAAAGTCATTTCAAATTTTTATGATGATCCAAATGGAGATGTTTATGGCTGAATATTCATTTTCAACAAGCATGGACAGATAGTATTTGTGAGTGAAAAGGAATCCCGGAGTCACCCACTGGTTTTCTAATAACCTTCTTTACTCTTCTCACATAATATCTGAAAATATGGAATATGCTATAACACTGCATGAGACGTATTCAGTATACATCGTAATGTAAAGCTTTATAATGTGACGACTTTTAACCAACATAGAAACAGATTACTAAACAAAGTGTGGTGAGATATTTTATAATTTCATTCCAGAGGGGAAAAATATATGTGTGTGTGTGTGTGTGTGTGTGTGTGTAATAGAAGGCAACCCTCCTATTCTTAAAGAGCTCTGCAATAAGGGATTCCATATAATTAGGTACAAAATCGTCATACCTGGTGTTGTGTATCCCCCTGTGAAGGTGATAAACAACGGAATACACTGTTAGTACATGTTTGTTTGTTTTTTAAGTTGGACAACCATTGGCTTATAAATGGCATCGTGATATTAATAATGGACATATGAATACAAACAAGATAGGAAAAACAAGTGTTGACATAAGCTTCCGTTGAAACTTGAAACCACACTAAGACAAGTAATGCCGATCAAAGGTTACTATAACTTACAACTCAACCATACCCTAAAAATAAGAATAATACAACTTGAATAACTTAAGTTCTTCGTTTCACGACTACTTAATGTTGTTCGATTTTTTATGAGATTTGGCTTGCTAGGGAGGAACCAAATGTATAACAATGTGATTTAAGTTGATAATAGTCAAGTAAGTTTGAATTAAATTCAAATGCATACAGTGTCCAAATCATATTCAGTGTCTTTCAGTGTTACTATTAGGGCATTATATTGTCCATTGGGCCGTGAAGAAAACCCCTGAAATTATCAAGAGAGGTTGATAGTAACAACGTTTTCTATTTTTTGAAAATGAGAAAAGCAAGTTCTAAAAGACACCTCAAAGTCTTTTCAGTAAACCAAGTACCTTCTTTGCAGGGCTCTGATTAAGAGGTACAGGAAGAAACGGGAGTAGGTAAAAACGCAGGATGGAGTATTAAACGACTTCGTTCAATAATCTTCGTCCTCCGTGTCATATGATATCATAAACCCTATAGGCCTAATTGATATCTGCTAATCATGAATATAACGACATGCATTAAACACAAAGAATTCAACAATAAACAAAGGCATACCTTTAAAAAAATAAAAACAGAGGACTTACAGTAACATCAATAGGATTTTCAAGACTTTGAAGTTTCATGAGTGAAATGCGACACCTACCGCAGTAGTATTCATCGCTGCCATCGGAACAGTCGTTGTATCCATTACATTGCCAATAATCTGGTATACAGTATCCATTGTTACATTGAAACTGCCAGCTTCCACAGTAGTGATAGCCTACAAACAAGAATATTACATGAACCATTGTTTTCAAGGTTACCGAGAGTTGCTTATTATCATTCTTTTAAAAAAAGTAGTCAGGTATCAACAATTGTTTATCTCTAATAATCTATTTCTGTATCCGAGGAATAAGAAATAGTATGATATCACCCATCATCAAGCCAATGTATCACAATGTAACAATCTGTAACATGAATACGTTATCTAAAAAGACGTGATTGGATGAAAGCACGAAAACGAAGTTTTAGAGGGAGACAAATTGAAAATGTCAATGTGATTGGATCTCAACATTATGTGACACGGCCCCTTTCAAGCAAAATTAAAGAAGACAAGCGTCTAATCCCAGATGAGGTTGAATTGTAAAGTCTATAGTTGCTATGGAAATCGTCATACCTTGTGTTGTGTATCCCCCTGTAAAAATAATGAAGAAGGATCACGGAAAACAAAATAGTTGGTACATAGTTTTGGAACTTGTAACATTTTGCTGATATCGGTTATCGTTGAAAAAACACTACGTGCGCAACTGTTAGACAAGTAATGACGGCAAATGATTACTATTACTTACAATTTGATAATCAGAAAGCATTTACAAAAAGCAACAAAGCGTTTCTAGATAAACCTTGCAAAACGACACAAAATTCTAGTGGCAGTTTTACTTTCGGAAAAGAACCAAGCAATCTGCGCCACTTACGACAATTCATAACAAAGTGTGGAATAGTGAATTAAAGGTCAAAGTGAATTATGAATTACTGAAATACTGAACTATTTTGGCAAATAACTTCAAATTCTTGTAAAAAAGTATACTACCTAACGGGTTCGCGTTGGCCATGGATCGACAATGCGGATTCAACTGCAATAACATTTTATATATGTTCATCAAGAACATCTTGCATACTTGCAATAAAACCGCACGAAAAATAATGTACTATTTTAAGATTATATTTATTCTAACTGCAAGAAAGATTACAAATTAATATTTATAGTCAAAAGCGTACATAGATACTATTTTCAAGATAGATGGGTGCGCCGTGTGTTTTGAAATCATAAACCCTTATCTTTTTCTGCTAATGATGAACAGCAAAACGTGAACAATACGACTGCATTTAACACAAAGAATTCAGTAATAGTCAAAGGCATGCAAAATCATCTTAAAACAGATGAGATAAAGACACATCTGTAGGATATTGAAGATTTTAAAGTTTAATGGGGTTGTAGAAGTATACAACTCATGCAGCGAAGAGGCAGTGACATATGGAATGCACACCTACCGCAATAGTATTCATCGCTGCCATCGGAACAGTCGCTGTATCCATTACATTGCCAATAATCTGGTATACAGTATCCATTGTTACATTGAAACTGCCAGCTTCCACAGTAGTGATAGCCTACAAACAAGAATATTACATGAACCATTGTTTTCAAGGCTACCGAGAGTTGCTTATTATCATTCTTTTAAACAAAGTAGTCAGGTATCAACAATTGTTTATCTCTAATAATCTATTTCTTCTTATCATTAGATATCCGAGGAATAAGAAATAGTATGATATCACCCATCATCAAGCCAATGTATCACAATGTAACAATCTGTAACATGAATACGTTATCTAAAAAGACGTGATTGGATGAAAGCACGAGAACGAAGTTTTAGAGGGAGACAAATTGAAAAGCTCAATGTGATTGGATCTCAACATTATGTGACACGGCCCCTTTCAAGCAAATTACAGAAGACAAGCGTCTAATCCCAGATGAGGTTGAATTGTAAATTTTATAGTTGCTACCGAAAATCGTCATACCTTGCGTTGTGTATCCCCCTGTAAAGATAATGAAGACGGATCAGGGAAAACAAAATAGTTGGTACATGGTTTGGGAACTTATAAAACAATTTGCTGACAATGCTTATCGTCCAAAAAACACTACGTGCACAACACTTAGACAAGTAATGACGGCAAATGATTACTATTACACAACTGTACTTACAATTTGATAATCAAAAAGCATTTACAAAAAGCAACAAAGCGTCTCTAGATAAACCTTGCAAAACGACACAAAATTCTAGTGGCAGTTTTACTTTCAGAAAAGAACCAAGCAATATGCGCCACTTACAACATTCATAACAAAGTGTGGAATAGTGAATTAAAGGTCAAAGTGAATTATGAATTACTGAAATCGTTTGAAGTCTATTTATTTGAACTATTTTGGAAAATAACTTGAAATTCTTGTAGAAAGTATATAGTACCTAACGGGTTTCCGTTGGCCATGGATCGACAATGCGGATTCAACTGCAATAACATTTTATGTTCATCAAGAACATCTTGCATACTTGCAATAAAACCGCACGAAAAATAATGTACTTTTTAAAGTCTCTATTTATTCTAACTACAAAAAAGAATATAAATTAGTACTTATAGTCAAAAGAGTTCATAGATACTTTTTTAAAGGTAGATAGGTGCACCGGGTGTTTTGAAATCATAAATCGTTATCTTTTTCTGCTAATGATTGACGAACAGCAAAACGTGAACATAACGACTGCATTTAACACAAAGAATTCAATGATAGTCAAAGGCACGCAAAATCATCTTAAAACAGATGGGATAAAGACACATCTGTAGGATGTTGAAGATTTTAAAGCTTAATGGGGTTGTAGTATAGAACTCATGCAGCGGATAGGCTGGTGTCATATATGAAATGCACACCTACCACAATAGTATTCATCGCTGCCATCGGAACAGTCGCTGTCTCCATCACATTGCCAATAATCTGGTATGCAGTTTCCATTGTAACATTGGAACTGCCAGCTTCCACAGTATTGATAACCTACAAACAAAAACATTTCATTCTTTTGAAGTTGTTTTTATAAATTTTCTAAAACTATTTTTTTGTCCCTTACAACAGGACAGAATTTTGCCGGACATATTAGAAAAAAAAAAAGGGAATCGTTTCCTACTTGATTTAATTATGACTTTACATGATTTGACCAAAACGGTCAAGAGCTATAGGCCTATAAACGTCAAAATGATGTGGCATAAGATAATGTACATGAACGTGAAAATGGGCGTCCGGGTGAGGTACATAATGCTTCTGAACATGAGTGTATTTAATACAAGTTTTACTTCAATTCGATTACAGAAACAGATTACAGAAAGCAAGGTTACTGTTATTCCATATCTGTTGTCTACAGGGGTTGCGAAGAGAATCGTTGAAATCCTTACGGGCATTACTAACCTTTCTTTTTTTGTGGGGGGGCGGTGGGGAGGGGTAAATGAAAGAGTAAAATCCATCAACAGTCCATAAGTCTTTATAATGAACCAGGTGGTGACAAACTTATAGGGCTTTAATTTCAGAGGCATGTTTCTTTTTTCCCCTAATCTTCATTTCTCTTATCATCCTATTACACATTGTACATCATGAAATAGTATAATATGACAGGTACTATGCAGCTTCGTAATAGTATGATGCTGCATAATACCTGTCATATATGTGTATATAGGTGGTATAAACCTAATATAGCATTAAAACGATTTTTTCCTGGCGAGGAAAGCGCATGTTTTATATTTAAATATAAATGTATAATATATATATATATATATGTATATATATATATATATATATATATATACATATATATATATGCTTATACATATACATATATATATACATATATATATGCTTATATATATACACATATATACATATATATATATATATATGTGTGTGTGTGTATGCGATTATATAAACAATTCATTATGATGTATTAATTTCTGATATGAAACATATCATTCAGCACAGTTTGGTGTGATAACATTGATGTGACTTACCGTCCCCCCCCCCCACACACACAATTGAATTGTGTATATAATCGCATATATACACATATATACATATATATATATATATATATATATATATATATATGTGTGTGTGTGTGTGTGTATGCGATTATATACACAATTCATTATGATGTATTAATTTCTGATATGAAACATATCATTCAGCACAGTTTGGTGGGATAACATTGATGTGACTTACCGTCCCCCCCCCCCCCCACACACACATAAAAAAAGAACAACCCAAGTCCATGGAAGACCATTTCGAGTAAACTTAAAAAAAAACTTCATATCTTTTTTATTTGTCCAATAATATTCTATTTAACTGTGATGGGAAGGCAACATTGTGTATACAAACTAGAACATATATTACTATGACAATTAACATTTACATTAATTGTGGAGAGGCCATTTTGTGTGATGGACTTGGGTCGTTCTTTGAATCATAATAAATGGACTTGAGTCGTTCTTTGATTCATATACTGTACATGACATTCTGCTATAGAGATGAGAGAAGGATGATAGAGGGCGCTATAATGTAAGAATGACCCAAGTCCTTCGTTCTTACATTAATATAAGATTTAACTCATTCATTTCAGGCACTTCCGGGGGTAATTAGGATTTATTATTTATTTTATCTTATATTCAATAATATATATTTATATTAAATTCAGTGTGTCATCATACCTTGTGTTGTGTATCCCCCTGCAAAGATAATGAAGAATGAGTTCAGGAATACAGAAATAGTGCATACTTTTTTTTAAAACTTTTTAAACATTGCCTAATTAAAGTCTTGGTTATAGTTATTCATGATAGACAAATTACATTGTTTACAAACGAGAAGTACGCGTTGTCTTAAGCCTGCGTTGAAACACTTAACCAAACTAAGAAAAATAGAGACGGTCAATGGTTACTACATTCAGCTTACAGCTCAATAATCCCAAATTACAAAAGCAATAAAAATCTCCATGATTAGATTTCAAATAACCCATTCAAAATTCCACACTCATACACGGAAAGTACACAGACGCGAACACCCTAACATTAGTGACACGTACTACATTTAATAAGAAAGTGCGGAACTTTGCACTTAAAGTCAAAGTGAATTGTAGAATAATTCAAATCTGTTAAAAGCAAAAATTCATTTAAACAATTTCCGATAATAACTTGAAATGTTCGTAGTGTTTAGAACCGAACAGTTTTCCTTATGCCATGGCCCGACTGTGTGGATGGAAGAGAAATAGAAGAATGATAAATATTTGAAGACTATTATTCAAAGGCATGTTACTATACAAAGACTACTGGATACATCCAGTTGGATGTGAGGCGGGACGACTTCACCGGGTTAAACACCCTGCTCTTTGCGATGAATGAATGAATCGGGATCTTTTACGTGCATGTTGCGACTCTCTCGCACACGGGACCTCCATTTTATGTTCTATCTGAGGGACAGATGATAACACACAATATTGCTCAGTGAAATTCGGGTATCGAACCCGGGTCGCTTGGGTCGAGGCAGACGCGCTACCGACTGAGCCAACTCACCGCTATGACAGCCCTAACTGTTCGCAGCTACTAACGTCACTCAAAGTAACGTGGAAATGTAGCGCTGGGACTCCTTTGCTTTTTCTTCGGGCTAAACGGGGGAGAAACTCCTAATTCTTTGAAATTTGAAAATGAATGTCATTACGACTCTAGCAGAATGTGCATCGTATTAGAATTAGATGTAGTTTTTAGAAGTTCGAATTTCAAATGAAATGCATTATATGATTCTACCTTCGACTAGTCGTTCCAACTTTGACAGTAAGCACTGAAAAAAAAAATGGTATATTTACCTTGTTGGCAGTATCCCGGGGAAATTGAAATGTCGTCTATGGCGATATCACTTGTGAAGCTACTCCCACGTACACCTTCCATGGTAATGTAGAATGACCAGTAGTAGTTGTAAATACTGATCTGGATTAACAGATAATATATTACGACGTGTTTGAAGCTTTTCGACACAGTAATCTAATATGATCAAAAATCGTTTCTTGATGTACTGCACCGCATTTTTAACATGCACTGTGAGCTTGTTGACTTTCAGCCCTTTTCACTGGTCCAGTTTCTCTACTTTCCAAATTTATTAACCTGGAATGGTTTTTTGATGTGTCTCCAATCAAATGTTTCTCATTGGAGTCTGCTTTATTTAGCACCTTTTGAATCAAAACCTATTATGAATTGCCTGGTTTCTCCATGTGCTCACAGGAATCTAAATACTGTGATTTTACAGTACTTGTCTCCTAAAAATGAATACATTTCTGAAAAAAAGTATACATAATATGAATATATAAATGCATATATATATATATATATATATGATATGGGTGTGTGTCTGTTTGCGTGTGTGTATGCGTGAACCTGTGTGTGTCTCGGTGTGTACATTTTGCCGGCAAAAACTAAAATATGTAATTCCATTTTTGATCCTCAGTGTCCTGCGATTATTTGCGAGTGTCTCTTCGACGGTTTCTTTCAGGTTATTTCTTTTTTATCTCTCATAATTCTACATTTCATTTCCTTTTCAAACAGAGCAGATCGATAATAAAATATATAAAAAATAAAAAAAGGAAATAGCGCCCTCAGAATTACCTGTGTTTGACTCCAATAGTTTCCTCTTTCCCCACTGACTGAGTACAAAATGTCCGTCGCATTTGGTGACCTTGACTCAGACTTGTAGACATTCAGTGTGTTGATTGTGCTACCATACATATGAGACCAAAATGTTAGGCATGAGTACCCGTAACCACTGTAGGCGGGGCTCCATAGGCGAGCGACATCTCCGTAAGCACGTGGAGTGGCCTCTATATACATATAATATCCGTCTGCAAGTAAAAGGGTAAACAGGTCACATGCTGTAAATACCTGTTAATGTTATAAAGATTAAGAATTACAGGCAGAGTAACATTACCAGGGGCGGATCCAGGGAGGACCGCAACCGGCGCACGCCCCTCCCCCCCCCCCCTTTATTTTTTGTTGAAACAAAAGAAATAAAAAGAAAAAATGGGGGAGGGGTGCGTGCGCCCCCCATTTAATTTTGTAAACGCGCCCCCTCTTTACGGAATTCCTGGATCCGCCTCTGCATTACAGCGATGCCCCCTATTCTACATACATGACAAATTTTGTTTCCTTGTTATGCATCAAACGCTACTTGCTACACATCTTCTCACCATTTTGGAAAGAATTTTTGTAGTAGGAATGGTTTGAGGTTGAAATACTCCACCTTTTGAGAATTATGTCAGTACCTTTCTTTTATCAAAGTTATTCATGGTCCAATACTTTAACAACATGAATAAATTACTGACAAGATCATGAATGTTGGGATCGAAATGTTGTAAAATTTATTGACGTTGTGTAATATACAAAAGGTAATCCCAATTTGAACAAAATAATCAACGTTTTCATGCCATGGTAAGTAAGGAGTGATTTATCATAAAGGTGTTTTCCATAATTTCTGATTGCAAATGATCAGTTGATTTCAAGGTAGAATGTGATCGCAAAACAAGTTCCATTCTTGTTTCATTCATTCCATTTCATTTTATTAATTACATTGCATTTCCATCCTTGTCAGTGTATTTTCAACCTTCGTAAAAATAACGAAAATGATAAGTAACAGTGGGGTATTATTGGAAAGTTTGTTGTTGTTTTTGTTGTTGTTGTTATTGTTGTTGTTTTGGGGTCTTGAGTATGCACTCGAATAAAACATGACGCCTTAATAGTTTCGCGATCAAGCTCTTCAAATTTTACTATTCGTAAGATAATAACAAAAGTGATAATAACACATATGAATGGGCATAGAGAAGTTCATCTACGGCAAAATGACAAATCTCATTTTAAGAAAAAGAAGCATCATCGAATTACGATGAAAATGTTAAAGGCATAATTGACCATTTGCAGATGAAACAAAAACCCAGCATTAGTGCTTCAAAATAGTTCTTAAATGTGAGTTAGGGATAGAATCAACCAATGTAAAAATTTGAATCAGGATAATCGATGCTAAGTATCGTTAAATATACAAACTGTGAACAATAGTTATAATAAAAAAAAAATCATACTAAACCGTCTACAGTTATGGTTTAATGAGAAAAATAGTGATATCTCCTTATGTTTTAGGCTTTATTGCAAATAAATAAATATTATATATGTAATAAGGGAGGGTGTTTTTTGATACAACTGACCTAAAGATATGCATCAGGATGTGATATCTTGCACTTTTTTAAAATCACTTCTCCCAAAGGTAAACAGGACCTTGAAACCTACATAAAGGCAAGACCAAACTGCTTACAATAGGTTCCGCTGGTATGGTCCACTGACGGTCCAGTACTTGACGACGGGGTACTTCCGCTGTTCCGAGTCCAGTCAAAATCGTCACCGTAATATGCCTGCTGCCATCCACAGAGACCGGACTCAAAGTCACAGTCAAATTCTCCGGGATCTGGTTCAGGATAATTATGATTAAAAAACAAACAAACTTGTATTAAAGATTTACATCTATATCAGCATAATTCAATGCTCAGAGTTTGCTTGCTGAACTTTGTGTCATCGTATTGCATGTGCGCATCATGTTGCATGTCACGTTGCGTATTAGCAACACACACGAGCTGTAGCAATAATTGCTTTGGGGTCATCCTACGAGACCGACACTAACATGACTAAGGAGTCACACAGCCCATGAGTTCAACATTGAAAAAAAAAAGCGTCCATGAGTCATACAGCCCACGAGTCATTCGGAAAATGAGTTCGACACTAATGCAACTAAGGCCCATGAGTTCGACACGAGGTAATTCGACATTACAACGTGTTGCTTAACTCATAGCTTTGTTTATTTTAGAGTGGAACTCATGGGCTGTATGACGAGAGGGTTGTATGATTCGTGAGTATCTGTCTCATGATGTGCACCATTCCCGTTTATGCAATTACGAATTCAATCTCCGTCAGTGAAGCTCACAGGAAAATGACGTAAAATTCATTCGTGTTCAAAATGCTTTTAAAAATACGACCTCAATCGGTTTCAAATTTGAATTACCATTCTAAATTAGATGAAAATTGTGGGGTGGAGGTGAGGCGATCTTTACCCTTATAAGGCTATAGCTAACTTAATCGGTAAGTTACATTGTATTAGGTCCGTTTCTTGCATTCTCTGTAGCATTAATCGGAGCTACACTAAAGTTATCCATGAAAACTTTAATTCAAGGACATGATAATTGTGCAAGTTTGCTACTGGGAAATGACAAACAGGCCTTATAATGGTCAAGTCTTTCACGCCGATTTCGAGGCAAAAACGTTTTTGATTTCAGTGTGTGATACTTCCGGGTTGTAAGAGGTACATGTGATCTTTACGGAAAAAAATTATTGAACATACTGATGTTGCCTGAAAGAAACTAGTATTGCATGAATAATCGCTCTTGAAAGTCAAAAGGTTATGAATTATACACTCTTGCTACACCGTAACTCTTATATGGTCATCAACTCCGAAAACGTATTCGACCCGGATTGAACCGATTTAGTATTGATCATTAACCAAACCATAATAAAATGGATGGTGTTAAGTATCAATCATTATCAAGAATTAGTTTTCATTTTACATTGTAGAATTAAAATCAACGCTTAGGAAATCATAGGCACATTACTGTACGTTGTCGAATGTTGCTATTACGCGCTGACAGTTTTGAATCATCTTACCCTGTGTGGTCTGATACCAACTGCTCGTTGAATAATCTACGAAAAGAACAAGAAACCAGACAAATTGCACCTGAGACCCTCTCCATCACACAGTTCATAATAGGGCTATGAATTTATTAGCAATTAAGCACCCGATGTATGCGTTCCTTAGGTACTGTCTCTGAAACACTTATAATGGGACGCCCAAGTCAATTTTCTTGCCAATTACGAATAAGACATGATTTATGACTGCAAAAACTTCCGAATTAAACGACAGCAAGACATAAAAAGAAAGCAACAGAGAAAAAATATTGTAAAATGTAATGAGTAGGCCAATGTCATATGTTTTATGAATTTTATATGCGATTATATATACATAATTATAGATATCAAATGTTTTTAAAAGTTTGAATAAACCCAGAATGGGACGGAAAGGAATACAGTTTATTGAGTTGATATTTGATGGTATAAGGAAATTAACACCTACCGCAGTTATATTCATCACTGCCATCTCCGCAGTTGGAGTATCCATTGCATCGATAATAGTCTGATATACATGTGCCATCGTAACATTGGAATTGCCAACTATAACAGGACTGATAACCTAAGAAAAGAAACACCATAACAACTTTCAAAACTGAATCTCCTTATTATTAATATAAAAATCAAAGGAGAACTGTATCTTATGTTATTGTAGCATACATCAGTCGAAATGCAACATTTGATACACAGACAAAACAAAAAGCAATGAACGCGTTGCTTGCTTCACGTTATTTATCCAAAAAGATTTTAATTCGCTTAAATGATTATGTGATTGAATATACAGCAGGTGAAAAAAATGCCTTAGTTTAACATTTATTTTCCCTCTCGCTGTGGTATCAATGCAAGATGTAAAAATTATCAAAAATTTGTTTGACTCTACAGAATGTTAATTGAAATGAATCACAACAGATTGAAACTTAACACAATGTGATGTAATATTTCATTGTTAAGTTTCAAAATAAAAATAAAAACAGACACAAAAAGAGAAAGACTCTAATTGTAGGTGAGGTCTCCAATCACCATGCATGCATGTCCAGAAAGCCAATTAATCATTCATACCTTGTGTGGTGTAGTCGGGATAATCAGTTGTGTAAGCTGTGAAAGAGATGAATGAAAACATTCCAAATGCACGTAAGTATTGCTTCGGGCGAAGATGGAAATGAACAAAGGTCAGTCCATCTATACAAATGAATCAACAAGTGTATGATGATTATTCATAATCATCAGATTGTCTACAAACATTCAAGCACATGATATTTGACGGATGGATATCGTGAATGCAAGGACTACATCTTCTGCCTGAAGAAGTAAGATATTTTGTATAGGTTTTGTGTATGTGTGTGTGTCAAATCCAAATACATATACAATATTTGACACTGCGTTTTGCTCGATTTAAAATACCCATTGACTAAGCAGAATACATTAAGAAGTGTGGATAACGCACTAAGTTCCTTAAACCTTGCTCTCCTTGTTCAAGTTCATTCGTACTATTAACTTTCGCAGAACTTTGCATCGTGTAAGATATCAGAACTCATTTGAAGATGTTCGAATTTCAAGGAGGTGAAATCTAACAAACATTCTTTGACTTAACCTTCCTACGCTGTAACGTAAAAACTTTCCTTTCCTTTCCGATTGACACACAATTAACAATGATGATGATAATAATAACAATAACAATAATAACAATAATAACAATAACAATAATAACTATAATGATCATTTAAAAAAATAATAATAGCAATAAGAGCGATGCCTTCTTTCGCCAGGGAATAGCTTCTTCAATGTTGTCACTGGTCCACCAGAGGGCCCTGCCATTATCTACCCTAGCGTTGTCAGGTACCCATTAATACGCCTGGGAGTGTTTCATAAAGCTGTTCTTAAAGTTACGAACAACTTACGAGCGACTGGTGATCAGTTGTGATGTGCTATACTTATCAGAATTTCAATAATTTCAGCTGATCACTAGTAGCTCGTAAGTACTTCGTAACTTTGAAAACAGCTCTATGAAACATCCCCCCCCCCCCTCTTGGTCAAGAGGGACGTGGTGGGTAAAACATCTTGTCAAAGTACGTAACCACTGGGTAGGAATCGATCTCAGGTCCTCCGATGGGGAGTCGAGAGTCTTATCCACTATACCACTGCGCCCAATTCTTTTCCAGAACAGTTTAAGCAAGCTGGCATTGTCTTTTTTTTCTCAGTCTCGTTTATCTTCATTCTTAGTTTTCATGAGTGTAATTTCAGTTTTCCTTTAAGATTGAGGGTCATACATATTGCAACACCTGTCAAGTCAACAGTTGTGAAGTTAGATTATTCGCGGAGTCATTCCAACCTCGACAACAGACACTGAAAATTTAAGATTTGTGCATTTACCTTGTTGGCAGTAGCCATGTAACATCGAAATGTCATCTATGGCGATATCGCCAGTGAAGTCATTCCCACGTATACCTTCCATGGTGATGTAAAATGGCCAGTCGTAGTAGTAACCACTGTTGTAGATACTGACCTGTAGAATAATTGCATGTATATTGATTACGTGTTTGAAGGTACTCGACACAGTAACTAGTCAGGATTTCGAGGTCTAGGAACAAGGAGATGCAAGTTGTTTGCAACTCACAGTTGATCACAGCGAACTTCAATGTTTTTTTCCAAGCTTCAAATATTATGTGCAACAACTTACTACTTTTTCTCATGAAAGCTGCTAAGATTTGTCCTTCCCACTTGTATTCTGTTTTCATCTCTCTTGTGGGTTCACATAAAGAAACCGCTGTATTACATTTTCAAACACGACATGAGAAGTGACTGTCCATAACAGCAGGACAACCCTGTCCACAATCATAGTAATTGATTACAAATCACATTTATCCTACATTTTATATTCTTGTTTGTACCAAAATTTGGGTGAATGCTGTTTTCACGCACAGGAGACATTTGCTGTTGAAGACACCGCGTATCATTCACTACTGATTTAGGAAAAAGATGGTGACTAAAAGAAGAACACCCCCTAATTAGAAAAACAAACAATTAAGATAAAAGATCATCGCAAAGATAGGACCTACTGAAAACTGTGGCATAATATTTCGTTTTGTCAAAACAAGTCATGATTTTTTAACGTCTCCAGTATTTCAACATTAGACACTAGAGTCTTTGTGGCTGGTTTCTCTGAATCAATAGTGTATGGTGTGCAGATCTAGAATATAATAAGAACGATATTCTTGAAAAACAAATAAAAACACATCAACGCAATTTCAACGGGATGGTAAGGTTTCAGTTAAGATGGGGCTTCAGACTTCCAACGTTTTAAGATGGTGATTTTTTTTTTTTTTTTTTGGGTGGGGGAGGGGGAGGGGGGGGGGGTGAGTAACTTCTTATGAAGGGTCTAGGGCAATTACCCCGGATCCTTTTCCTGGCCCTAATCCTAACCCTAACTTAAACTCCTAACCCCAAACCTAACCGATAGCCATAATCTTTACTCTGTAAACCTTACCACTAAACAGAATTTAGCCTGGGGATAATTACCCTCGGGGGGTCATTAGCATATACCTTTAAGAGGAATTCAATGTATTTTTAAATGGATTTTTTTTTTTAACCCTGAAATACCCAAAACAAAGCGATCTTATTGTGAGACCGACCTTGAATTAAGATCAATCTGTTTTATTTTGGTTTTGTTTCGAATATCTCTGTCATTTCAAAACCGATTTTCATCAAATAAACTTTAAAAACCTCTTCAAATTGAATGTTCTTTAACATTTTCTGAAATTGTTTTTAATCAAAGTGCTACGTATCTCGCGCAAAGTTAAAAGTTGAATCCTCACCTCAACCAATACTAGGCTATCATAATAATATGTAGGATATTCATCCATGCCCTGAGATAATGGGTGACGGCCACATCAAAGATCTTTTGCTATCTTAGTTATTTGAAAACTCATTAAGTCTTACTAAATTCTTCTTTCTTTACAAATAAGGCAGATCGACAATAAAATGCGTAAAGAAATACGCTGTATTGTCTCAAAACTGAAATGAATTACCTGTGCTTGACCCCAATAGCTTCCCTTTTGCCCACTGAGAGAGAATATACTGTCTGTAGAATTTGGGAATGTTGTTTCTGACTTGTAGACATTCAGTGAGTTGATAGTGCTGCCGTACATATGATACCAAAATGTCAGGCAATAGGACCCGTAAAGATATTGGGCGGGGCTCCATAGGCGTGCGAAATCCCCATAGACACGTGGAGAGGATGTCTCTATGTACATGTAATATCCGTCTGCGTGGAGAAGAACCAAAAGTTGTCAAACGTATAACCCTTTATTAGGTCAAGAATTACAAGCACCACGATATCGGAGGGATACTTAGAGTAAAAATCACTGCCTTGAACAAAATAAATATTTGTTCTTTGTCAATTTGTATTGCATCTACCTTCTGCTTGTACATAACTTTTTCAAATTATTTGATCGCAATTGTTTGGTATTTTCTTGATTTTGGATTAATTGGTCTCAATTTCGTAATCTAAAGGAATTTGTAATTGTTTTGGATGGATTAAAAAAAATGTTCAAGTTATAACATTTGATGCTCATGTGTAGGTCAGTTCAATCGCACAACATCCTACCAAGTTCAAGTTCAAGTTCAAGTTCAAGTTCAAGTTCAAGTTTATTAAAACAATTCATTAAACATTTGACATTTTACAAAAGGATACAGCATTAAGAATAATGAATGGTTTGGGACCCCAAAAGAAGCAGAGCTTGTAAAAAAGGGGTCCCGGATAAACATATAAAACAAAACATACTAAAGTTTTAAACATATTAACAAGAAGTGTAACATATTTACATAGGTCAGATGCAACACAAGCACACACACACACACACACGCACGCACACACACACACACACATTCAATCACACAAACACGTGTCACAAAAACGCTCATGCACATACACTTGTACATGTAGTTCATTAAATTGCAGAAAGATATTTTATATTTTACTATACTTTTAAATTCAGCTTCCCTGATCAATTCTTGTTTTGCAAATGTCCCTCAAGATAAATGCGACATGTATGTTTAAAGTTGGATAGTGTTGAGGTTGACCTAATTCTCAATGGCAAATTATTCCATTCTCTAATACAAACATATACAAATGAATTTTGGGCAGTTTGAGTTCTTACAAAGGGTTGATGAATGAGATTACTTTTACGCGTATTATAAGCATGAACGGTAGAATTTAACACAAACGCATCATTCATGAAAGATTTCAGACCACCTTGTGTCTTAAACATGAAAATCAAGCAACCCAAGATAACTAATTTTTCAAATGGCAAAATATGAAGTTGAATAAACAATGGCAAACTTGGACTTCTATAGTTTGGATTTGTAATATACCTTACAAATCCTACAACATAAGGAGATATCGCTATTTTCTCACTAGACCATAACTGTAGACGGCTTTTAAGTCTAGAGACTGATTAAATCATGACTGTTGTTCATATTTTGTATATCTAAAATGCTAAACATTAATCATATTGATTAACTTTTTACACTGCTTGTTTCTATGCCTGACTTTTTTTAGAACTATTTTGCACTAAAGCTGGGTTTTTGTTTTATCTGCAATTGGTTAATAATGTCTTTAAGATAATACATGACACAAAAGAACTCTGGACAATTAAAAAGCGTATCCGAGAAAGAAATATAATCATGAAGTACAGAGGTGTTAATCCTCAACCTACGAAAATGCGCAAACATTGCTAATGATAACAATCGTCATAAACTGTTTGAAACATACCAGGCAACAAAAATTGCAATAATGGAGGTCAAAAGCGACAGCTGCAAATCTCCTTCACAGAACAGAAAAACAAGTATGAAGGAATTATACTGCTTACAGCCGGTGGTATGGTCACCAGATGGTCCGGTGTTTTGCGACCCAGTACTTCCGCTGTGACGACTCCAGTCAAAGTCATCGCCGTAAGCCTGCTGCCATCCACAGAGACCGGATTCAAAGTTACAGTCAAAGTCGTCCGGAACTGGTCCAGGATAATAATGATTTAAAAACAAAACAAAAAAAACAAAAAAAAACTTGTATTGACGATACTATTTGCATCTATATCAACATATGCTCAGAGTTTGCTTCCTCAAATTTGTGTCGTAAATGAGTATGATGTTGCATGTCACGTCGAGGGTTAGCAAGACTACCAAACACTTGCTGTAGCAATTGTCAAACTCATGGGCTGTATGACTCGTTGGTTGTATGATTCGTGGGTGTCGGTCTCGTGACGTGCACCCTTCGCGTTTATTCAATTACGGATTCAATCTCCTCTTCCGTCAGTAAACCTCAAAGGAAAATGACAAAAAAGAAAATCATTCGTGTGCAAGGTGCTCTACAAAAAAAAAAATGCGACCTCAAATTTTGATTACCTTTCTAAATTAGGTGAATTGATCTAAATTTTTGGGGTGGAGGTGAGGCGATCTTTACCCTTATAAGGCTAGCTTAATCGGTAAGTTACATTGTGTGAGGTCCGTGTCTAATTGCATTCTATGCGGCATTAATCGCAGCTACAATAAAGTTATTCATGAAAACTTGAATCCAAGGACAAGATAATTGGGTAAGTTTGTCACTGGGAGATGACAGACAGGCCTTATAATGGCCAAGTCTTCCACGCCGATTTCGAGGCAAAAACGTTTCTGCTTTCAATGTGTGTGATACTTACAAGTGGTAAGAGGTACATGTGATCTTTACGGAGAAAATCATTGAACACAGGGATGCTGCCTTAAAGACATTACATGAATATTTGCTCTTGAAATTTAAACGGTTATACTTTTGCCGTATCGAAACTATGGTCATTAACTTTGAAAATGTGTTCGACCCGGATTGAACAGAGTTAATATCACTTGTAAACCAAACCACAACTCTCTGATAGTATCAGTATCAATCATTTTCAAAAATCCGCTTGTATGTTATATTTTACGAGATAAATAAATGCTAAGAAATATGTAAGTGAATTGATGTTACTGTACGTTGTCGAATGTTGCTGTTATACGCTGACGGTTTTGAATCATCTTACCCTGTGTGGTCTGATACCAGCTGCTCGTTGAATAATCTACAAAAAGAATAAGAAACCATACAAACTGAATCCTGAGACCCTCTCCATTACACAGTTTATAATAGGGCAATGAATTTATTAGCAATTAGTCACCCGATGTACGTTTCCCTTCCGTACTGTCTCTGAAACACTAAGAATGGGACGCCCAAGACAATTTTCTAGCCAATTACCAAATAAACAATGTAAAGCTGCAAAAACCTCAAAATTAATCGACAGCCAAAAAAAAAAAGAAAGCAAGAGACAAATCATTACTATAAAATGAATGTAGTAGGGCAATGCTATATGTATTATGAACTATATTTGCGTGTTTTTAAGTATGTACATAGATATCAAATGTTTTTCAAAGTTTAAATAGACCAGAATTGGACAGAAAAGAACACAGTTTATTGAGTTGATATCTAACCGTATATGGGTGAGAATTTTGAACGATGTACAATTGCCAATTTTCGCACCTTATGACATTCTTTCCCTTAGAACACGCCAGGATGATCTAAGAAACCAGATTTTTTCATGTCATCTCAAAGATTGGTAAATTTCCTTTCAGGAAATATATGGTTTGGTTGACTTTTGCCTGATATTTTTCATTTGACAAGGACTTAAAGCGTAAAAATACGGTAAAAACGCTATTTTCACAATAATTTTTGTTTTTCAAACTAATGATGTGCATTTCTAAGCGTACGTGGCATCTAATATCTGACCATGTTCTGGATCTGACATATCATGGGTATGAACCACAAAATTATAAGAACTTTATGAGCACGTATAAAATCACAGAGAACAATTGAAATATCGAAGTCCTAAACAGACGAACGTCCGTGGTGCTTTTATTTCTATCGCTGCTGCAAATTCTACTTTGTTGTCCCAACTGTAATGTATACGAAAATTTGGTGTTCCACCTAATGAACATATCCTGCCAAAATTGTACGTCTGCTTGCTGTACATGGGACATAATATTCTTTTATGCAAAATTATACTCAGTTTTCGTCACGGACGTGCTTCCGCTATTTTCTAATAAAGATCGTATCCCATTAAACGCTACTGGTGATATTGTTCTGAGTCGTAATCAACTAAGATCTAGCCACACGATAATATGTTTGTTTTGAGTTTCGGTCCATCCTTTGTCAAATAGGACCCGAAATTATATTTTTAGACGAACCTCCGAGAAAAAAAGAACGTCCGTGATGATCAAAACGTTTTCGAGTGGGACACAATCTTTCTTTGATGACGAAGGTGCATTTTACCTTTGACTCTCTAGCCGAGGAGCTGTATGTTATTTTTGGAGCGGACTGAGGCTTGTCCGCAGTTTTTGGACCATGCAATTCACCGAAAACCAAGCAAATAATTAATATTTTCTCTGAAAATTCACCTTCTGATCACCCTCTGAGCAATACATATGTTGTAAGGATGTCAAATTTCTTACAATTTGCATTGACAATACCTTTTCAAATTTTTGAAAGAGTTAGGAAGGCAAGGTACTCTCTGCCGATTAGTTATCCGTCCGGGAACATGACCCTATCAGTAGAACGAACGTCCGTGACAATTCCAGCGAACGTCCGTGACGTATGCAATCCCTTCGATTGGGATAACTTGTCCCGAAAGTGTCCTGTATTCTTTAAAACTTTTAGCTCCAATAGCCACAAATAAAGTTTTACAAAGTAAACAATGAGTTTAGGGCAGTAGTTTCAGAATTCTTAAGGCGTTATGTGATCATGATGAAGAAACAGTTGAAAATTTACTCACAATTTTACGCTTGTTTTCCCTCTAATTATACAAAAACAGCTAAACACTGAAAACAAAGTTATAGGAAAATGGAATTTTGCGTAATCTGTAATTTCTGTGCATTTAAATTTCTTTCTAATGAGGATCTGGAGACAATTTGTACTGTTACAGGTTCTGAAAGTTTCGCTCACGGACGTTCTGTCCGAGAAAGGAAATTGCTGATAATTACAAATATATCACTGCACATAAAGTTAATGTTAGTTGAAAATATTACCAAATCACCGAGCAGCTCATACCCAAAAGTGAATAATGTTCAGCACTCAATTTACTTGTAATAACAAAAGGAAAACGTTTTGGTCACGGATGTTCGTTGGTAGAATAAGTCAATGGATTACATAGTAGGAGAAAGAGGATCAGCGCCACTTTTTAGTGACAGGTGCGCCAAGTGTTTATCTTTTGAGTATGGTAGCTGCCGTCTCAAACAGAACACATCCACTTTTGGCCTCCATAACGGACGATCGCTGTAATTGTCATGATATTACATGCCCTAATTCATTCTTATTTTTCTCTTCATGACGATTTTTCTCTCATTCCCTCAATAGCCTGGACATGCTGCGACCAAACAGAAAACAGAAACAAAACAAAACAAACCAAAACAAATCAAAAAAGTGCTACGTAATCACATGCAGGATAATGACGGAAGAAGTCTGTAATGGGCATGTGTTGAATAAAGAATTGAAAAGTTTCAAAAGGACGTGGAAGCAGCTGAATAAAAATGACTGAGAAACAGAGAAGGGATCGAGCTCCAACACACAGAGAAAAGAATTGCCAGTGCACTCCCGTTGTACCAAATTCCTCTGGAGAAGTTTTTGTTTGTTTGTTTAAGTTTTTTTATTTGTGACAGTGCACCTCAAAACAAACAAAAAGTCGCCAGACATGAATTTTTAGTTAAGTCCATATTCTGAAAAAGCAGACTTTAAGCTTTAAAATGATGTATAACTCAAATCAAATGGACTCTCCTAACCTATCTAAATATTGGAAAGAAAGCACAAACTCAGGAAAAGTGTGAACTGAGAAAAGAGGCTCTGAAGTACAGTGTCTATTCAAGCGCTTAGTCTTTACTAAACCGTGCTGGCTGTGCGATGAATGGGACAAAAAACAGGAAGTAAACCACCAGAGTAACAACAATGAAGGGATTATCAGATTGAACTGAAATTGAGCATGCCTCATTAACACATTCTGTCCATAATCAATGTCAACTTTCAATGCAGTAGCACTATCCTTTCAAAAGTTACTAGAGCTGAAAGTGAAGAGTGTGGACAAGGTTTTTCAGAAATGAAAAAAAGGATTCTAAAGACACACATAACCACACTATTCTACCAAAAATGTTCGAGATAAACTGCTAAAAAAACACACTTTCCTGCCCGTTTTATGATAACAAATTTTAGCATAATGTAAAAGAAGACCCGCTCTTTCAGAAAATATGAAAAAGTCAAGTTCGGCTAGGTTGACCCATTTCACTTATTTTCAGTCCTCACGCAAAATCAGTGTGTGCGACTTTATGTTCGTTTTGAGGTGCACGGTCACATTTATCGAAATGCCGTCACAAGGGAACAAAAATAATGCAGTATACAATCATTGTCTGATGAAAACACACAAATCCTCCGCTTATCATCTCATGGTGTTGTTTTATACTCATCAATGAAAAGCAATGTTCATTTGTAATTCTTTCCAGGATTTTTTTTTTCCATTTTAGCATTTAAGAGACAGAGAGATCGTCAATTTGTTTGTGCTTTTGTGCTTACTTTGAAAACACATGTTAAAAAAGTAATGATTAAGAATAGGTTTAAGGTTGAACTTTGATACGTTCGCTCTTCCTAAGATTCGTTACTCCGATGTCCAAAGGTTTGTTATTCCGAAAATGAAAAAAAACAGTTTGTAGTTAATTAAGGAGGTTTGTTATTAAAAATTTTCTTATTCCGAAAGTTTGTTAGTCCGAAAAATAAATATTAAGGATCATTATTTTAGGTCCGTTCTTCTAAAAGCGGAAAGGGCCTGATATTTGTTTAGATGAAAACGGTTATTATGAGGTTTTGAAATTTGGAGGATTTTAGTTGTTAACTTGTTTCTCCACATTTGGATAAGCGAACATGATTTTTCATGCTCCAATTAATAAACCTTTCGATTGACCTTCGGAGATTCCTATCATTTACCGAATAAAAAAGCTTCATAATCATACGAACTCTATCAATTTTCGTATTGACAAACTGTATGAATAACGAGCCTCCGAAATGACGCGCTACAAAATGTTTGTTATAACAAACCATATTGTATAATATCGAAGTCACAAACATCCATCCAAGTAATATGGACTTATTGTGTCTTGTTGACGAAACTTCGCAGTATCGAACCTATAATCATTTCTGACTAATATAATAATACAAATTCTCCTCGGTAACGATGTGTTACACAAGGACCAAACATAGAGGGATTTCTTCCCAACGTATTCGTTTGCCCTCCCCAGCTAAACTTCGTATTTCTATAACGGAGCACATTTCTGTTGTCTTTCTATGTTAATTCTTTGTCATAATCTTAGCTGTGACCATGTTCGTTATAAGCAAATTTTGCATTGTAGACTTTACATAACAAATTTAGGACCTGAATCTTCACTTCATGATAACGAAATTTTGATAAATATATTCGTTCTCAAGGATGGACTACGTCACTGAGATTACACGTACGTTTCTACGTTCATTTACAAGAGATGGAAAATTGTTTTCTTTGATTCCTCAATATGAGAAGATAAACAAGCTTATATAATTGAGAATTGGTAATATCTCTTCAGGATCTTGCAGAGGAGTTTGTTCTCGACATGAAATTGTTGTTTGTTGTGAGTAGAATGCGTTTCCAACTCAAGAGAGCTGCATCTTGTTTGTTCCGAACGTCCGTGAGCTACATGCGAACCTCCGTGATGAAAACTGTGCTATGTTCGTTGGGTTATAGATACTGCCTAGATCAGATACATCTTAAAAAGGTATGTTATTATTTGGGAGTGGGGATTGAAGTATGGGATGGTGAAATAAGAGGTCAAAATATCGAGTTTCAGCAAAATGCGCGTAAAGTGGAGAAAGTGTTTAGCGGAAGAGCAATATTTCAACAGAAACGACGAATTTAGTTAAATCATCAGTTGTCTACCATTACGTGCAGGTTAAGAGTACAAACTTAATATTCTGCAAGCACGTACACATGTCCCTTAAGATATTTTGTTAGGATTTTGAACTGAATCAGATCTTTGCAAACTATGTTAAATGGTATTCAAGTGTATGTGCTGTACTATTCCTCACGGACGTTCGCTGCTCTGGACATGGTGAACTTCAGCGGTGAATAAAAACTTGTTCCTCTGGGAAAATCCTAGTATAATTGGGTTCATATTAAAGCTTGAGTCATACTCTTTCAGGTAAGATGAATAATTTGGAGAATTTCCTACTTTTTAAATTTTGCCTTGTTTTGGCTCAATTGTACATCGTTCAAAATTCTGACCCATATATGAAATTAATACCTACCGCAGTTGTATTCATCGCTGCCATCCCCGCAGTTGGAGTATCCATTGCATCGATAATAGTCTGATATACATGACCCATCGTTACATTGGAACTGCCAACTATAACAGGACTGATATCCTATATACGAAAAGAATCATCATAGCAAGTTTCAAAATTTAATATCTTATCATTCATACGAAAAGGAGAGGAGAACTCTATCTTATGTTATTGTAGCATACATCGGTCGAAAGGCCACATCTGATAGCTAGACAAAGAAGAAACAAGGAATGGACGCGTTTGAAATCCAAAAGGTTATAAATCATAATATACTTTAGCTACATCGTAACCATTATGGTCATCAACTTTTAATCGAGTTAATATTGATTATAAACCAAACAAAGAGGCTCTGTACGGTGTTAAGTATCAAACACTTTCAAGAATTTGTTTTCATTTTATATTGTAGGATTAAAATCAATGCTTATGAAATCGTAGGCACATTTGATGTTACAGTACGTTGTCGAATGTTGATATCATCACGGTTTTGAATCATCTTACCCTGTGTGGGCTGATACCAGCTGCTCGTTGAATAGTCTACGAAAGTATAAGAAACCAGACAAGTTGAATCCTTAGACCCTCTCCATTCATAGTAGGGCAATGAAGATATTTACAATTCATCCCGCGATGTAGGGTCTACGTCTTTCGTATAGGTAGTGTCTCTAAACCACTAATAAGGGGACGCCCAAATCAATTTTCTAGCCAATTACGAAAAGACATGATTTATTGCTACAAAAACTTCCAAGTTAAACGACAGCAAGAACGAAGAAAGCAACAGAGAAAAATGTTATAACATGTACTAAGTACGTCTATGTATCTATCTAAATATAAACTATAGATAATTATGTGCATAATAATAATGTATGCCATGAATATAGATATCAAATGTATTTCAATTTCAAAGTTTCAGTAGACCTAAAGGGACGGAAATGAGCACAGTTTATTGAGTTAATATTTTACAGTATACATTAGGAAATTAACACCTACCGCAGTTGTATTCATCGCTGCCATCGTAACAGTTGGAGTATCCATTGCATCGATAATAGTCTGATATACATGACCCATCGTTACATTGGAACTGCCAACTATAACAGGACTGATATCCTACGAAAAGAAACACCATAAAAACTTTCAAAATTGAATCTCCTTATAATTCTTATGAAAAGTAAAGGAGAACTGTATCTTATGTTATTGTAGCATACATCAGTCGAAATGCTACATCTGACAGACAAAGAAGGAATGGACTTGTTTCCTGCTTTAATCATTCAAAAAGACTAGTATACGCAAATAAATGTGATTGAATCTACAGCATTAGCCCCACACCTCCAAAGGATGTAAATCTGCCAGTGCTCAAAGATAATCCGCGTTTTCTTTCAGGAAACATCAACTTGACAGTGTATGTAGAGGGGGAAAAACATGTAAAGCATCATGACTCAAGTTGTTTCATCTGCGTAAGCGGTCAATTCGATTTTTGTTATCTTCTATGTGATAAGAACACAGCTGGCATAGACAAAATTTTCACTGACGTACTTCCTAACATTAAAAATGATATTCTTACCAGGTGTAGACTGATACCACGAATTGGTTGAGAAATCTATTAGGCGAAAAAAAAAAGAAAAGCGGTTTTTTTTTTCATTTTTGTCCAAATAAGATGTTCAATGAAAACTAAATGGAATTCTGATATATGTATATAAACATATATATATATATATATATATATTGTAACGAAATTCGGTGGAACCGATTCGATTTAACCGTTTCGATTATAATTTGTTATGATCGATTGTGCCTATAGCATAGAAAGGGGGCACGATTGGAACGTTTGGCAAATGCTGTAATGTGGTAGTGCATTATTATGAGTTTTAATATTTATTATTAAATATGTGGTTACTTGTTTGTCATGGGCAAGTTTGGATTATTTTAATACCAACTCCGGTTTAGACCGATGATACATGCCGAATTATAGTAACCATGTACAAGAGATACTGTTAAAACGTATAATCATTGTACGAATTTTGTAACCACGCCAACATTGTAAATAATTTGAACGACTACTGCGGGTATTTTCCGCGATGCCCACGGCCGTGCGGGATTGCCTCCTTTATCCGCGATAGGAGGGGAGGCATATAAACTGGCCGTTGTGTGACATAGTCCGCAGCAAGTAGCCCGTGTATGATAAACTTCAATGTGTTGTTCATGTTCACTTCTATATATAATTAAACTGTGCGTATGTTCCTGAATTGCTGTCTTCACTGTGTCTTCTTGAGTGTTCTACCACGATACAACAGCTTGGAGAGTAGTGGTACATGTTCCTGAGAAGACCAACTAGCAAGTCATTGGATTTCGGGAATATAAATGGTAATGTGACTTGTCGCATATGCCCTTTGCCCAATCCAAGTTCCAGTCGTCGCCTGAGGAAGTTGGTAACGGTGCGATATAGCACTTTACCCCGCGCCATCAACGATACCTGTGCCACCTTATGGTCGTGAAAGGTGTTCCACGTTAGCGTGACTGAGTTGGTAGCAAAACATGGTAGCAGACCATGGTAGCAAAACATGGTAGCAGAACTTGGTAGCAAAAGTTGGTAACAAAATAGGTGTACCAATTTAACATCCTCTACAAGTGACGCTTGGGAGTGACATACTTTAAGTGATGCTGAACTTGGTATGTGTGCCGCTTGTGTTAGTGAGCTGCTTCTGACACAACATAATACATGGTAGCGTCACAGACTAGTAGTTTTAATAATTTAAAGGGATCGTTGTAAACTGCAACAAAACGAACCCCGCCTACTCGGCCATCCTGACACGGCTCGCGGAGACATTTGTACAGACAGTCAAATACACTCACGACGAGAAGGCGAGTTCGTCACACATGGTGTCAGGAGTGGGATCCCTATTTGTAACTTTTGTATGAATAAATGTAGTTAACTGTGTTTTCACTATGGCACGCGAAACGCCATTGTTGGAGTTGTCACTTTTGCTGGAGAGCAAGATTAGCGAAATCGACGACTTGATTGCTCAGGTGTCAGAGTCGGTGCGCAAACAAACTGGAGTAGCACCAACTTCGGTTTCTAACTTACGCTGCTCACCGATGACACTTGGAGGGCGCCCTAACCTGTCGTCACTGCCACCCTCACCAGTGGTGTCACCTCAGGTGTTTGGAGATGCGAATGGAGAGGTGGAGTTGTCAGATCCGCCATCGGCAAAGCTACTACCTCAGCAGCATCAAACTCCAATGCAGCAGTCGCATACATCTCGTACAAGTGACCAGCCTGTTACATTTGGTGGACAACCAGATGTAATGCCACACCAGTTTGGCCCGAACCAGCGACGTCGACCAGAGCTCTGGGACCAGAGACGTCATTATGATGTTCAGGGCAACGGAACCAGCAAACCAGCTGTCATACCAGATAGATATGATGGCAAAGGACCTGTGCTGGATTATCTTTGCCATTTCGAAGCTTGCGCTGGAGTTAACCGCTGGACGGAAGTGGAAGCTCTTCAATATTTGGCTGCCAGCTTGAAAGGAGCTGCTGTCAAAGTACTAGCACAGCAGACGGGACGTCAGTTGACGTACCAAGAACTCGTGAATCGCATGAAGCACCGCTTTGGACCTGTTTCGCATTCAGAAGTATTCCTGGCAGAACTGCGTACCAGGCGACGCAGACCGAAGGAAAGTTTGCAGGAGCTAGGACAGAGCATTCGCGAGCTTACATCCATGGCATATCCTGAATTCGAGGAAGCGGGCCAAGATAAATTGGCTCGAGGTCATTTTCTCGATGCTATAGTTGACCGGGATATCAGAATCGGCCTTTTCCGGGCTCAGCCTCGTACGCTCGATGAGGCAATCCAAGCTGCTCTCAACACAGAAGCCTTCCTGCGGATGGAGAGTGACCGTCGACAGTATACCCGGGTCTTGTTGTCACAGGAGGAAGAACAAGACGTGGCTGTGAAGGATGAAGACACTGCTGACAAATCAATGGGGGTGTCTGAAAATAGCACCACTCTCATGATCGAAGCAGTGAGCGATCTAATAAAGAAGAAGGAGAAGGAGCAGACAACGCCAATGCCGAGAAACGACCTGGCATCAAAGACTGAGACACTCCCTAAAAGCGAACAGAAGGAGGACAGTCAGCCTTCTGATAACAAGGAGGACACATCCAAGGAGGGTACGAATCCTCCAGACGACGGGTGCACACCAGCCAGAGAGGCACCCGAACCAGAGGCATCTCAACCGCCACTACCTAGTTCCCCAGCTCCACTTCTGTCATCCACGTTCCAGAAAGGACTGTACGTGAAGTTGAACGTGAATGGGCAGGAGGTGATGTTTCTGATAGACAGTGGTGCATCGCAGTCATATGTCTCAGAAGAAATGTACCTGCGAATGAGACCTGAGCGAAAGCCACCACTTGAACCAGTGACAAGCATCGTTCGTCAAGCAGATGGATCTCGGTTGAAAACAAAGGGACATGCAACCATGGAACTTCAGCTTGGCTCCTGCTTGTGCCAAGTTGACTTGGTAGTAGCTGACATATGAGCTGAGGGCATCCTTGGTCTGGATCTCTTGACTGGTCTTCAAACCGCGCTAGATTTCGAGAACATGCAGCTGCATACTCCATGGGTATCTCTCCCATGTATAAACAATGAGAGACAGAAAGGTGCAGCAACGACAGCACCAACATTGGTAAAAGGAACAGAGGTAGCCAACCTTACCAGCCTTGCTGAGGACGACACGGAGACCACGCCTCTCGACGAAGACGTATCTCAGAATTGTGTGCCGCCACATCTGGTGGACTTCTGTCAATGCAGTTTGACAGAGACTCCCCCAGAAAGTAATTCATCGGCATGCCAGCTTCTGAGAGACAACTCAGAGGTGGTCTCTACAGGCCAAGCAGAGCTACAAAGGAAGGCTACACTTCGCCAGCGTGTCAACGTCAGCAGAGCAGCACCAGTACGAGTGTGTGACGACTCTTCCTCACCTGCACGCTATTCTCGGTCACCGGGAAGACCACCTGAGTATCTACCCCGATCGAGGAGCCGCTCTCCGTTGAGGCACGTCCGTTCTTCTCGTCGTACATCGGATTCATTCTGGCACACCATGCCAGGGTAAAATGTGACATTTCTCGTGTCGACCTGTCTGCTGCAAGGGAGCAGCCCGGTCAGGAAATCAAATGAAGAGACTGTTGAATTCTTACTAAGATGAGTTAGCAACGAACAATAGTCTATGAAAGTTAGACAGATGTGATGAGCTAAAGACTGTAGTTGTCTCATAACGTTGTTATGAACTGTAAGAGTTTTGTGACAGAATAAGTGCACAAATACGTTTAGTAGTAAGTGAATTTTGTTTTTGTCATTTTTTCTTTCTTCATGTGTTCGGCTCCAGGGACGAAGCCTGCATGGGGAGGGAAGCCATGTAACGAAATTCGGTGGAACCGATTCGATTTAACCGTTTCGATTATAATTTGTTATGATCGATTGTGCCTATAGCATAGAAAGGGGGCACGATTGGAACGTTTGGCAAATGCTGTAATGTGGTAGTGCATTATTATGAGTTTTAATATTTATTATTAAATATGTGGTTACTTGTTTGTCATGGGCAAGTTTGGATTATTTTAATACCAACTCCGGTTTAGACCGATGATACATGCCGAATTATAGTAACCATGTACAAGAGATACTGTTAAAACGTATAATCATTGTACGAATTTTGTAACCACGCCAACATTGTAAATAATTTGAACGACTACTGCGGGTACTTTCCGCGATGCCCACGGCCGTGCGGGATTGCCTCCTTTATCCGCGATAGGAGGGGAGGCATATAAACTGGCCGTTGTGTGACATAGTCCGCAGCAAGTAGCCCGTGTATGATAAACTTCAATGTGTTGTTCATGTTCACTTCTATATATAATTAAACTGTGCGTATGTTCCTGAATTGCTGTCTTCACTGTGTCTTCTTGAGTGTTCTACCACGATACAACAGCTTGGAGAGTAGTGGTACATGTTCCTGAGAAGACCAACTAGCAAGTCATTGGATTTCGGGAATATAAATGGTAATGTGACTTGTCGCATATGCCCTTTGCCCAATCCAAGTTCCAGTCGTCGCCTGAGGAAGTTGGTAACGGTGCGATATAGCACTTTACCCCGCGCCATCAACGATACCTGTGCCACCTTATGGTCGTGAAAGGTGTTCCACGTTAGCGTGACTGAGTTGGTAGCAAAACATGGTAGCAGACCATGGTAGCAAAACATGGTAGCAGAACTTGGTAGCAAAAGTTGGTAACAAAATAGGTGTACCAATTTAACATCCTCTACAAGTGACGCTTGGGAGTGACATACTTTAAGTGATGCTGAACTTGGTATGTGTGCCACTTGTGTTGGTGAGCTGCTTCTGACACAACGTATGCATGGTAGCGTACAGACTAGTAGTTTTAACAATTTAAAGGGATCGTTGTAAACTGCAACAAAACGAACCCCGCCTACTCGGCCATCCTGACACGGCTCGCGGAGACATTTGTACAAACAGTCAAATACACTCACGACGAGAAGGCGAGTTCGTCACAATATATATATATATATATATATAACTGTAGAGTAAAGTGGTGGATTTACATATTTATATATGTAAATCCACCATTTGACTCTACAATTACTTATTGGCCAAAACGTCATATGGGTAAATTCAAAATCATTAAGGCCTGTAGAAGTTCGCTTAACGTCTGTTGCCATTTTACAAAATAAATCAAAATGCACACACATCACCTTTCAAAAACCTTTTTTATTATAATAGCACCGGACAAACTTGATTACTCTGTGATGTTCTCAAAACGAAAACACTGATGACAAAGAAGTTGGAGTTACGAGGGGTTAACTTACCACAATGGTCCTCATCACTGTTATCGGCACAGTCGACAATTCCATCACATTCCCAGCTGCCCGGGATGCAGGTACCGTTGTTACATTGAAATTGATTTGAGGCACATCCTAAACGCAACGAAATATTTCAAATGCAAGCGGTGCTTATTTTCATGTGCATTCCCAAGTTTAGTACAGAAAAAAACAACAACACATACATCTATTTCTCATGAACACGTAGTTGGTGACTGCTTTTTTTATGTATAATATTCTTTGAGCCAATTTTGTGCTGTTGTTTTTTTTTTCATTCTATATTCTTTTTTTCGGATTTCACAATCAACAAACAAGGCTTTTTGATGAATCCTTCTTTTTTTATTTGTTTCATTTTGTTACATCCCAAAATTTGAAAATATAGTAATGGATAGCATTTCATTTCACTTTGATTTTTTTTTCTGTCTCGTATCATATAAGTGAGATTTTGTTATGCTCTGTTAATTTCAGTTGCGCATCAAATTGTACATGAAATGAAATGTCTTGTAACGTTTTATTCTGATTGAATAAACAATGGAATATATGACCTTGAATTTGAATCTGAAAGAAAGAAATTGACTGTTTGTAGATAATGGCAAATCGACTTTGGACAGGCTGAATAGAGCGATGTATAACAAATTACACAAATAAATGTTACAGTGAAATAACAAAATTGTGTTCATATATAAGATTTAAAAAATGAAATTTCGAACAGTTTGTATACATATGGCACTGTTAGATATGTTGTTCATGGTACCATCTAAAACACACACACACGCACTCACACATGGGTGATAATGCAAATGCAACTGACATTAAAACGGCAAAATTTGATATGACGACTGCAGAATACTTTAAGAGATTGTAGGACGACTTTTCATTTTTATCAATAAAAATGTTATTCATTATATATGTTTTGACTAAAAGATGACAATTTCCATATATTGCATGGGGGAGAAAACAACCAGTGAGGGAAAACGAAGTCTTGGTGCAAATCAAAAACATATTACTCATCAGTTTACATTGTGTTTGATTCTCATGACGTCAGGCACGGTTTATGCATCACCATGCACACCATAAAGGGGTTGTTCTCCCTGTTTTTTTTTAATCTCCCAGTATTACTTCTGAATAGGGATTGCATGTATTCATCATTTTCTGCATCTCATATTATTATATTCTTATAGCAGTCATTTCAACCTCGACGCCTGAAATGAGGTTTTTCTTACGTAAGTTCTCTTTGTTTTGCTTGTCATGAGTACATGATAGGGCTACAATATCGTCACATACCTTGTTGGCAGGGGCCCTGGGAAAGCACAATGTCATCTATGGCGATATCACCTGTGTAGCTACTGCCACATACACCCTCAAAGGTAATGTAGAATGGCTGGGTGTTATTGTTCATGGTGACCTGTAAAGATGATAAAGAATTAAACAAAATAGACGTGATGCTACATACTCTATCTCATTTTAATGTATAGTTACAATAGGGTGTGACGCATATAAATTGTAAATCCATTCTTTCAACTTTTCAACTTTCAACTTTATTTTCACCTCCATCAAAATGAACAAAGAAATTTATGTACATTGCATATACACGGGATATTTATGATACAGAACAAAATTTGAAAAGGTACATAAGAAAATTATGAAAATGAAAAGTAGATGTGATTACATCTTTGTTAAATACATAAAGCGTATAATACAAGTCAACTACTAAGGATGAGGATGGAAGTGGAGGGTCCCACTAAGAAGCAAAGCTTGTACGATATGGGACCCTCAGAAAATACACAAAACATCAATATAAAACACAATAAACGAACCGATGTCAACTGACATCAAAATGATTGGGAAGAGGAAAAAGAGAGAAAAGGAAAGGAAAAAAAGAGGAAAAAAAGAGAGGAAAAAAGGGAGAAAAAAGAGGGAACTACAGCATGTGCCATCGTGGACGCAAGCAATCTGGATTTCATAATGTAAAATAAGTGATAAAATACAAGCTGGATTGAATGTAATGCAAAACATTTTTTATACGTAGTTATGTTGGTAAGAATTCAGGAGAAAAGAAAAAAACACATCGTTATATTTAGAACACAGACAGGGACATACTTTAATAGGAGGACTTATGTAAAAAAGAATGATGACTTGACTGAGATGATAAAGGGAAACTAACTCTGTTGGATGTTGTAAAATTTCAATAAAAATGATTTTAATTTATTCTTAAAGGAATTCAGAGATTGAGCTGTAGTAATGTTACTGGTAAGTGAATTCCAGTACTTTGGCCCGTCGTAAATAAATGTGTTTTGAGCCAACAAAGTTCTCAGAAATGGCAAATGGAAATCATTTGATCGCCGTGTTGGATAATTATGAATGGATTGATTTCTTTGAAACATTGTTTCAAATATATTTGGGAGATTATTTTTATTGTAATTATACATAAATTATCCTAGATTAAACAAATACAAATCATTAATTTTCAATATTTTATGCTCATAAAATAGTGGGTCAGTATGGGACAAAAATGCAGTATGACATATAACACGGAGTGATTTCTTTTGCAATAAAAGTAATTTATCTAAGAATGTTTATATGTATTTCCCCACGCGAGAATACCGTAACTTAAATATGGCAATATTAAGGATGAATATAATACGAGCAGGGACGACAAAGGAAAACAAAACTTAAGCTTATTAATTATACCAATATTACGTGAAATAATTTTACATATACTGTCAATATGAAATTTCCAGGACAGCTTATTGTCAACTGTTACTCCAAGAAATTTTATATGGGAAACATTTTCGAGTGGAGTACCATCTAAAACAATATCAACAGGTAATGCCTCAGTAGAACTACTAAAGAGCATATATTTTGTTTTTTGAAGATTAAGAGATAGCTTATTTGCTCTTATCCACTGGGCAACATTTTCTAATTCTAAATTTATTGTATTAACAAGGGTAAAAAGATTATTGTGTGAAAAAAAAAAATAGATTTGAGTCGTCTGCAAAAAAATAAAAGAAAGAACATCTGATGATCTACAAAAATCATTTATGTAAACAGTAAACAACAGTGGACCTAATAAACTTCCCTGTGGCACCCCACATTTAATATTCAATATTTGTGAATTACAACCATTTAAAGAAACATATTGTTTCCTGTTCATGAGGTAGCTCCTGAACCACTCCAAGGCCTTCCCACGCACTCCATAATGGTGTAATTTGTTAAGTAAAATATCATGATTGATGGTGTCGAAGGCCTTGGAGAAGTCCAGGAACAAACCTATCAAATGAGAAGATTTATCGATAGCATGTGCCACTTTTTCTATAAAACTCAATAATGCATGTGTGGTGCTATGTTTCTCCCTAAATCCAAACTGAGAATTCGTAAATATATTATTAAATTTAAAGAAATTAATAGTTCTTTTATAAATAATTTTTTCAAGAATTTTTGACAATGCACTTAACAAAGAAATTGGTCGGTAATTATTTACATCTAATTTGTCACCTTTTTTAAACAAGGGGATGACTTTTGCTATTTTCATACTTTCGGGGAAGGTGCCATTAAAAAGGGATAGATTAAATATATGAGCTAAGGGATCCGCAATTGACGATATTACCCCCTTTAAAAGAAAATTGCTGATGTCATCGTGTCCAGCACTTTTTTTGGAACTGAAATCAGAGACAATATTAATTATCTCCTGAGTGTATGTTGGATTAAAAAATATTGAACTAGAATTTGGGGGACCCAAAAATTCGGGAAAATGTTTTGTGGAGGGAGGAATATCACTTGCCAGGCTTTCCCCAATTGAAGAAAAATGGTTATTCAAAATATCACAAATTTGTTGAGAATCTTCAAAAATTTCACCATCAAATCTAATTTTTGTAATATTTGACTTAACATTTGATATATTCATGGCTTGCTTTAAAACTTTCCATGTATTTTGCATATCATGCCTGTAAAATTGTAACTGATTAGTATAATATTTTTTCTTTTCTATTCGTATAATTTTCGTCAAAGTATTTTTGTAACTAGTGTATTTCAACTTTGATTGCTCAGTACGTTTCATTTTAAATCTGTAATATAAGTTATTCTTTCTATTTATTGAACGCAGGAGCGATTTTGAAATCCATGGGAGCCTGGGTATTTTTTTTGTAATTAGCTGATTTTTCTCTACGTTTTGGAATACAAATGTCCAAATGTTGGATAAAAATCTTCATAAAATATTCATAAGACAAATTAACATCATCTGTATCAAAGATACAGGACCAGTCTGCGGTGTCTAAGCTAGCACCTAGCCTAGCTATACTTTCATGAGTAATTCTTCGTTTAAATATATTGTTGTTTTTATTATTAACTGTTTCATTTAAAGAAAAACCAGTCGAGATGGGGAAATGATCGGTGATATCTGAGAGTACTACAAAAGAATCAGGAGGAAGAATGTTACAAAAAATGTTATCAATTAAAGAAACAGATTCATTAACTATACGTGTGGGTTTAGATATTAAGGGTAAAAAAGAGGCAGACAAAAATATTTCCAAAAAATCTTGCGACATATTATTCTGTTTTAGTAAATCTATATTGAAATCACCCATTATAAAACAATTTTTATTGATAAAAAGTGGGTTTTTAACCAGATCCGCAAAATAATCTAAAAATAGTTTAGTATTCGCGTTTGGTGGTCTATATACCACACCTATGATTATATTTTTGCTGCCTGGAACTGTGATTTCAATAAATAAAGACTCAAAAAAATCAGTCATACTGGTGAACTCATCGCGGACTACATAATCATAATTTTGTTTAACATATATGGCAACGCCTCCACCTACCCTATTTTGTCTGTTATTAACCACTAAATCGTACCCGTCGAGAGCGAAGGGAAGACTGGAGTCATGAGAGAGCCAGGTTTCGGTTAAACCTACCGCCGAGATATTATGCATGATGGGACTATTTAAGAATAACCTCAATTCTTCAAAATGCTTATTAATACTTCTAATATCAAAATGTAAAAGAGAAAAAGTAGTACTATCATATTCCTTGACAACATTGGTAAATTGGGTTTGAGTAAGATATTCAGAAGACGGACTTTGCAATTGGTTCTCTGTGTCAAAATCATAATCTAATTCTTGCGGCGATGAATTAAAACTGTCAGAAACATAATTATCAAAAAATTGTCATTGTGGTTGATATTTGATTCGTTTTGTTCAAAAGAAGGTCCTGCCAAATCAAAAAAGTCATCATCATTAATTGAATTGAATGCTGTGTCTATAGAATTGCGTATAAAAGGGTGAGCGTGTTGTCCGTTGCTTGAGTCCACGAGGGCACCTGTAGAGGGCAGTAGAGAACAATTTGACTGTGGAGATAATTGCAATATTGCAGTTACACATTTTATCGTTGTCTCTTAATATAACGTTGTCTACAAAGGAAAATAGGATCGTCCTATACATAACATTAATACGATCTAAGTAGGCACAAACATAAAGAGAACAGTTTGTCATAAGCATGAATACTAATATTCAAAATAAGTTCTATAATAAAACTCCGGTAATTGTTCTTTATCCGATCAATAGAAGGAACACATGTATGTAATACGTATTGTGTTATGACAGAAGAGAAGACATCTCAAGTCTCATAGGGACCGCCAACCGCCAGTATATAGGGCAAATACTAGGTTGCCAAGGGCAACTCTAGGAAGGAAATCCTTACCCGAAGAATCAATTTTACAAGAAATGAAAAAAAAAATAACCGTTTTTATCATTAATTCTATACGGATTCCTCCTCTCCCATAACTGCAGCGCAAAAGATCACCCATCCCTATGCCCCAAAAAGACCAACACGCTGGGACCGCCGACGGCCAGTATGTTATATAGGGCAAATACATGGCTCCCAAGGGCAACTCTGTAGCGAACAAGGCACACACCAAATTCGAGCAAGTTACAAGTTGACATAATATACTGTAATTAACTGTATTAAACTGTGCAGCCGGTCCACTGCGTGAGTGGAGAAGAATACAATACTCGGCTGATACTGTCAGTTCTGATGGCACCCGTTGGCAGATGCCATCCTGGACAAAAAGAACATGTAGGGCAAGTACACGGTTGTCAAGGGCAACTCTAAATTCTACCTCATTAGGAACTACCTGTATTTCTCTATGATATAGGAAATGTGAATAAGACTGTTTGCTGTGAGTTTCCAATGTCTCCGCATACTTAACACAGGACCTAATAGGGATCCTGTTGTTAATGGGTCAGAGAGGACGAAAAATGACCAGACAGTTTTTTTTTTTTTTTTTACTTGCCAGGTGCTATTTATTGCCCCTCCTCATCTCCACCAGTCAATACCTTCTACTTTTCTTTTCCTAACTCCTCTCTATCACATGACTTAAATTTTCCTTTTCGTCTACTTCTCACCATAACTTTATACAGGGGAGATGGGGAACACATGGGAAACGAGAGGTTAAATAGATGATATTCTGGATTTGAGGAAATGTGTAATTACGGGTTTTCAAACAGCTTACGTGTGTGTGTGTGTGTGTGTGTGTGAGTGAGTGAGCGAGTGTATGCGTGTGTGAGTGCGTGTGCGTGTGTGTGAGTGCGTGCTTGTGCATGTGTACGTTCGTGCGGGTGTTTGTGTATATGTATATTTATATAAATTACATATTTTCTTATTCATAGCATTCAAGACATCGTCCGTGCAATGCTTTTGTTTTCATTTCAATTCAATTCAATTCAATTCATTTTATTTCCATACTTTTCATTTATGGACATTACGCCCTATAACAGAAATCAAACAAGTTCTTTCACCTTGCAAAACACAACAATATACATGGTGATAATACTATGTAATAACTGGTCAAATTCGAAATCGAGATGGGGTTGATCAAAGAAAAGTATGGCGGGACCAACATGAAAGCTGTTTTCCTGTTTGTTACTGTTATTATACATGTGTAATACATGTTGTTGGTTTTTTTTTCTTTGTTGTCATGCTAGTGGAAGGCGAATTTCTTTATTTTCAACATAAAATAGGGTTCCTTGTATCATATTGTGGTAACCTTGTAACACACAGATAACCAAAGAAGAGATGAGCATAGTCTACGTGAACCATGTTAACATTGGTTTCAAGCAAAATTAATAATGATACCTGTTTTCTTTTTTTGTGTAAAATATTTACATGTCAAATTGTTCTCTTCTCTTTTCTCTCCCTCCCTCTCTCTCTCTCTCTCTCTCTCACACACACACACACACACACACACACTCTCAGTTACAATCAGATAAGGGTTGCAGTAGTGTTGACCAAAACTTGATACTACATCTTCTTTACTTTGTTTTACATTCACTTATTAGCATAATATGATTACAGTCTTGAGAAACATATTGTGTCATACATTTCTACATTCACTCATTAGCATATATATGATCATAGTCTTGAAATACATACTAATTACACGTATATGACATAACTTACCTGTGCTTCATTCCACACGTCGCCGACTTGTCCCGTACGTGAGAATAATACGTCGCCTCCACTCGATGTACTTGATGCTGACTTGTAGACATTCAGTGAATTAATTGTGCCACCGTACATATGATACCAAAATGTCAGGCACTGAGGGCCGTAACGATACTGGGCGGGGCTCGTTAAGCGTGCGTCTTGCCCGGAATAACGTGGAGAAGATGTCTCTATGTACATGTAATATCCGTCTAAAAGGAAAGGTAAATGTTAAAAAAAAGAGTAAATGTACAAACAAGGTAAAAACAGGATATTCGGATGCAGTCCGTCAGTCCGAAAGTTCGTCATTCGGAAGGTTCGTTGATCCGATAATACATATAAGGTCCTTTATTTCGAGGGGTTTTATTCCGAAGGTTCATCAATCTGACAAAAAGAAATGAGGTTTGTAAAATTCCGAAGTTTCGTCAGTACCACACTTTGTTTTGATTAACATGATTAACGAAGCTTATTTCCACTTTCAGAAGAAAGAACCTTTGGAATAATGAACCTTTGTAATCTGATTTTCGGTTGATCGAATCTTCTGAATAACGAACCTCATTTCGCTTTCAAATTAAAGAACCATTGGATTAAAGAATTTCACCCAGATATACGCATGAGATACAAGTACACAGTGAGGGAAAACACAGACAAACATACTCACATGTATTATCGATAAAAACATAACTTGTACGTGCAAGTGAGGAAGACAGAAGAAATCTTGTATCCAAGACTTTCAATAGCAGCTTTCCATTATATCCACTTCGTTGAAACTCTGTCCTTCTACCAGTGAAAGGTACAGACAACATAACACAAAGAAAAGGAGACAGCATCCGGTACTTATAGTATGGCGCTGTGCAATGCAAATGCTTAAACCGGACCTCCGGATGATTTTCACACTTTTACATTTGAACAACTATAAATCAGTCAAACTGAGTACAGAGTTTCAGAATTTATAGTGTTTGGGATAGGGAATGAGAATGTTTTCAAAATTTATAAAAAAATTGCAATGAACAAGGATGATGACATGGCAGCCTCACCATAAGAATGCATGAGTTGGGGCTCAAGGGAGCAGAACAAAAGAAGAAGGCATGCATAGATTTTCCACAGGTGAACTTGTTTGAGCAAGCGGTATTGTAATGAAATTACACTGCTACATATCTGAAATTTATGCGGCTCTGATGTCATCAACATTGTTCAGTGTAATTTGTTTAAGATTTTCAATATATTGGTTTCTCTGCTCAAGGACCACAATAAATTCCATGAATCTATACATGGAGCTGTTGATTTATGTACTACATGATGTGAAATTATGAAATTCGTCCGGAATGCCCCTTTAAAGAGATGGAACAGTTTTTTTGCTGGGGTCCGAATAAAAGGTGGGACCCACCTTTTATTAGGATCACTAATTCTTTTTGGAATATGCCATTTCACAACAAATATCCATCAAATCATTTATACATAGTGTAAGATATGAAAGATCATGTATAGTTCTAAGACGATTCAAAGTTTGTTTGATGAATATATCTCTTGAAATAACCGACATCCACAGGTGCCGTATGTAAAGTCACAGTCAAAGTTGTTTGGTCCTGAGACATGACAGCGTAGTGCGATAATGGTTACCACATTTTATTTATCATTTATTTTTTTACATAAATCATTCAAGGTTTAATGCATCGCACATTTTGTTCCCTTGGGCAATCCGTATATATAATGATCCCCTCATTCTTCATTTCATAAAACCATTTATGACATGCCATACAATGTATTTCTAGGAGATCACACGACTTTTATTAAGTTTCAACCGTCAAGATTCTGTTGGAAATAAATCTGTAATATTCTCTGAACGTTTTGTGAAAATCTGCATCAGGAAGGTACTTTACGTGACGAAGTTATACACATGTCCATCCCAACAAATTTGCCAAGAGTGGACTACTCTCTCTCTCTCAAAAAAAAAAAAAAAAAATGAATCTTGTTGTAGGGGGCAATATAGAGTACTGTGTATAATGCACTTTGATATCTACTCAACAATATTGGGAAGTAAAATGCCATAATGATATGTGAGACAGGATAGAATTTACAAGATACAATGTAGGAACATTATGGGGCAGAATATATTGCGTACCTTGTGTTGTATATGCAGGATAATATGCTGTATAACACCCTGTAAAGGAAATGAAACTAAAAGTATGATCAAGAAGATCACAGGAGCATGAGGAATGATAGTAGCGAGCTTTAAAGATCTGCGACGCGAACGCTAAGACGACGCAGCCTCTCGAGTCGGACAATGTGTAGACAACAGCTGTCTATTATTTCGAACATGTGCAGAACACCAATTTTGGCTCAGTATTATTAGCGTCGTTTTAGGGTTTTAAATTTTGGCTCAAATCAGATAAAGTCCTAAAACATAGGCTTATTAACATTTCACACATTTCTCTCTATTTTTTAACCATACAAGGATATTAGTCTCAATCGGAATTCAAATTAGATGAAGAGGTGATGTCCAAAGCAAGTCTTCAATAATGGTGCGCACACAAAATTTCACTAATGAAAATGACAAACTATATTGAAGAAAACGCAGGCCGATATTCGAACAATAATTATAATCATAAAATCTTTTGAGCAAAGTTTGTATAATATTCCGAATGTGCAGACGCGATATCACACACACACACACACACACACACACATACACATACAAAGGCAAAACGTGACCAATTTATCAAACAAAGTCACAGACAGCCTGATATCTAACTTGGGTTTCGAAAAATATTTTGTGTTATTCGTTTGTAAATTTATCATTTTAAATATTTCTTTTATATTTGTTGCGTATATCTATGTATTTAGTCTACGTAAACATAGAAAGCATGGGTTTAACTGCACATCCACAATTCTTTTGGTCAAATATGTCACAACTTCTGCCCTGAAAAGATTGCGAGTAGCAATCTAACTATGTACGATACACATTATATAATAATAACATTGTTGTATTTAACACTCGTCAAATGTTTAAAAAAAAACACATAAATTGTAACGCTTGTTGATGCTCCAGTGTAATATTGACAAAAAAAAACAAGTGGATGACGAGTGGATGACTGGGAAAAGCTCTCTTTGTATAGAAAGTAATCTCATCGCATGGCAGTCCAATTAAAAGTTCAGTTACAGAGTTTATTTGCTGACGCAAGTTTAGACAAAATCGCACATTGCGGGGTTTTCCTCGGAATTGTTATCTTAAGATTGCTGCTTTATTTGCAAAATTGGAGAGTGCTGTAAAATTTAGTTGCCCCATACAATTTGCAGGTTTTCCTCTTTTTTTTTTCGTTGCTTAATGTTTCACGAGGAACAATGAAAAGAACTGTTAAACTGTGACAGCTTTTACTTACACCTGACTTCGTATAGAATGAAAATTTCATAAGAATTCGAAATGACGAACAAACACTTTGCGACAAGAAGCACTTTCCCAAATTATTTTATGAAAACACGGATCCGAAATTTCTGTTTTCCCTTACAAAAAAAATTGAACTGTTTAAACTATTTGACCTGCACTCTTGAGAAATATATGTTCAACTTTGAACCTTTATGTGGGACACAATGGGAGCACCTTTACGGGTGCGATTTTGCACCTTTCCGACCATGTAGAAAGGTGCAACGTTGCACCTGTCATGTCCGTATTGGTGCTACAATAATGTGTCACACGTAAAAGTATACAAAGATGAACCTATTTTTTTTTCTTAGAGTGTATGATGAACTTGTGAAGTTAATCGAATGAGATGCACTTACAGCAATGGGTGACTGTCATAAGGAGCAGTAGTGCAGGCAAGGTCGAAGCCATGGCGCCGATTTCTGCCTAGTCGTACTTGACAAATCCAGTTGACGAAGTCTCCACTGTAGGAAACTCAGTTGGAATGGCAGGACAAAACCGTCGACATTTATAGACCTTCGGATCGTCATAATCAATATTCTTGTCGTCAGCTCATAGGGCACGAGACTACTTCTCCCAGTCAAAGCAATTGATTGACCAAAATTGACTTTTAGAAGTGGCTACAAAATAAATCAATGTGGTGAAAACTGTTTTTCTAAAATTTTATGTAGGAGGTCTAGAACTTCGCAAGACAAACATGAATGTCGAGCATGTGCTGCGTAGTTTATCTTTTACAACAAGATTAACTTTGCCTCGTTGAACTAACATTTCGTTATAGGAACAGTATTATAAGATTTCGATCGGCGAAAACTCGATCCAGTTGTTCTCCGACAAACCAGTGTTCTATTTCACTGCACGTTCAAACAACAATCAACAAACTGGTACAATTTCTTATGAGTCCCGTCATCTTTGTTTATTCTACAAGCCAACGTTTCTTGTTAGAGTAAAACGTTTTTAATCATTTCCTAAAATATATTGATCAGTCCACTAATATCAGACCGAATATCGATACGAATCAATTAATACAAGCGGAAACCGAGTCTTCTGGAATCAATACTTTTGCATGATTTACACTTAATAATCTGCATGCTTTGTAATCATGCAGCTCTGATTGTAAACACAGCTGTGAACGTCCAAAAAGTAGTTTGCCTTTAAAGGAAACCTAAAACTTTCTCTGATGAGATCGACTCTTATTGCTGCTTTTACTCAATTCACATTTATATTTGGGTTTTAGTTTCCTTTAAATGTGACAGTTTGTTACTTAGCAAGTCATTTTCACCTGACACAGTGACTGAGCCAAAGGCTCAAGTGAGAGAGTGCGATTATTCATCGTCCGTCCGTCCGTCCGTCTGTTCGTGCGTCATCCGTTTTCCGTCAAATTTGCACTTCACCTTCGTCAAACTTCTCCTTGGAACCCAGATGATGGAATTTCACCAAACTTAACAGGTAGAATCCGCAGGGTAGTAGGATCTGTAATATATCGTTCTAACAAAAAAGCACAATGCCCCTGACCTGGGGGGGGGGGGTGTTCCAAATTCTCGAAATTAAGTATTCTTCAACAGTTTTCTTCTCTATAGAACCAGAAGTGATAGAGCTTTCCAGGTCAATAGCGCTTCAAGTATCAAAGTAGTCCTACATTGGTGACTATTATAGTTTCAAGTTTGCTCATGGCGGGGGGGGGGGGGTTGATCATGGCGGGGGGTTGGGAGGAGGGGTAGGGGAGCAAATTTAAGATCAATCTTTATACATCTTCATCTCTTACTTGAAAACTTGGGAGCCATAGGTAAAATTTTCAACAAACTTGTCAGGTATTACGGCTGGGGTGATGAAAGTCGTACAAACCAATGGCCGCCCTACCCCACCTGGGGTATCCAGGGGGCAAATCCTTAGAATTGGGGGATCTTCAAGAATAAATATTCTTTTATAAGACTATAAATGATAGAGCTAAAATGTTATAATTAAGAATGTTTGTGATCGCAGTTTGAAGCTTGTTCCTGTCAGATCCAAGGGGTAGGCCTACCCCCGTTGAGGTCCAGAGGTCCGTTTTCCTCTTCTCCTAGAAAATTATGCATGTTAGATTTTGGCACCAAACCTGATGTCATCGCTGATAATGATATGATAGACATTTTCTACAAAATAATGGGCACCATGCCCACGCACTCCCACTCCGCGAAGATGTTCTAAATCATATTATCTTTAAAAAAAAATAAATTAATCTTCTATAAAACCAGAATTGTAACCAGAGTGTATACTTTCGATTTTGTTTATGGCAGATCGATGGGCGGCCCTCTTGTGGTCGGGAGCAAATTGGAAGCCATTATTGTTTTTGTTTTGTTTTTGTTTCTTTCAAGTTGATCTTCTTCTTGAAAAAGTGGTCCAATATTCATTATAAGCTTGGCAGGTATTATCGAAAACGTAAAGAATAATGGACTCCATGCATCCCCCCTCCCCAATTGCCCGAAAGATCTTAATAACATTCTTTGTGTGCCAGGCACTCCGCCTTTGCTTGCCAAGTTTTTTTTTTTTTCCAGATCAGCATTTAGTCACATCCAATAAAACTTAGAGATAGTGAGAAGTGTTGTATACATCAGTGCAACAGGAAGCCCATGGTGGCACAATAGGGTTTAGGGAGACTAGGTAATCTCTATCCATTGACAATGAGTTTCTTCGGATAATTTCTATGCCATAATCAGTTAAGAAATCACTCCACCGTGCGTACCATAATCGCTGATCAGAGCACAGTTAAACTCATTTTTTTTTTCAACTCAACTCAGTTTTAAGTCTTTACTTTTTGATAACAACAAAATGACGTGGTTTTATTTTTCCTTTCTTTTCATGATAATGTGCTTCATAACAAACACCCACTCCAACTTAACAGACAATGATCTCAAGGAAAGTAGAGGGAAACCTCGCACCGTCTGTCTATAATTATGTTCAGTCATGTCAAAGACTTCCGATGCTCATGATATTATACATTCTGCACGGTGAAGGAGTTCAACAAAATTACCTAAATGCAAATGACCGCGAAAGTCTGTCTACCATTCCGGATACGCTTTCCGTCATCTTATTGCTATCTCTAGCTCTGGTAGAAATTGTCATTCTTGTTGAAACATTTTAGTTGACATGTTTGAGGAAAACAGGGGTAAAATAAAATAAATGAAATATTACATTATCACATTATAAAAATAATTAGGTTGTGACTTAAACTAACGGAACAATATTTGACGCGGCAACTCAAAGCGCCTTAGTCCTAAATTTTCGCGAAACTCTGGTCTTTATCTCTCGCAATCTAAAAATAATTGCAGTGTGCGTCACTCTTATTTCTGATATATGGTATTTCACCCCAATGCCGGAATGAATTGGCTTACTGCTTGCTGTATATGAATCTTCTGAAGGTGTAAGTATACCGGTATTCATATAAAACAACAGAACATTTTAATTTGACTATTCGCGCCAATTTTCAATATTCAGAAAGCTATTTAAGTTTAACAATTTGCCAGATTTGCATCTATTTTCTGCATGAATCTTGTGATCCAAACAAGGATTATCAATAACTGCTGTGCAATATTTTCGTTTTCACAATAGTTTGGAAAAGAGGTACATCTTATCAACGTTAGCTTGGAACCATTTGGTGAATGTTTTGTGCATGCATAATGTGTGTGTGTTTGTGTGTGTGTGTGTGTGTGTGTGTGTGTGTGTGTGTGTGTGTGTTTGTCCTCCGAAGAAAATATATAGTGACGTAGTTCCCTATGCATGGACACAGAAGGAAAGGAAAACATTTTAGGGTAGACGGACAAATCACACTATTGATAATCATTTGAATAATTATGACTGACCTGGGTAAATTTCACTCGACTTATCTTTGCAGTTCCCTCTCTCTTCTTCTTCTTCTTCTTCTTCTTTTTCTCTGTTATCTCACTTTATTTTCCATTGTGTTTATATATATATATATATATATATATATATATATATATATATACAGTGTCAATTAACACAAAAGTTAAAAACTTCGAAAGTTGTCTTTTCTTCTAAATACAGACCGTTAAAAAATCTTATCATGGGTAAATGTTTTCAAAGCGTTTTTTCCCCCGAATCATTCGATATCAATTAGTATGGCTTAACTCCCTGCAATAAAGCAACCCACACAGTCAACTTACAGCTTAGAATCCGGCGAATTCATACCTGGGAAAAAAATACGGCATTATTTGGTGTTGGTGAAGACGCATCACCTGTGTTCACGCATGGATAAACAGAAGACGATGTCGAAGCATGGACCTACATGGTCTAAGAGAGCACAAAAATCGACTTGCGCCAAGGTACAGTTATGCTTTTCATGCCAATTTTTTTTTAATAAAGCAAAGGGGAATTGGATATGAATAATTATTTTGGTCAGTGCAAAATGACAATTTTGTAAATGTAAACCTCATTTTCTGAATTAAATATCTCTAAACCTTTCTTTCTCAAAACTCTGTGGTTATGTGAATGGTGTTGTATTGATATCCATATACACTCAGCAATAAAAAAAGAAAAAGAAAATAACATTTTTTCAAGTTTATATGTCTCATAGAATATTCGGCTAAAATTTAATGTATTCTACAATGTAACTTAATTGGCTATCAGCCTGGTAGGTCAATAAAAAACAAAGGAGACTTTACGCATGAGTGAACAACTTTGTTTTCCTCTTCCAAGGCACAAAAGTAAAAATCTTAAAAATGAACAAGTTGTCATTCATGCTTAACTGCTCTTCCATATCACAATAAGAACAAAAGACCAATTCAATATAATCTTATACATAAATTAGATTGGAAAAATAAACCTTTGATCTCTATGATATCTTTGACCCCCAAAATATCAATAGAGACCAAAAATAAGGGAGAAAAAAACCCAAATTCAAATTAAATAAGAGAAGCAATATTAAGACAAATTGTCGAAATTTAATTTGCTTTCAAATTAGGAAAGTTGTAAATAATATTTGTTTCTTAAATATATATCATGAATCCTTAAATAACTTAATAAAAAGAGTGAAAAAATATGTTCATTTAATCATCTCTATGCCATTACTCCCTATGTCGTTTGTAGTCTAAGCTGACAGAAATATCTTATTTCCCCTTTAGTTTTCCACTTTCTTCTTATTTGAGGTTATAAAGATATAAAGGTGTATATAAGGTGGTATATAATACATTGGTTTTCATCAAACTCTGCTATGACAAATAGGAACTCGAAAAAGTGTTTACTTCTTTTCAAAGTGTATATATATATATATATATATATATATATAGTGTGTGTGTGTATGTGTGACCGTGCATCACAAAACAAACAAAAAGTCGCACACACTTATTTTGTGCAAAGACTGAAAATAGGTGAAATGAGTCAACCTACTTAATCTTGACTTATTATTTTCTGAAAGAGCAAGTCTTTTTCTACATAATGCTGAAATTGTGGATCATAAAACGAACAAGAAAATGTGTTTTTAGCAGTTTTTGTCGAACATTCTATGTTTTGCAGTAGTGTGATTAGGTGTGTCTTAAAGTTCCCTTTTTCATTTCTTTAAAACTCTGTACACACTATTCACTTTCATCTCTAATAATTTTAGAAAAGATAATGCTATCGCTTCGAAAGTTGGCATTAATCATGAACAGAATGTGTTGATAAAGCATATTTAATTTGAATTTAATCTGATAATCCTTTCATTGTTGTTGCTGGTTGTTTACATCACGTTTTTTTTCCGCAGTTTATCGCACAGCTTGGAAGTGCTTGATAGACCTTGTACTTCAGAGCCTCTTTTCTCAGTTCAAACATTTTCAGTATGTGTTTTCTTTCCAATATTTAGATAGGTATGGAGAGTCCATTTGAATTAAGCTACACATCGTTTTAAAGCTAAAAGTGATGAATATGCTTCTAACTAAAGTTCAATATCTGGCAACTTTTTGTTGGTTTTGTGATGTAGGATCATATGTATATATATATATATATATATATATATATATATATATATATATACTAGGTGTTACAAAAAACATTCCCACTTTTGATCCTTAATAGTTCAAAAACTATACATCAGATAACATTGTAATGGATATGAGTGATACCTGCATAGTGTACAATTTAGTTGGAGGTGATTTGAATATGAGAGCATGATTCATTTTCGTTAACTCCATGATTAATTTTAAAGTAAAGTTCCAGATTTTGGTCAAATTTGAACCTTCTGTACAAAATCGAACTTTACACAAGAACCAATGATGTGTATGTGAGTGTGTGCTTACAGTGACCCTGAACAATAGACATGATTACCACGAATACCGCCTTTTCAGAGCTCTGCTGACTAGGCTTCTGGACTCTTGCTCCAAGGCACATGAATGTTTTATTAATAATTCATGATGGATTGCCCTGGGCACTGCTAGTCGCAATTCATGGCAAAGGGTAATGCATGCACATGAAAATAATCAGCTCATGTTTTCATGTGCTGCATACACTGCATTTCAGGATGAATAAAGGCTAGCTATGATAGTGGAATTCTCCTGAAAATGTAAGAGAGCATTCCAATCCTGGCCATTGTTCAGGACCATTGTCAGGGTGTTAATCACACACTCCCATACACACCAATTGACCGCTGTGCAAGATTAAAAATTTGTACATAGGGTTGAAAACAGAGCAAAATCTGAAACCTAACTTGAAAATAAATCTTAAATATAATGAAACTAATTTGTGCTATCATTATCAAATTTTCTCTAACAAAATTGTACACTATTCAGCTATTGCTCATATCAATGTCAGTGTAGTCCGATGTATAATTTTTGAACTATTAAGGATCAAAAGTGGGAAGTGTTTTTGTAACACATATTATACATATATAGTATATATACAATTATATATATATATGATATACATATATGTATACGCAATGAGGCACTGCGTACGTTTGGGACAGGAACGACCTCTCGCACTATGTTATTATATAAATATATATAATTATATGCGGACAAGACAGCATACGCACACGCAAAGCACCTCATGCAATTGTGCCCAAATATTTTGATACTTATCAATGGAGTACGCAATCTTCGTTTTCTAATTAATGTGCGGTACTTTTCGTGGACGTGTTGTAGACATGACCTTAATGAGACGAGGAATCGTTCAAAAAGTGAATGTTTACGGTCTGTTGAGTTTTGTTCTTTTTCTTCTTTTGTCGTGAGTGTACACAATTTTGAAACAAAAATCATGCCAACAGCTTAACATCCTACATATTGTGAGTGGTAAGCTGCTGTCCGTGCCTATAGTACATCTCTTTTTATTGAGGTTGGAAAGATATTCCTAGGTATGGAAAATAAAAAGAATAAAGAAGACCAATAAGATGTCTATTCCTCTAAAGTGAAATTTCAAAATGCATACACTCTATGATACATTAATACTGTCCATATGATGTACCACAAAATTGCCTACGCCACAAACGAATGATGATTCGAAGAAGGCATGGAAATTAAGTTGACAATTGGTGAATTTATTTTCATCAGCAATCCCATTAGAATCCTCTCATACTCTTAACTATTACCTGTATAACATTCATCATCAATTTTAATGATTTCTCAAAGCATGCAACATCGAAGACACACAGACATGTAGATACGGAATATTCGTGTACTGATCTTTGTCTGTATAGTGAAAGAGCCATGCTATGCCATTTCTTTGCTATAGCATAAGCAAGAATAGATTGTGGTGAGTGCATCCCTCTTCATTTCAGGATTCCACGTCATAGCTGTGTCGGTCACTAGAATGACTCGGAAAGTTCGGCGTAGCATGATATAAGATGGGAGTACATCCACTTGCTTTTGTTGGTTATACTTGAAAATATGAAAGATTTCTATTCATGAGATTATGTTGTAACTCTCTAGAAAACATTTAGAGCGAAATACTACATAAATCTATCTGGGGAGATAATGCATATCAACTACTTCAGGCTGGTAACGAATATCAACTTGCCATGATATTTCAATTTTCATTGCCAATTGTTCACTACTCGAACTGAAATTTAGATTATATCTGTTTTGGAAGGTAGATTATGGCTGTCATCAAGACACTTTGGGGGAATATCATCTATGTCCACGATGATATAACTGTTTTCTCTGCCTGTTTCGTCTTTATTACAGTGTGAGACCATACAGAAATTACATGTTTATAGCTAAAATAACAGCTTGAGAGTCCGACATGAACGGTGAAGAAAGCAATTGACGGGTAGTGACACCTCGTATGTCAAAAGAACACTAGTTTTGCCTATCAAATTGACTTTCTGCTATAAGTTTCAACTTTGCGATCACAGAGGTTGAAAATTGATATCGACATATCATAATCGGCGAAAAAAAATAATGTAAGCTTGACAGTGACAAGCAATCAGGTAAAATCACTCCTTAGAATACCTTTAAGTATATATCTTTCCGTTACTAGTCAATTTGATTTTCAACATTTCTTTCTTCATTCTAACTGGTTGAATTCATTCTTCCGATGGTTCGGGTTCGACCTCGACCTCGACTTCGGCTTCGGCTTCGGCCTCCTCCTCTTCTACGTCATCCCTGCGTCTGCGACGATGGGTTTTGTTCGTGTCCTCGCCTTCCTCTTCCCCAACATCCCTGCGTCTGCGGCGTCGTTTGCCATTGACTTCACGTCGACGACGCACTTCGACCTTATTCATAGAAAAAAAGAAATATCAATGTCAAGATTTTAGTGTCACAGTCCTTTGAATTGTATCACCGAGTTGCTTACTGGAGAGTTCGATGCACTTTTCTCTGCATCAGTCGACGTCATTTTGTGGCACAATAATTATACTTAGAAGCTATTGTCAACAATAAAAAAGATGCAAGTATTGCTATCGTATTGACTCCACTTTACTAGGTGGTTTTTGACGAAATATATAGTCGATAAAACTTAATCGTATGTTTCTTTTTTGCCTAAAGAAGGAAACATTATTGTTTCGTGCCATAGTCGAAATCAGCAATCGGTGAAAAGCATCGTCTCATAACTGCAACAAAATCGTTGTTCAAGAGTTTAGGGAAAATACAACTATTCCGTGATAAGGACTGATGACAACTTTCAAATAACAATAAGGACAGGAACTTCTACAAAAAGCAAAGGGATGATGGCATTTTCTTATTACATGAATTGTTTCTTTCAAGAATAATATTTATCAGACTTACCGGTAAGGCGTCCAAAGCTTGTATGTAGTAGAGTCCATTTGCTGCAAGGTATAAACATCAAGATAAGAAGTGTCATGATAAATTGACAAGTTGTCCGGGTTCCATTTATTTTGGTAAAGAGAGATATCGCAACGTTATCTATACTCACTACTGACTCGGAATTAAAAAAAGAAAAGAAAAACGACTAATAATTTGAGCACCCATTGAATTACATAGAAGTGGCCCTTTTTTTCATGGTTATTACTCTTTTATTGTCAGGGAATCTGTATTAGCAATCGTGACCACAATGTTTACTATCGTTTAATTATTTTCTAGTTATCAATTGAACATTAGAAACTAACTATAGATTGCAGCACGACGGAAACGAAAATTCTTTTGGGGCTTCTGTGGATCGGATCTATATGTTACATCTTTACACAAGTTTTCTTAAATGATTATGGTGATATGATGATTACGTCAAATTAATATAGTTCCTGTGTAGTAAAAAACGAAAACACAATTAAAAACTAAGCATCAAATTTTTAATAACATTTTCTTTTTTTGCGTTGGTGTTGTAGCGAAAGCCAATTGTGTGTAGCGTGGACATTTGCCATACCTCGTATATCTTTATTCTCGTTCATCCTTGAAACGATTTGATATATAGCAGGGCAATGGAGAGGATAATGATTGTCTATTAAGATTCCCAGTTCGTTAATTAGTACACATGTTCCCTGTTCAACAAAGGAAAGGTGCAAGAGAGCATCATTCAAATGATTTCTTACCAATAGCAGTGTTAGGGCAATAGTAGCTATAATCGTAGCAACAGTCGTTGAACCGCTCACACGCCGCATCGCAGTAACAGTCTGATGAACGGCAATCACTTCCGACACAGTTACATCCAAAGCCGTAGCAACTTCCGTCGTAAGGCATTGGATCTGTGTATGACGGTGCTAGTTTGAAAATCAGACGGAGGAGAAATATAGGTGGCAATTCAAAAATCCGTGCGTTTACCAAGAGCCACGTCTAAAATGTTTCGTTGATATATACACTTCCGTAACTGTGGAACTTGGACAATGTTGTTACAAAGTACCGATAATGTTCACATAATATACGCATACCATGTACGCATGTTCATTAGAATGAAATTATTAAACCATTGTGCAGAAGAGGAAGGGTTACAAATATGAGTAGTTTAACTTGTAATAACCGTGATGGTTAACGTCCTCACGATTGTCTAGTCCACAAAGGACAGGGAAACTTACAGCAGTAGTAATGTTCATCACTGTTATCGGAACAGTCATTGATTCCATCACATTCCCAATTGCCTGGTATACATTGTCCGTCGTTACATTGGAAGTCTCCGTAATTACAGGAAGAGGCTAGAAAAAAAAGGAACAAGAGAAAAGAAACATTTTGATGTATACCCATGCTTCTTCTTAACTAACAATTCCTTAGAAGGAGAAGCGATTGCAATAAAAATTAAATAAGACATGTACCGAATAATTACCTACAAAATTATAAGATCTCAGGCTAAACGTATTAGATATGTGGCATATACGTTTGCTATTAATCTTTCTCATTATTATAGAATGTAAAAAGCGCTCAGACAAAAATTGCAAGGACACGAGTGGCGGCCGATATTACATTAACGAAATCATTTTACCTGGGGTAGATGCGTACCAACCGCCATCTGAAGAAAGAAAAGAGTAAAGCAGGCATCTTGAAAAGGATTGCATGTTCTACGGAATAAAGCTTCTCTCTTAATTAAAATATCGTATTTTATATAACCCACCAATACGATACTTCGATAGAACTACATGTATATGTATTGTTTTCTTTCAAGTTCAAATCGAATGCTATAACATATGTTTATTGCCAATTATAATAGTTTTAGTTTTAATTTGAGCTGTACATGGTTACAATAATCTTGCAATATTCCAAATATTAAAAAACTGATCTCCAGAAACTCTCTTTGAACACTGTATGTATTGCATTTTATGTATGAATATGATATATATATACATATATATATACAAGAGTATAGAGCATAGATATAACACAATGCTTCAATGCAACAAAAATGAATTACCACATCCATATTCGTCACTGTAATCGGAGCAATCATTCCATCCGTCGCATCTCCATGAATATGGAATACACTGCCCATCGGAGCACTGGAATGAATCGCCGCCGCAGTATCCTGTGTCGGGGATTGACAGCGCGAGCATACTTAGAAATGACAATAAACTGGCAATACATCAACCAACATTTCCGCTTCAATTTAAAGTTTGCTAAGCACCACGCGTGGTATATGTCTATTAAAGAGGTGTTTTGAAGAGATTTAACATGAAAAGAAGAAGTTTCTTGAGTACAGCATCCGATAATCCCATGACGAAAGAATATTTTGGAATCAAATTTTTCAAATCGCCGACCTGCCGCATGGGCACAAGAAAATAAAAGGCACACACACACACACACACACACACACACAAACACACACACAATCCCGGCAATAGCAACGCACAGTGAGTACACTCTTTCAGAAGCATAGTTTACATAAACCTATTATTCCACGTCATTACAATACTTGAAGTCCTCAATAAATTTCTCTTTGAAGCTAAAATCCTCATTCGATTGATTCATAAGTAACAACATATATCGACAGATCTTGAAGTGACGTAATGCCTTGCAATTTGAACGATCGGGGAACCATGACTTTCTCAGTTACTCAGATTTCAAAATCAATAACTCCATCCATCGTCATCTTTTGAACCACATCGTACACGAAAACCTCCCATTGCAATTTAGTAATCTCGTTTAATGAAACTGAGTATTGAAATGCTTTTGAAAGAAAATGGATGTTTAAAGAGATTTTTTTTCAATGAATAATGGTCTTGCTCGGTGTATCCAAAGTCGTGTGGTCACGGACTGGTAAAAGTACTTGCTACGTTTTACAGTATATGCTCTTTTCTAGGTAATGATTACATTGTATTGCTTTATTTCATTAAAAACCAGAAAATATTGCACTTAACTTTGACCGAGCAATTACTCCCTGGTATCCCATTCATTGCAATTCAAGCTAACATAGAGAGTAGAATGATATAACACAGCATTGTGCGTATCGTCAAAGTATTAAAAAGTAACCATTACTATAACAGAGAAATGTATCATTAAACGCAGTGTGGTGCAAATTTCGGCATAAATGTGACTCCCACCCACCCCTCCCACCTCCCCCCCCCCCCCCTCCCCCCGCTTAAAATGGAGGAATAGAAAGTAACCAACTGATCATGAATAAATGGTTATAGAGTCGGCCTAAATTCCATAAAAGCTTCTGAATTCATACCTGGTGTTGTGTATGACCCTGTAGAGATGATGAACAATTGCAAAATACAAAGTAATAAGTATTTGGTGTTTGAACACTGACAGCTATTAGCTGATATTTAATGTCATCGTTTCGTTAATAGACGTGTGTATATACATATATGCAAACAGGAATCGCCAAACTGATGTTGTCCTCTAAACTTACTTTCAAACACGTAATAAGCACACTTAAAATGTTATAGCGGTCAATGGATACCATCTTCTACACGTCAGTAATCACAATCCAATTATTAAAACAAGTTAAAATGTGATAAATCATTTGTATGAAATGGTCATGAAATGAATAAGTATCATTCATAGAGATGCATCGAAGACTGAAAATAAAATGTCTACCCATTGTTACCTATAAAAGGGTCAACATATATAACAAATCTTATAACGTGAAGGAAAAATATTTTTTTCTCAATCCAACAGAAAAATGCAATTAAAAGAAGTAATGGTGAGGATCATGGTGGCTAACTTACCACAGTGGTCTTCGTCGCTGTTGTCGGAACAGTCAACAATTCCATCACATTCCCAGTAGTCTGGTATGCACTGACCGTTGTTGCACTGAAATTGTCCTGAATTACAATATCCTGGACATAACGTTGAATCAGAAACTCAAATTAACTTTTCAGGTATGCAGAGATCAAGGGAAAGTCTTGGTTAATGTAATCTTAACATACTCGCCTCATTACGCGAAACGCAATGAAATACATACTGCATAATATATGTACTAACTAGCCAGAAGAAATTGTTTTATCATTTGATGTTTTATATCAGTCATTTTCATAGTTTTTCTGCCCTTTTACATTTTGTATTTTAAAACAGGAATAGATGCTGAATATTCCGAAAACAGACTTGAGTTTTGAAGGCTAATTTGTTCCCTCTGTTTCCCGTTTTCCTCCTCCGTTTTTACATTAAATTCGTGTTACATTTTATGTTGCTTACGTCACAGGTAGAGAGATTTCTGACAGGTTGATTAGAAATCAAACAGAAATCGTTTCCTGCCTGAAATAATTGTGACTTTGCGTAATTATGCTGTCGTGAGGTGAGAACCAAAACAGCCAACAGCTCTGCAAATGCCAACGTGATGTTGCATATAATACACATGAACCTATCATTTGGCTTGCAGGAAGGAAGCAAATGTTTATCAACGTGAATGTCGTTGGTTCAAGTTCGTGTTTGATTCAACTACAGAAATTATCACCGTCATTTAATTGCTTTAATAGTTAAATGGAAGGCAAGATCAACTTTCAATAAAGTCTATAAGTCTCACGATAAGAATCTCCGTAACATTCTTGCTTCTGTATAGGAAAGAGGAAGATCCTACAAGATCTCTTAAGCCTTTGACATAAACCAGATGGTGTGTAAGTAATGGGGCTCTTAAAAGATGTACGATTTGTATGTAAAGAGAACATCGGTGAATAGAAAAGTAGCTGGGAATCTGCGACCAATACATCAATGACTGCGCTCAGTGCCGTATATTCGGCACTGAATGCACTAAAATACATCGTAATGATTGGTAAATTATTCTCTGGTATCTCATTCATTATGATCCAATCTTAAGAATATAAATGTGAAATAGCACCAACGATACAACACAACATGACGTAATCTGTAAGTGTGTTTACATACCTGGTGTTGTGTATCCCCCTATGCAGAGGATAAAAAAGGAATAACGAAATACAAATTAATTAGCAAATGGTGTTAAAACACACAGCTACTTCCGGATTTGTTTTTGGGTTTTTTTCTTTTCTTTTTGGTCATTACATTATAACAGACATGTGTACACAAACAAGAAATAAGAAAGAGTTATTCTTTATAAACTTCCTTTCCAGAATCTAACTTTAAATCTAGAAGAAGTATTGATAATAATCTAAAACATTATATATTGGAAAAAAGTATTAATTCTGCAAAGCAAAATCTTAACTCCCAAAATTTCACAATGTTCCCAATCAACATTCCACCTGTATCAAATTACGAGGATGATTTCATTTTGTTTTTTGTACCAGTGACTGCAATTCTACGAAAAGCCACCACAGAATCCAGAAAAAAACTGTAACAATATGTATTAATCTTTCGTGAGGGTGCAAATGGTTTTGTGGCAATAAAACAAGTTAAGACCCAGGCGAATCTGTCAGGCACGTTTGTTTTTGTTATATCAGATGAGGACAAGACTAGATAATGCACGCTACATTACAATTGTCTATTTGAGAAACTGCATTCTTTTTCAAATGCTGACACAAATATGAGTACCATGAAACTTCTTGTCATAGCACGGATTAAACGGATTCTTATTCATTGGAGGATCGGCGAATTGTATGGGAGTCCTATTTCATTGAAAGAGTGAGAATTCCCTGCCCTGCACTGTTTTCATTACATACAAAGGTATAGTGAATAGTCACGAATGCGATGGTACAAGATTTTACACGAGGTGAAATATACACTATCTATCCATGTTGTATAAACTCGGAGGTACAATCATAATGTGAGTGTTAACTGAACATTTTGGTGTTGTGTTTTATCATTGATCCAAAAGATGAAAGACTCCGTGCAGTTATTTTCTAAACACCAGCTCATGCAAAGGCAGTTTTGTAAATAAAAATGACTTTACATGTCCATGTTACGAACAATTTCCTTGGCAATTGAATCATGTTATGTCAAGAGTCTATCTCTCATTTGAACTACTAGCTTTAAAAAAAAAAAATCAATATTTGAGAGGAAAATTAATGAAGCAGTATCAGAGCAGGAACTTGGCTTCGGTATGGTTTCAATGAAACAGCAAAGGGAGTGTGCCACTACGCGTCACTCTCATTTAAGTGAATGGCATATTGATATTAGTGATATTTGACAAAGTCGCAGTTTGAAGTATAGTTCTATTTCTATAGGAGAAAAATGTTGCGATGATAGTGCCTCACACACATTGAACTGTGACGTCCCCAATCAATTTTTCATTGTTTTCCCTCCAATAACGAAATATGTTGTCAAGATAACATCATGAATGCATAAACTATAGGAGATAACTCCAATCAGAGCCTCTTGCGAAAATCAGAGGCATGATAGGGAATATCATAGTGAGATGTAGATGTAACACATATTATTTATGCTTTTATTTTGCTATTTTTCGTAATGTATATCCAGGGCTCGACACTAACGGTGGCCCGGTGGCCCGGGGCCACCAAAAATGAAAGTCGGGCCAACAAATTTTTAAAAAGGGCAAATTTGGTGGCCCGCCTCGGGCCACCAAAAGTTTTGGAAAAGGATGTAATGTCAATAAATTCATAACTTTTTTGACCAGAAATTAGCAGTTAAATTTGTTCAAAGGATGGATGAAAAGGACTGAATGAATGCCTGAGAGTGAGTGTTGAAAGTTTGTTGAAGTTTATTTATGAGTAGATATGCGTCCAACTTCTAATTCTTACTATCATAAATCTTAAATATTTGACTCATTTTAAAAAAAGGACTTTTAACGTTTTTTATTGTTGTTTTTTTCGGGACACCAAATTTTTCTCTCGGGCCACCAAAAATTTGAAATTTAGGATTTTGGTGGCCCCATCGGGCCACCAAACAAAAAAGTTAGTGTCGAGCCATGGTATATCCCTAGGTATGATTTATTCTGAATTGTGGAGTTCCTTACTCACCATAACAAATGACGCCAGCGTCCTCGCTATGACCGCAATTGTGCGAACCAAATCCATTGTGCAGACACTGGTTGATGTCACTCTCGCTGCCAGAGCACTGGACATTGTCCATCCAGATCGGCCCGCTCCCCTGGCCGAAATATGCCGATTGAAGTGCAGAGGTGGCGCCACTAAACCCGACCATCCTGCAGATGACATTGGCGTCATATATGTCCCAGGAATCATCGCATACTGTTCCCCACTGATAATCGACAAAAACTTCCACTCGACCTTCGTTGTAGCTACTTCCATCTCTCAAACGAACTGCATCCACACTTAGAGATGATCCTGTGAGAGTACAGTTGGGGCATTCTCAAGTTTAAGAAACTGTCTTTCCGTTAATTCCTTATGTTAACGATTCTTTCATTTAAGCGTATGGTCCTGGTTGATGCCGTTTGTTAGCTATTGCTAGTCGGCTGGGGCGAACTACATGGAGTCGGCATCTTTCTCCTGTTTTCTTGTCTTAGCAGGCAGAGGACCACTTCACCGGGTTAGCACCCTGCTCTTTGCTATGAATGAATGAAGTAGGATCTTTTATATTTAAAACTCATACACGGGACCTCCATTTGATGTTCTGTCCGAGGGACAGAGTAATTTGCTTCTTGCTAGAGGAGACGGATGCCTACACACAGTGAGGGAATCGATCCGGGGTCCTTTGGATCAGGAGGCAGACCCAAATTTGTCCAATAATATTCTATATAACTGTGATGGGAAGGCACCATTGTATATAAAAATTAGTACATAATATTATCACAATTAACATTTACATTTATTGTGGTGCGGCCGTTTTGTGTGATGGACTTGGGTCGTTTTTTTAATCATGGACTTGGGTCGTTCTTTGAATTATATACAGGATAGGCTGCTATATTAATGGTATGGTAAAAGCAATAGATAAGACAGTTTTGTTATGCCTTTTTTTTCAGTTTTTTGTCCGTATGGCCAACACAAATGTAGTTGTCTACCATAGTATAATGTCCCTCATCACTATACTAATCCATCATGTGTGTGTATCTGTCTGTGTGCACGTCTGTGTGTATACATGGAGCTACAATGTGCATATGCGTATGTGTGGACATGTCTTCCATCTGTCTCTTATAAGCAATAATATGAGGACGATATAATTAAGGAACCGCAAGAGGTACCCAGCTGAATCTTTGCACATGCATAAATAAGTGGATAAAGCTATCCCTATCAACTCATGGTTGCACATTCTTAAGGTCAAGGGTCAAGGTCATTGGTGAAGTTTAAAGTGCAAAATGTCACAATTTTCCCCGTGTCTCTGCAGTGCAGGAAAGTATCTTCATAAAGTTATAATACACATGTATTACTAAACACTAGTTCTCTAAATCTTTTTGACCATTTTTTTTTTGTTCAAAAGTAAGGTTAAAAAGGCTGTCAGTTCACTAGTTTCTCTATCTTCTAAAATGTTTTGATTGCTATACATCTAGTTACTCCTAAATTCATATCATACATAGGCATTAACATGCGCACTAAAAACATGAATTTCTCCACAAGATTTCCCACTAACTTTGTGTTATTCAAATAGCAGGAACTTTAATCTTGTGCAACTTGTGTACATTTCCCCACTGCTCTAAAGTCTTTTGCTCTTATTTTTAATTCCTTTGTTTTTCCCAACCTATCTCCTCAAAACTGTCCAGTAAATAATGTTCATTTTGGCCCGAATTCACGAAGATGGTGCAATTGAAAAGATGGTTTAAACTATGGACAAAAACCATGCAGCGCCAAGTGTCACATGGAATATTTCGATACAAAATCAGTCATTTCGTCGACGAAATGACTGATCTCGTAACGAAATATTCCATGCGACACTTGGCGCTTCATAGTTTCATTTGGCCAAAAATTGGACTTGGGTCGTTCTTAGAATCAGGTCTTCATATGAAGAGTTTATTCGCAAAAACCGATAAGTCCATTTTTGAAGATTTTGAAGTACGGTCTCTGTCATAAAGTACAAAATAATACCTTTTAAATGATATATTGGTCACTACATATAAAGGTACATTTTTGAAGTTATGGTCAAAAAGAGCAACATTTTTCTTATTATTCTCTTTATTTTTCTTGACCTTTAATCGCAAATATCTCCATTTGGCAAATATGGACTTATCGGTTTTTGCGAACAAACTCTTCATATATATATATATATATATATATACATATACATATACATATACATATACATATACATATAGATACATATGCTACAAAAGTTATTTCAAATCTTTGTGATGATCCAAATGGAGACTAAATTAATGTATGGATCAGTATTTCAACAAGCATGGACAGATAGCATTTGTGAGTGAAAAGGTACCCCTGAGTCACCGACTGATTTTCTAATAACCTTCTTTACTCTTCTCACATAATATCCGAAGATATGGAATATGCAATAACACTGCATGAGACCTATTCAGTATACATTGTAATGTAAAGCTTTATAATGTGACAACTTTTAACCAACAAAGAAACAGATTACTTAGCAAAGTGTGGTGGGATCATTTATAATTTCATTCCCCCAAGGAATATATATATATATATATATATATAGAGAGAGAGAGAGAGAGAGAGAGAGAGAGAGAGAGGTGTGTGTGTGTAATAGAAGGCAACCCTCTTATTTTCAAAGAGCTCTGCAATAAGGGATTCCATATAATTAGGTACAAAGTCGTCATACCTGGTGTTGTGTATCCCCCTGTGAAGGTGATAAACAACGGAATACACAGTTAGTACATGGTTTTTAAAGTTGGACAACCATTGGCTGATAAATGTCATCGTGATATTCATAATGGACATATGAATACAAACAGCATAGGAAAAACAGGTGTTGTCATAAGCATCCGTTGAAACATGAAACCACACTAACACAAGTAATGCCGGTCAAAGGTTACTATAGCTTACAACTCAACCATACCCTAAAAATAAGTATGATACAAATTGAAGAACTTAAGCTCTTCGTTTCACGACTACTTAATGTTGTTCGATTTTTATAAGATTTGGCTTGCTAGGGAGGAACCAAATGTTTAACAACGTGATTTAAGTTGATAATAATCAAGTAAGCTTGAATTGAATTCAAATGCAGTGTCTAAATAAAATTTAGTGTCTTTCAATGTAACCATTAGGGCATTATATTGTCCATTGGGCCGTGAAGATAACCCTTGAAATCCTCAAGAGAGGTTGATAGTAACAACGTTTTTCTATTTTCGAAAATGAGAAAGGCAAATGCTAAAAGACACCTCAAAGTCTTTGGAGCACGAAACCAAGTACCTTCTTTGCAGGGCTCTTATTAAGAGGTACGGGAAGAAACGGGAGTAGGCAAAAACGCAGGATGGAGTATTAAACGACTTCGTTCAATAATCTTCGTCCTCCGTGTCATAAAATATCATAAACCCTATACTTGATATCTGCTAATCATGAATATAACGACAGCATCAAACACAAAGAATTCAACAATAAACAAAGGCATACCTAACAAATTAAAAACAGAGGACTTACAGTAACATCAGTACGATTTTCAAGACTTTAAAGTTTCATGAGTGAAATGCGACACCTACCGCAGTAGTATTCATCGCTGCCATCGGAACAGTCGCTGTATCCATTACATTGCCAGTATGATGGTATGCAGTTTCCATTGTAACATTGAAACTGCCAGCTTCCGCAGTATTGATAGCCTACAAACAAGAATATTACACAGCTCTTTGTTTTCACGGCTACCCAAAGTTGCTCATTATCATTCTAAAAAAAAAGTAGCCCGTTGTTAACGATTGTTTATCTATATTAATCTATTTCTTCTTATGATTAGATATTCGACAAATAAGAAATAGTATGATATCACTCATCATCAAGCCAAGGTAGCATAATGTAACAATTTGCAACATGAATACGTTATTTGAAACAATGTAATTGGATGAAAGCACGAGAATGGCGATTTAGAGGGAGACAAATTGAAAAGCTCAATGTGATTGGATCTCACCATCATGTTACACGGCCCCTTTCAAGCAAAATTACAGAAGACAAGTTTTCAAACCTCAGATGAGGTTGAATTGTAAATTCTATAGTTGCTACGGAAATGGTCATACCTTGTGTTGTGTATCCCCCTGCAAAGATGATGAAGAAGGATCACGGAAAACAAAATAGTTGGTACATGGTTTGGGAACTTATACAGAATTTTGCTGTTAATGGTCATCGTTGAAAAAAAACACTACGTGCACAACACTCTGTACAATGACGGCAAATGATTACTATTACTTGCACTTTAATAATCAGAAGGCATTAACAAAAAGCAACAAAGCATATTTAGATAAACCTTGCAAAACGACACCAAATTCTAGTGGCAGTTTACCTTTCAGAAAACGAACCAAGCAATCTGCGCCACTTACGACATTTCATAACCAAGTGTGGAATAGTGCATTTAAAGGTCAAAGTGAATTATGAATAACTGAAATCGTGTGAAGTTTATTTCTTTGAACTATTTTGGCAAATAACTTCAAATTCTTGTAGAAAGTATAGTACCTAACGGGTTCGCGTTGGCCATGGATCGACAATGCGGATTCAACTGCAATAACATTTTGTGTACATCAAGAACATCTTGCATACTTGCAATCAAACCGCACGAAAAATAATGTACCATTTTAAGTCTATATTTATTCTAATCACAAGAAAGAATACAAATCAATATTTATAGTCAAAATCTATAGTTGCTACAGAATTTTGCTGATAATGGTCATCGTTGAAAAAAAACACTACGTGCACAACACTTGTACAAGTAATGACGCCAAATGATTACTATTACTTGCACTTTAATGATCAGAAGGCATTTACAAAAAGCAACAAAGCATATCTAGATAAACCCTGCAAAACGACACCAAATTCTAGTGGCAGTTTTCCTTTCAGAAAACGAATAGGATATTGAAGATTTTAAAGTTTAATGGGGTTGTAGAAGTATGAACTCATGCAGCGGAGAGGCAGTGACATATTATGGAATGTACACCTACCGCAATTGTATTCATCGCTGCCATCGGAACAGTCGCTGTATCCATTACATTGCCAATAATCTGGTATACAGTATCCATTGTTACATTGAAACTGCCAGCTTCCACAGTAGTGATAGCCTACAAACAAGAATATTACATGACCCATTGTTTTCACGGCTACTGAGAGTTGCTTATTATCATTCTTTTAAAATAATGAGTCGGGTATCAACAATTGTTTATCTCTAATAATCTATTTCTTCTAATCATTAGATATCTGAGGAATAAGAAATAGTATGATATCACCCATCATCAAGCCAAGGTATCACAATGTAACAATTTGTAACATGAATACGTTTGGTTTTTTTTTTAACGACGTAATTCGATGAAAGCACGAGAACGAAGTTTTAGAGGGAGACAAATTGAAAAGCTCAATGCGATTGGATCTCAAAACTATGTGACACGGCCCCTTTCAAACAAAATTGCACAAGACAAGCCTCTAAGCCTCAGATAAGGTTGAATTGTAAACTCTATAGTTGCTATGGAAATCGTCATACCTTGTGTTGTGTATCCCCCTATAAAGATGATAAAGAAAGATTATGGAAAATAGATTATATAGTTGGTACATGGTTTTGGAACTTACAAAACATTTTGCTGACAATGGTCTTGGTTGATAAAAAAGACATGCGCACATGTGCACAAAGTAATGACGGCCAATGTTTACCAGCACTTACAATTTAATGATCGGAAAGCATTAAAAAAAAAACAAAGCATCTCTAGATAAACCTTGCAAATTGACACAATATCCTCCTGGCAGTTTTACTTTTAGTTAACAACCAAGTAATCTGCGCCACTTATAGCATTTCATAACAAAGTGTGAAGTAGTGAATTAAAGGTCGAAGTGAATTATGAATATTAGTGAAATCTTTTTAAGTCAGTTCAATTAAACTATTTCGAAAAAATAACATGAAATATTTGTAGCAAGTATAGTACGCAGCAGGTTTCCGTAGGCACGGGTTCGACAATGCGGATTAAACTGCAACCACAATTCATTTTCATCAAGAACATCATGCATACTTTCAATAAAACCGCAAGAAAAAGAAAGTACTATTTTCAGGCTCTATTTATTCTAGTTAGAAGAAAGAATTCAAATCAGTATTTATAGTCAAAAGAGTACATAGATACTTTTTTTGAAGATGCTGTTTTGATGTTCAAGATTTTAAAGTGTAATGGAGTTTCAAAAGTAGAGAACTCAATATCAGCGGATAGCCAGTGGCATATGAAATGTACACCTACCGCAATAGTATTCATCGCTGCCATCGGAACAGTCGTTGTATCCATTACATTGCCAATAATCTGGTATACAGTTTCCATTGTAACATTGGAACTCCCAGCTTCCACAGTATTGATAACCTACAAACAAAAATCACATTGTTTTGAAGTTGTTTTTATAAATTTTCTAAAACTATTTTTCGTCCCTTACAACAGGACAGAATTTTGCCGGACATATTAGAAAAAAAAAAGGAATCGTTTCCTACTTGATTTAATTATGACTTTACATGATTATGCAGTAGTGAGCTGAACACCAAAACGGTCAAGAGCTATAGGCCTATAAATGTCAAAATGATGTGGCATAAGATAATGCACATAAACGTGAAAATGGGCGTCCAGGTGAGGAACATTATGTTTATTAACATGAGTGTATCTATTACAAGTTTTACTTCAGTTCGATTACAGAAACAGATTACAGAAAGCAAGGTTACTGTTATTCCATATCTGTTGTCTGCAGGGGACACGAAGAGAATCGTTGAAATCCTTACGGGCATTAATAACCTTTCTTTTTTGGGGGGGTGGGGAGGAGTAAATGAAAGAGGAAAATCCATCAACAGTCCCTAAGTCTTTATAATGAACCAGATGATGACAAACTTATAGGGCTTAGTTTCAGAGGCATGTTTTTTCCCCCTAATCTTCATTTCTCTTATCATCCTATCATACATTGTACATCATGAAATAGTATAATATGACAGGTACCATGCAGCTTCGTAATTGTTTGAAGGTGCATAATACCTATCATATATGTGTATATATGTGATATAAACCTAATATGGCATTAAAACGCTTTATCCTGGCGAGGAAAGCGCATGTTGTATATATATATATATATATATATATATATATATATATATATATATATTATATATGTGTGTGTGTGTGTGTGTATGTATTACATACGAAGAGTTTGTTTGCAAAAACCGATAAGTCCATATTTGCCAAATGGATATATTTGCGATTAAAGGTCAAGAAAAATAAAGAGAATAATAAGAAGATGTGTGCTCCTTTTGACCATAACTTCACAAATATACCTTTATATGCAGTGACCAATACATCATTTAAAAGGTATTATTTTGTACTTTATGACAGAGATCGTACTTCAAAATCTTCAAAAATGATTGTATAGATAATCATTATGATGTATTAATTTCTGACATGAAACATATCATTCAGCACAGTTTGCTGGGATAACATTGATGTGACTCACAGTCCCCCCCCCCCACACACACACATAGAAAAATAAGGAATCCATGAAATAATTCTTAATGGGGGTGAAATCATCAACTCCATACATCTTACGAAATTCAGTGAGTCATCATACCTTGTGTTGTGTATCCCCCTGCAAAGATAATGAAGAATAAGTTCAGGAATTCAGAAATAGTGTGTACTTTTTTAAAACTTTGTAAACATTGCCTAATTAAAGTCTTGGTTATAAATATTCATGATAGATAAATTACATTGTTTACAAACGAGAAGTACGTGTTGTCTTAAGCCTGCGTTGAAACACTTAACCAAATTAAGAAAAATAAAGACGGTCAATGGTTACTACATTCGGCTTACAGCTCAATAATCACAAAATACAAAAGCAATAAAAATCTCCATGATTAGAATTCAACAACCCATTCAAAATGCCACACTCGTACACGGAGAGGTACACAGTCGCGAACAACCTAACATTAGTGACACGCAGTACATTTAATAGGAAAGTGCGGAACTTTGCACTTTAAAAGTCAAAGTGAATTGTAGAATAATGCAAATCTGTTAAAAGCAATTCATTCAAACAATTTCCGATAATAACTTGAAATATTCGTGGTGTTTAGAACCGAACAGTTTTCCTTATGCCATGGCCCGACTGTGTGGATGGAAGAGAAATTACGTTTCATGTTCATTAAGAATACTATTAAACAGGAAGAATGATCAATATTTGAAGACTGTTATTCAAAGGCATGTTACTATACAAAGATTATCATATCTTCTGCGTGCAGAAATAACATTCTTTATCGAATCCAAGCAAAATTCAGTTCAAGATTTCATACGCACAATCACATTCTGACACTTTACAATAAACCTTGCCTATAGACTGCATAGATTAAAAAGGCTAATGTCCCGAGTTAATTTGAATGACTTTTTTGTTCTTAACTTTTATCCCTTTGTTCGTTTGTTTGTTTGTTTTTTTGTTTGTTTGTTCATTTTCCATTTGTGACCTTGCACCTCAAAACAAACAAAAAGTCGCCAGACATGAATTTTTAGTTAAGACCATATTCTGAAAGAGCAGACTTTAAGCTTTAAAATGATGTATAACTCAAATCAAATGGATTCTCCTAACCTATCTAAATATTGGAAAGAAAGCACAAACTCAGGAAAAGTGTGAACTGAGAAAAGAGGCTCTGAAGTACAGTGTCTATTCAAGCGCTTAATCTTTACCAAACCGTGCTGGCTGTGCGATGAATGGGACAAAAAACAGGAAGTAAACCACCAGAGTAACAACAATGAAGGGATCATCAGATTAAAATGAAATTAAGCATGCCTCATTAACACATTCTGTCCATAATTAATGCCAACTTTCAAAGCAGTAGCACTATCCTTTCAAAAGTTATTAGAGTTGAAAGTGAAGAGTGTGGACAAGGTTTTTCAGAAATGAAAAAGGGATTCTAAAGACACACCTAATCACACTATTCTACCAAAAATGTTCGAGATAAACTGCTAAAAAAACACACTTTCCTGCCCGTTTTATGATACCAAATTTTAGCATAATGTAAAAGAAGACCCGTTCTTTCAGAAAATATGAAAAAGTCAAGTTCGGCTAGGTTGACCCATTTCACTTATTTTCAGTCCTCACGCAAAATCAGTGTGTGCGACTTTATGTTCGTTTTGAGGTGCACGGTCACATTGGAGAAGATGGCTGGATAGCCCATATCCAGCTATAAGCTGGTCTTCCATGGGGTCCAGTTGGATGTGAGGCGGGACAATTTCACCGGGTTAAACACCCTGCTCTTTGCGATGAATGAATGAAGCGGGATCTTTTACGTGCATGTTGCGACTCGTTCGCACACGGGACCTCCGTTTTATGTCCTATCCGAGGAACAGATGATAACACACAACATTGCTCAGTGAAATTCGGGTATCGAACCCAGGTTGCTTGGGTCGAGGCAGACGCGCTACCGACTGAGCCAACTCACCGCTATGACAGCCCTAACTGTTCGCAGCTACTAACGTCACTCAAAGTAACGTGGAAATGTAGCGCTGGGACTCCTTTGCTTTTTCTTAAGGCTAAACGGGGGAGAAACTCCTAATTCTTTGACGAAAATGAATGTCATTACGACTCGAGCAGAATGTGCATCGTATTAGAATTAGATTTAGTTTTTAGAAGTTCGAATTTCAAGTGTAGGTACAATCTGAAATGCATTATATGATTCTACCTTCGAATAGTCGTTCCAACCTTGACAGTAAGCACATAAAAAATTGGTACATTTACCTTGTTGGCAGTATCCCGGGGAAATTGAAATGTCGTCTATGGCGATATCACCTGTGAAGCTACTCCCACGTACACCTTCCATGGTAATGTAGAATGACCGGTAGTAGTTGTAAATACTAATCTGGATTAATAAATGATATATGACGACGTGTTTGAAGCTTTTCGACACAGTAGGTAATTTAGTATGATCAAAAATCGTTTCTTGATGTACTGCACCGCATTTTTAACATGCACTGTGAGCTTGTTGACTTTAAGCCCTTTTCACTGGTCCAGTTTCTCTACTTTCCAAATTCATTAACCTGAGATGGTTTTTCGATGTTTCTCCGATCAAACGTTTCTCATTGGAGTCTGCTTTATTCAGCACCCTTTGAATCAAAACCCATTATGAATTGCTTGGTTTTGCACACAGGAGTCTAAATACTTTGGAGATTTCACAGTAATTGGCTCCTAAAAATGAATACATTTCTGTAAAAAAAAGAAGAAGTATATATATGTACATGAATAACACATGTAGGCCCTATATTATATTACATGTATATCTATATCTATAAATATAAATATATATATATATATATAATATTATATATATATATATATATATATATATATATATATATATATATATATATCATTATGTGTGCGTGAAGGTGTGTGTGTCTGGATGTGTACATTTGCGAGCAAAAACCAAAATGTGTAATTCCATTTTTTTTTATCCTCAGTGTTTGCGATTATTTGCGAGTGCCACAAAGATGGTTTCTTCCAGGGTATTTTTTTCTCTTGTTTATCTCTCATAATTCTATGGCTAATTTCCTTTTCAAACATATAGTAGATCAAGAATGAAATATGTATGGAAATAGGTCCCACTGAATCACCTGTGTTTGACTCCAATAGTTTCCTCTTTCCCCACTGTACGAGTATAAGATGTCCGTCGCATTTGGTGATCTTGACTCAGACTTGTAGACATTCAGTGTGTTGATTGTGCTACCGTACATATGAGACCAAAATGTCAGGCACGAGTAGCCGTTTCCATTGTAGGCGGGGCTCCATAGGCGTGCAACATATCCGTTATAACCTGAAGAGGTCTCTATATACATATAATATCCATCTGCAATTAAATGTGTAAACACGTCACATGCTGTAAATACATGTTAATGTTATAAAGGTTAAGAATGAAAGGCGCAGTAAATTTACAGCAATGCCCCCTATTCTAATCAGCATTTTCTTGTACATGATAAATTTTGTTTCATTGTTGTACATCAAACGCTACTTGCTACACATCTTCTCACCATCTTGGAGAGAACTTTTGTAGCAAGCATGGTTTGAAGTTGAAATTCTTCTCCTTTAGAGAATTATGTCACTACCTTTCTGTTTCACTCATGGTTCAATACTTTAAAACAATGAATAGAATTACTGACGAGATCATGAATGCTGGGAACGAAATGTTGTAAATATTTATTGATGTTGTGTAATATACAAAAGGTTACCCCAATTTGCAACGTTTTGTTGCCATGGTCAATAAGGAGTGATTTATCCTAGAGGTGTTTTCCATAATTTCAAGGGTAATTGTGATCGTGAAACAGGTACCATTCTTGATTCATTCATTTCATTTCATTTTAACAATTACATTGCATTTCCATCCTTGTCAGAGTATTTTAACCTTCGCAAAAATAAGGAAAATGATAAGTAACAGTGTTGTATTATTGGAAAGTCTGTTGTTGTTATTATTGTTGTTGTTTTGGGGGTCTTGAGTATGTACTCGAGGATAAAGAAAAATAAATTGAAAATGAAGCTTTACTACTAATGTAGTTTCGCGATCAAGCTCTTCAAATTTTACTATTCGTAAGATGATAATAACAAAAATGATAATAACACATTTGAATGGACATAGAGAAGTTCATCTACGGCAATGACAAATCTCATTTAAAGAAAAGGAAGCATCATCGAATTACGATGAAAATGTTAAAGGCATAATTTACCATTTGCAGATAAAACAAAAACCCAGCGTTAGTGCTTCAAAATAGTTCTTAAATTTGAGTTAGGGATAGAAACCTATGTAAAAATTCGAACCAGCATAAATTTACAAAATGTGAACAATATTTATAATTAAAAAACATCCATACTAAACCTCTTGCAGTTATGGTTTAATAAGAAAAATGGTGATATCTCCTTATGTTTTAGGCTTTATTGCAAAAGAAAATAAATATGTATATTATACCCACATATATATATTTAAATATATATATGTATATATAAAATACAGTATATGGTAGGGTGGTTTTTTTTTATACAATTGACGTAGAAGTATGCATCAGATGTGATACCTTAAACATTTTTAAAATCACTGCTCCCAAACGCAATCAGGACAGTTAAACCTACATAAAGGCAAGACCAAACTGCTTACAATAGGTTCCGCTGGTATGGTCCACTGACGGTCCAGTATTTGAAGACGGGGTACTTCCGCTGTTCCGAGTCCAGTCAAAACTGTCACCGTAATATGCCTGCTGCCATCCACAGAGACCGGATTCAAAGTCACAGTCAAATTCTCCGGGATCTGGTTCAGGATAATTATAATTAAAAAAACAAACAAGCTTGTATTAAAGATTTACATCTATATCAGCATATGCTCACAGTTTGCTTGCTTAACTTTGTGTCAACGTATTGCATGTGCGCATCATGTTGCATGTCACGTTGCGTATTAGCCACACACACGAGCTGCAGCGATAATTGATTTGGGGTCATCCTACGAGACCGACACTAACATGACTAAGGAGTCACACAACCCATGAATTCAACATTGAAAAAAAAAAAGCGTCTATGAGTCATACAGCCCACGAGTCATTCGGAAAATGAGTTCGACACTAATGAAACTAAGGCCCATGAGTTCGACATGAGGTAATTCGACATTACAACGTGTTGCTTAACTCGTAGCTTTGTTTATTTTAGAGTGGAACTCATGGGCTGTATGACGAGAGGGTTGTATGATTCGTGGGTATCTGTCTCATGATGTGCACCATTCGCGTTTATGCAATTACGAATTAAATCTCCTCTTCCGTCAGTGAAGCTCACAGGGTATGACGAAAAATTCATTCGTGTTCAAAATGCTTTTAAAAATACGACCTCAACCGGTTTCAAATTTGAATTACCATTCTAAATTAGATGAAAATTGTGGGGTGGAGGTGAGGCGATCTTTACCCTTATAAGGCTATAGCTAGCTTAATCGGTAAGTTACATTGTATTAGGTCCGTTTCTTACATTTTCTGTAGCATTAATCGGAGCTACACTAAAGTTATCCATGAAAACTTTAATTCAAGGACATGATAATTGTGCAAGTTTGCTACTGGGAAATGACAAACAGGTCTTATAATGGTCAAGTCTTTCACGCCGATTTCGAGGCAAAAACGTTTTTTATTTCAATGTGTGATACTTCCGGGTTGTAAGAGGTACATGTGATCTTTACAGAGAAAATTATTGAACATACTGATGCTGCCTGAAAGAAACTAGTATTGCATGAATAATCGCTCTTGAAAGTCAAAAGGTTATGAATTATACACTCTTGCTACACCGTAACTCTGTTATTGTCATCAACTCTCAAAACGTATTCGACCAGGATTGAACCGATTTAGTATTGATCATAAACCAAACCATAATAAAATGGATGGTGTTAAGTATCAATCATTGTCAAGAATTAGTTTTCATTTTACTTTGTAGAATTAAAATCAACGCTTAGGAAATCATAGGCACATTACTGTACGTTGTCGAATGTTGCTATTACGCGCTGACGGTTTTGAATCATCTTACCCTGTGTGGTCTGATACCAACTGCTCGTTGAATAATCTACGAAAAGAATAAGAAACCAGACAAATTGAACCTGAGACCCTCTCCATCACACAGTTCATAATAGGGCCATGAATTTATTAGCAATTAAGCACCCGATGTACGCGTTCCTTAGGTACTGTCTCTGAAACACTTATAATGGGACGCCCAAGTCAATTTTCTTGCCAATTACGAATAAGACATGATTAATGACTGCAAAAACTTCCGAATTAAACGACAGCAAGACAAAAAAAGAAAGCAATAGAAAAAAAAAATATTGTAAAATGTAATGAGTAGGCCAATGTCATATGTTTTATGAATTTTATATGCGATTATATATACATGATTATAAATATCAAATGTTTTTAAAAGTTTGAATAAACCCAGAATGGGACGGAAAGGAAAACAGTTTATTGAGTTGATATCTAATGGTATAAGGAAATTAACACCTACCGCAGTTATATTCATCACTGCCATCTCCGCAGTTGGAGTATCCATTGCATCGATAATAGTCTGATATACATGTCCCATCGTAACATTGGAATTGCCAACTATAACAGGACTGATAACCTAAGAAAAGAAACACCATAAAAACTTTCAAAACTGAATTTCCTTATTATTAATATAAAAATCAAAGGAGAACTGTATCTTATGTAATTGTAGCATACATCAGTTGAAATGCAACATTTGATACACAGACAAAAAAAAAAGCAATGAACGCGTTGCTTGCTTCACGTTATTTATCCAAAAAGATTTTAATTCGCTTAAATAAGTATGTGATTGAATATACAGCAGGTCAAAAAATACCTTAGTTTAACATTTATTTTTCCTCTCGCTGTGGTATCAATGCAAGATGTAAAAATTATCAAAAATTTGTTTGACTCTACAGAATGTTGATTGAAATGAATCACAACAGATTGAAACTTAACACAATGTGATGTAATATTTCATTGTTAAGTTTCAAAATAAAAATAAAAACAGACACAACAAGAGAAAGACTCTAATTGTAGGTGAGGTCTCCAATCACCATACATGCATGTCCAAGAAGCCAATTAATCATTTATACCTTGTGTGGTGTAGTCGGGATAATCAGTTGTGTACGCTGTGAAAGAGATGAATGAAAACATTCCAAATGCACGTAAGTATTGCTTCGGGCGAAGATGGAAATGAACAAAGGTCAGTCCATCTATACAAATGAATCAACAAGTGTATGATGATTATTTATAATCATCAGATTGTCTACAAACATTCAAGCACATGATATTTGACGGATGGATATCGTGAATACAAGGACTACATCTTCTGCCTGAAGAAGTAAGATATTTTGTATAGGCTTTGTGTATGTGTGTGTGTCAAATCCAAATACGTATACAATATTTGACACTGCGTTTTGCTCGATTTAAAATACCCATTGACTAAGCAGAATACATGAAGAAGTGTGGATAACGCACTAAGTTCCTTAAACCTTGCTCCCCTTGTTCAAGTTCCTTCGTACTATTAACTTTCGCAGAACTTTGCATCGTGTAAGATATCAGAACTCATTTGAAGATGTTCGAATTTCAAGGAGGTGAAATCTAACAAACATTCTTTGACTTAACCTTCCTACGCTGTAACGTAAAAACTTTCCTTTCCTTTCCGATTGACACACAATTAACAATGATGATGATAATAATAACAATGATAATAATAACCATAATAACAATAACAATAATTACTATAATGAGCATTAAAAAAATAATAATAGCGATAAGAGCGATGCCTTCTTTCGCCAGGGAATAGCTTCTTCAATGTTGCCACTGGTCCACCAGAGGGCCCTGCCATTATCTACCCTAGAGTTGTCATGTACCCATTAATACACCTGGGGGTGTTTCATAAAGCTATTTTTAAAGTTACAAACAACTTACGAGCGACTGGTGATTAGTTGTGATGTGCTATACTTATCAGAATTTCAATAATTTCAGCTGATCACTAGTAGCTCGTAAGTACTTCGTAACTTTGAAAACAGCTCTATGAAACATCCCCCCCCCCCCCCCTCTTGGTCAAGAGGGACGTGGTGGGTAAAACATCTTGTCAAAGTACGTAACCACTGGGTAGGAATCGATCTCAGGTCCTTCGATGGGGAGTCGGGAGTCTTATCCACTATACCACTGCGCCCAATTCTTTTCCAGAACAATTTAAGCAAACTGGCATTGTCTTTTTTCTCAGTCTCGTTTATCTTCATTCTTGGTTTTCATGAGTGTAATTTCAGTTGTCCTTTACGATTGAGGGTCATACATATTGCAACACCTGTCAAGTCAACAGTTGTGATGTTAGATTATTCGCGGAGTCATTCCAACCTCGACAACAGACACTGAAAATTTAAGATTTGTGCATTTACCTTGTTGGCAGTATCCATGTAACATCGAAATGTCATCTATGGCGATATCGCCAGTGAAGTCATTCCCACGTATGCCTTCCATGGTGATGTAAAATGGCCAGTCGTAGTAGTAACCACTGTTGTAGATACTGACCTGTAGAATAATTGCATGTATAATGATTACGTGTTTGAAGCTACTCGACACAGTAACTATAGTCAGGATTTCAAGGTCTAGGAACAAGGAGATGCAAGCTGTTTGCAACTCACAGTTGATCACAGCGAACTTCGACGTTTTTCCAAGCTTCAAATATGTGCAACAACTACTTTTTCTCATGAAAGCTGCTAAGATTTGTCCTTCTCACTTGTGTTCGGTTTCCATCTCTCTTGTGGGTTCACATAAAGAAACCGCTGTATTACATTTTCAAACGCGATATGAGAAGTGACTGTCCATAACAGCAGGATAACCCTGTCCACAATCATAGTAATTGATTACAAATCACATTTATCTTACATTTTATATTCTTGTTTGTACCAAAATTTGGGTGAATGCTGTTTTGACGGACAGGAGACATTTGCTGTTGAAAGACACCGCATATCATTCACTACTGATTTAGGAAAAAGATGATGACTAAACAAAGAACACCCCCTAATTAGAAAAACAAAAATAAGATAAAAGATCATCGCATAGATAAGACTTACTGAAAACTGCGGCATAATATTTCGTTTTGTCAAAACAAGTCATGTTTTTTTTTTTTTTTACGTCTGCAGTATTTCAACATTAGATACTAGAGTCTTTGTCGCTGGTTTCTCTGAATCAACAGTATATTGTGTACAGATCTAGAATATAATAAGAACAATATTCTTGAAAGACGAATAAAAACACATCAGCGCAATTTTAACGGGATGGTAAGGTTTCAGTTAAGATGGGGCGTCAGACTTACAACGTTTTAAGATGATTTTTTTTTTTTTTTTTTTTTGAGGGGGGAGGGGGGTGAGTAACCTCTTATGAAGGGTCTAGGGCAATTACCCCCTGGGCAATTACCCCGGACCCTAATCCTAACCCTAAACCAAACTCCTAACCCCAAACCTAACCCTAACCCTAATTTTAAGCCTGAAATACCCAAAACAAAGCGATCTCATTGTGAGACCGACCTTAAATTAAGATCAATCTGTTTTACTTTGTTTTTGTTTTGAATATCTCTGTCATTTCAAAACCGATTTTCATCAAATAAACTTGAAAACCTCTTCAAATTGAATGTTCTTTAACATTTTCTGAAATTGTTTTTAATCAAAGTGCTAAGTATCTCGCACAAAGTTAAAAGTTGAATCCTCACCTCAACCAATACTAGGCTATCATATATTTAGGATATTTATCTATGCCCTGAGATAATGGGTGACGGCCACATAAAAGATCTTTTGCTATCTTAGTTATTTGAAAACTCATTAATTCTTACAACATTTTTCTTTCTTTACAAATAAGGCCGATCGACAATAAAATGCGTAAAAAATACACTGAATTGCTCCGTATTGTCTCAAAACTGAATCGAATTACCTGTGCTTGACCCCAATAGCTTCCCTTTTGCCCACTAAGAGAGAATATACTGTCTGTAGAATTTGGGAATGTTGTTTCTGACTTGTAGACATTCAGTGAGTTGATAGCGTTGCCGTACATATGATACCAAAATGTCAGGCAATAGGACCCGTAACGATACTGGGCGGAGCTCCATAGCCGTGCGAAATCCCCATAGACACGTGGAGAGGATGTCTCTATGTACATGTAATATCCGTCTGCGTGGAGGAGAACCAAAAGTTGTCAAACGTATAATAACCGTTTATTAGGTCAAGAATTAAAAGCACCACGATGTCGGAGGGATACTTAAAGTAAAAATCACTGCCTTAAACAAAATAAATAATTGTTCTTTGTCAATTTGTATTCCATCTACCTTCTGCTTGTACATAACTTTTTCAAATTATTTCATCGCAATTGTTTAGTATTTTCTTGATTTTGGATTAATTGGTCTCAATTTCGTAATCTAAAGGAATTTGTAATTGCTTTGGATGGATCAAAAAAATGCTAGAGTTATAACATTTGATGCTCATGTGTAGGTCAGTTCAATCACAAAAACATCCTACCATGTAAAAATGTAGCAATAAATCCTACGATATAAGGAGTTATCACTATGTTCTTACTAGACCATAACTGTAGACGGCTTGGTCTAGAGACTGATTATATCATAACTGTTGTTCACATTTTGTAAATCTAAAATGCTTAACATTGATTATATTGATTAACTTTTTACACTGCTTGTTTCTATGCCTAACTTTTTTAGAACTAGTTTGCACTAAAGCTGGGTTTTTGTTCTATCTGTAATTAGTAAATAATGTCTTTAAGATCATACATGACACAAAAGAACTCTGGACAATTACAAAGCGTATCCGAGAAAGAAATATAATCAAGAAGTATAGAGGTGTTAATCCTTAACCTACGAAAATGCGCAAACATTACTAACGATAAAAATCATCATAAACTGTTTGAAACATACAGGCAACAAAAACTGTCATAGGAGAGCTCAACAGCGGCATCTGCAAATCTCCTTCACAGAACAGAAAAACACTTGAAGGGATTATACTGCTTACAGCCGGTGGTATGGTCACCAGATGGTCCGGTGCCAGACGACCCAGTACTGCCACTTTTACGGGTCCAGTCAAAGTCATCGCCGTATGCCTGCTGCCATCCACAGAGACCGGATTCAAAGTTACAGTCAAAGTCGTCCGGAACTGCTCCTGGATAATAATGGTTTAAAAACAAAACAAAACAAAAAACTTGTGTTGAAGATACTATTTGCTTCTATCTCAACATTATGCTCAGAGTTTACTTCCTCAAATTTGAGTCGTAAATGAGCATGATGCTGCATGTCACGTCGAGAGTTGGCAAGACTACCAAACACTTGCTGTAGCAATTGCTTTGGGGGTCATTTTACGAGTCCGACACCGAAGAATCACACAGACCACGAGTTCAACATCGAAAAAAAAAAGAAAAAAGTCAATGAGTCATACAGCCCACGAGTCGTCCAGTGCCCACGAGGCAAATGAGTTCGACACTTAACAAATAAGGCCCATGAGTTCAACACTGGACAAATAAGGCCCAAGAGTTCGGAACTACGTAATTCGACATTACAACACATTGCTTATCTTGTCGGTCTCGTGGGCCTTGTTTGCTTTAGTGTCGAACTCATGGGCTGCATGACTCGTGGGTTGTATGAATCGTGGGTGTCCGTCTCGTTACGTGCACCCTTCACGTTTATTCAATTACAGATTCCATCTCCTCTTCCGTCAGTAAAGCTCACAGGAAAATGACGAAAAATTCATTCGCGTTCAAAGTGCTTTGAAAGTGCGACCTCAATCGGTTTCAAATTTGAATTGCATTTCTAAAGTAGGTGAATAAATTCAACCTTTTTGGGGTGGAGGTGAAGCGATCTTGACCCTTATAAGGCTAGATTAATCGGTAAGTTACATTGTATTAGGTACATTTCTTGCATTCGTTGTGGCATTAATCGCAGCTACACTAAAGTTATTCATGAAAACTTTAATTCAAGGACAAGATAATTGCGCAAGTTTGCTACTGGGAAATGACAAACAGGCCTTATAATGGTCAAGTCTTTCACGCCGATTTCGAGGCAAAAAAACGTTTTTGATTTCAATGTGTGATAATTCCAGGTTGTAAGAAGGTACATACAATCTTTACGGAGAAAATCATTGAACATACGGATGCTGCCTGAAAGATACTAGTATTGCATGAATAATCGCTCTTGAAAGTCAAAAGGTTATGAATTATATACTCTTGCTACACCGTAACTCTTTATGATCATCAACTTTGAAAACGTACTCAACCCGGATTGAACCGATTTAATATTGATTATAAACCAACCCAAAATAATCTGCATGGTGTTAAGTATCAATCATTCTCAGGAATCTTTTTTTCATTTCACATTGTAGGATTAAGATCAATGCTTAAGAAATTGTAGGCACATTTGATGTTACAGTACGTTGTCGAATGTTGCTATTATACGCTGACGGTTTTGAATCATCTTACCCTGTGTGGTCTGATACCAGCTGCTCGTTGAATAATCTACGAAAAGAATAAGAAACCAGACAAATTGAATCGTGAGACCCTCTCCATCACACCGTTTATAATAGGGCAATGAATTTATTAGCAATTAATCACCCGATGTACGTTTTCCTGAAACACTAATAATGGGACGCCCAAGTCAATTTTCTAGCCAATTACGAATAAGACATAATTTAAAACTGCAAAAACCTCAAAATTAATCGACAGCCAAAAAAGAAAGAAAGCAAGAGACAAACAATTACTATAAAATGTATTTAGTAGGGCAATATGTATTATGAACTATATTTGCCTGTTTTTAAGTATGTACATTGATATCAAATGTTTTTCAAAGTCTAAATAAACCAGAATTGGACGGAAAATAACACAGTTTATTGAGTTGATAGCTAACCGTATATATGAAATTGATACCTACCGCAGTTGTATTCATCGCTGCCATCGTAGCAGTTGGAGTATCCATTGCATCGATAATAGTCTGATATACATGACCCATCGTTACATTGGAACTGCCAACTATAACAGGACTGATATCCTACGAAAAGAATCATCAGAAAAAGTTTCAAAATTGAATCTCTTATTGTTCATACGAAAAGGAGAGGAGATCTCTATTTTCTGTTATTGTAGCATACATCAGTCGAAATGCCAAATCTGATAGCCAGACAAGAAAAAAAAAAGGAATGGACGCGTTTGAAATTCAAATTTTAAATTCAGTTTATAAATTATATACTTTTGCTCCATCGTAACCAGTTATGGTCATCAACTTTGAAAACGTATCCGTCCCGGTTTGAACCGAGTTAATATTGATTACAAACCAAACCAAGAGATTCTGTATGGTGTTAAGTATCAATCACTTTCAAGAATTTGTTTTCATTATATATTGTGGGATTAAAATCAATGCTTCGGACGGAAATCGTAGGCACATTAAGTATGTTACAGTACGTTGTCGAATGTTGCTATCATCACGGTTTTGAATCATCTTACCCTGTGTGGGCTGATACCAGCTGCTCGTTGAATAATCTACGAAAGTATAAGAAACCAGACAAGTTGAATTCTTAGACCCTCTCCATTCATAGTAGGGCAATGAAGATATTTACAATTCATCCCGCGATGTTGTGTCTCTAAACCACTAATAAGGGGACGCCCAAATCAATTTTCTAGCCAATTACGAAAAGACATGATTTATAGCTACAAAAACTTCCAAGTTAAACGACAGCAAGGACGAAGAAAGCAACAGAGAAAAATGTTATAACATGTACTAAGTACGTCTATGTATCTATCTTAATATAAACTATAGATATGTGCATAATAATAATGCATGCCATGAATATAGATATCAAATGTATTTCAATTTCAAAGTTTCAGTAGACCTAAATGTGACGGAAATGAGCACAGTTTATTGAGTTAATATTTTTCAGTATACATTAGGAAATTAACACCTACCGCAGTTGTATTCATCGCTGCCATCTCCGCAGTTGGAGTATCCATTGCATCGATAATAGTCTGATATACATGACCCATCGTTACATTGGAACTGCCAACTATAACAGGACTGATATCCTACGAAAAGAAACACCATAAAAACTTTGAAAATTGAATCTCCTTATAATTCTTATGAAAAGTAAAGGAGAACCGCATCTTATGTTATTGTAGCATACATCAGTCGAAATGCCACATCTGACAGACAAAGAAGGAATGGACGTGTTTCCTGCTTTAATCATTTAAAAAGACTTGAATACGCAAATAAATGTGATTGAATCTACAGCATTAGCCCCGCACTTCCAAAGGATGTAATTCTGCCAGTACTCAAAGATAATCCGCGTTTTCTTTCAGGAAACATCAACTTGACAGTGTATGTAGAGGGGGAAAAACATGTAAAGCATCATGATTCAAGTTGTTTCATCTGCGTATAAGTGGTCAATTCGATTTTTGTTATCTTCTATGTGATAAGAACACAGCTGGCATAGACAAAATTTTCACTGAGGTACTTCTTAACATTAAATATGATATTCTTACCAGGTGTAGACTGATACCACGAATTGGTTGAGAAATCTGTTAGGTGAAAAAAAAAGAAGTAAAGCGGTTTTTTTTTTTCATTTTTGTCCAAATAAGATGTTCAATGAAAACTAAATGGAATTCTGATAAATATATATATATATATATATATATATATATATATATGTAACTGTAGAGTAAAGTGGTGAATTTACATATTTATATATGTAAATCCACCATTTGACTCTACAGTTACTTATTGGCCAAAACGTCATATGGGTAAATTCAAAATCATTATATAAGGCCTATAGAAGTTCGCTTAACGTCTGTTGCCATTTTACAAAATAAATCAAAATGCACACACATCACCTTTCAAAAACCTTTTTGATTATAATAGCACCGGACAAACTTGATAACTCTTTGATGTTCTCAAAACGAAAACACTGATGACAAAGAAGTTGGAGCTACGAGGGGTGAACTTACCACAATGGTCCTCATCACTGTTATCGGCACAGTCGACAATTCCATCACATTCCCAGCTGCCCGGGATGCAGGTACCGTTGTTACATTGAAATTGATTTGAGGCACATCCTAAACGCAACGAAATAATTCAAATGTAAGCGGTGCTTATTTTCATGTGCATTCCCAAGTTTAGTACAGAAAAAAAAAACACATATATTTCTCATGAACACGTAGTTGCCGACTGCTTTTTTATGTATATTCTTTTAGCCAATTTTGTGCTGTTGGTTTTTTTTTTTCATTCTATATTCTTTTTTTCGGATTTCGCAAGCAAGAAACAAGGCTTTTCAATGAATCCTTCCTTTTTTATTTGTTTTATTTTGTTACATCCCAAAATTTCAAAATATAGCAATAGATAGCATTTCATTTCACTTTGATTTTTTTTTCTGTCTCGTATTATATAAGTGAGGTTTTGTTATGCTCTGTTAATTTCAATTTCGCATCAAATTGTACATGAAATGAAATATCTTGTAACTTTTTATTCTGATTGAATAAACAATGGAATATATGACCTTTAATATAAATCTGAATGAAAGAAATTGACTGTTTGTAGATAATGGCAAATCGACTTAGGACAGGCTGAATAGAGCGATGTATAACAAATTACACAAATAAATGTTACAGTGAAATAACAAAATTGTATTCATATATAAGATTTAAAAAATGAAATTTCGAACAGTTTGTATACATATGGCACTGTTAAATATGTTGTTCATGGTACCATCTAAAACACACACACACACACACGCACTCACACGTGGGTGATAATGCAAATGCAACTGACATTAAAACGGCAACATTTGATATGACGACTGCAGAGTACTTTAAGAGATAGGACGACTTTTCATTTTTATCAATAAAAGTGTTATTCATTATATATGTTTTGACTAAAAGATGACAATTTCCATATATTGCATGGGGGAGAAACAAACCAGTGAGGGAAAACGAAGTCTTGGTGCAAATCAAAAACAAATTACTCATCAGTTTACATTGTGTTTGATTCTTATGACGTCAGGCACGGTTTATACATCACCATGCACACCATAAAGGGGTTGTTCTCCCTGTTTTTTTTTAATCTCCCAGTATTACTTCTGAATAGGGATTGCATATATTCATAATTTTCTGCATCTCATATTATTATATCATTATAGCAGTCATTTCAACCTCGACGCCTGAAATGAGGTTTTTCTTACGTAAGTTCTCTTTGTTTTGCTTGTCGTGAGTACATGATAGGGCTATAATATCGTCACATACCTTGTTGGCAGGAGCCCTGGGAAAGCACAATGTCATCTATGGCGATATCACCTGTGAAGCTACTCCCACATACACCCTCAAAGGTAATGTAGAATGGCTGGGTGTTATTGTTCATGGTGACCTGTAATGATGATAAAAGAATTAAACAAAATAGACGTGATGGTATATTTTTTTTATTCTTAATCGCCCTCTTTTAGGGACTTTCCCGCTACAATATGTTTAAAACTTTAGTATGTTTTGTTTTATATGTTTATCCGGGACCCCTTTTTTACAAGCTCTGCTTCTTTTTGGGGGTCCCAAACCATTCATTATTCTTAATGCTGTATCCTTTTGTAAAAATAATGTCAAATGTTTAATGAATTGGTTAAATAAACTTGAACTTGAACTTGAACTTGGTAGGATGTTCTGTGATTGAACTGACCTACACATGAGCATCAATTGTTATAACTCGAACTTTTTTTTTAATCCATCCAAAACAATTACAAATTCCTTTAGATTACGAAATTGAGACCAATTAATCCAAAATCAAGAAAATACCAAACAATTGCGATGAAATAATTTGGAAAAGTTATGTACAAGCAGAAGGTAGATGCAATACAAACTGACAAAGAACAAATATTTATTTTGTTCAAGGCAGTAATTTGTACTCTAAGTATCCCTCCGACATGGTGTGAGTGAGCGAGTGTATGCGTGTGTTCATGCATGTGCGTGTGTGTGAGTGCGTGCTTGTGCATGTCCCGTGTACGTTCGTACGGGTGTTTGTGTATATGTATATCTACATAAATTCTTATTTATAGCATTCAAGACATCGTCCGTGCAATGCTTTTGTTTTCCTGTTTGTTACTATTATCATACATGTGTAATACATGTTGTTGTTTTTTCTTTTTTCTTGTCATGCCAGTGGAAGGCGAATTTCTTTATTTTTAACATACAATAGGGTTCATTGTATCATATTGTGGTATCCTTGTAACACACAGATAACCAAAGAAGAGATGAGCAAAGTCTACGTGAACCATGTTAACAGCGGTTTCAAGCAAAATCAATAATGATACCTGTTTTTTGTGAAATATTTACATGTCCACACTGTAAAAACATCGGTGTTATATTTTAACACCATGTGTGTTAAATCTAACACCGATCAAACTTCAATAGAGGACCACACCCACAGGTGTAGAAAATGCACTGTGATGGTGTTGAAAAGTGTTCCCCTGACACTTCGTGGTGTTAATTTGACACTGTACATGGTGTTATTTTAACACTGTACTGGTGTTAATTCAAAAATGACACCACATGGTGTTGATTTGATATTTGTTGGTGTTAATATCAATGGTTTAACACCCGTCCAGCTTCAATAAGAGACCACACCAGCTGGTGTTACTGTGGTGTAAATTTATTTTCACATTTTTTTCAAAAATCTAGTATTTTCATGTAAAATTCTTGATCGTCTTGTTTAAATTAAAAATCTGCAAGAAGTGCAGTTACTAAGAAACTCTTCAAAAAACAGTTTCAGTTTTGGAAATGACACCCGGAGGTGTTGATTTAACACCATAAATGAGCACTGAAAATTTAACACCACCTCGGTGTTCACTATTTAACACCGGACTTTTTTGCAGTGTAATTGTTCTCTTCTCTTTTCTCTCTCTCTCTCTCTCTCTCTCTCTCACACACACACACACCCTCACACTCTCTCACTTACAATCAGATAAGGGTTGCAATAGTGTTGACCAAAACTTGATACTGCATCTTCTTTCCTTTTTTTTTACATTCACTTATTAGCATAATTATGATTATAGTCTTGAGAAACATATTATGTCATATATTTTTACATTCACTCATTAGCATTATGATTATAGTCTTGAGAAACATGCTAAGTAAACGTATATGATATAACTTACCTGTGCTTCATTCCACACGTCGCCGACTTGTCCCGTACGTGAGAATAATACGTCGCCTCCACTCGCTGTACTTGATGCTGACTTGTAGACATTCAGTGAATTAATTGTGCCACCCGTACATATGGTACCAAAATGTCAGACACTGGGGCCCGGAGCTATACTGGGCCGAGGGGCTCGTCAAGCGTGCGACTTGGCCGGAATAACGTGGCGAAGATGTCTCAATGTACATGTAATATCCGTCTAATATGAAACGTAAATGTAACAAAAAAGTAAATGCACAAACAAGGTACATAAGAACAGGATATTCGTTTACAGTCCGTCAGTCCGAAAGTTCGTCATTCGGAAGATTCGTTGATCCGATAATATATACGGTTCTTTATTCCGAAGGTTCTTTATTCTGAAGGTTCATTAATCTAGATGAAAGAAATGAGGTTCGTAAAATTCTGAAGTTTCGTCAGAACCTCACTTCGTTTTGGTTAACGAATCCTATTTCCACTTTCAGGCGAACGAACCTTTGGAATAATGAGCCTTAATATATAATTTTCGGTTGTTTGAGTCTGCTGAATAACGAACATCATGTCGTTTTCAAATTAAAGAACCACTGGAATAACGAACATCACCCAAGTATAAACATGAGATACACGTACACAGTGAAGGCAAACACAGACACACATACTCACATGTATCATAATAGAAAAAAAAAGAACGTAACTTGTACGTGCAAGTGAAGGAGACAGAAGAAATCTTGTATCCAAGACTTTCAGCCGCAGCTTTCTATTATTTCCACTGCTTTGAAACTCTGTCCTTCTACCAGTGAAAGGAACAGACAACATAACACAAAGTAAAGGAGACAGTACCGAGCGTTTTTCAGAGAGAGAGAGAGAGAGAGAGAAAGAAAGAGGGAAAAACAAGGGCACTTATACGGCATGATGTTGCGCAATGCAAATACTTAAACGGATGTCTGTTTGTTGTTGTGTTTGTTTCTTGTTGTTTTTTTTTTTTGGGGGGGGGGTCGAATAAAATGTGGGACCCACCTTTTATTAGGATCACTTCTTTTTGGAATATGCCAACCATTTCCCAACAAATATTCACCAAATCACTTATAAGATTATGAAAAATCATGTAGGTCTAAGACGAATTCAAAGTTGTTGTTGTTTTTTTTTTTTAGATTCTGTATGAGTTTTCCATAAGACATAAAAAAAAACTATAAGGGAAAAAGAATTCAAAGTTCATTTGATGAATATTATATCTCTTGAAATAACAGAGATATCCGAAAACAAAGTGGTCCTAATAAAGGAGGGGACTAACCTCTTATTAGGATCACAACCAAAACTATACCATCCCTAAAGGCAATAAATAATGTGAGTGCTTACAGCCGGTTGTATGGTCCCCGCTTGGTCCGGTGCTTGACGATGAAGTACTACCACTATTACGGGTCCAGTCAAAGTCATCAAAATATGACTGCTGCCATCCACAGGTGCCGTATGCAAAGTCACAGTCAAAGTTGTTTGGTCCTGAGAGAATGATAACAGCGTATATAGTGCGATAATGGTTAAACATTTCATTCATCTCTTTTTTTTTTAGATATTTCATTCAAGGTTTAATGCATCGCACATTTTTTTCCCTTGGCAACCCGTATCATAGAATGATCTCATCATTCCTCATTTTATAAAAGCATTTCTGACATGCCATACAATGTATGTCTAGGAGTTCATACGTCTTTTTTTCATAAAAGTTTCAACTGCCAAGATTTTGTTTGAAATAAATCTGTAGTATTCTCTAAACGTTCTGTGAAAGTAGATATGCATCAGGAAGGTGATTTACCTGAGGAAGTCATAAGCATGTCCATCCCAACAAATTTGCCAAGCGTAGACTACGCTCCAATTACAAAGAATAGAATCTATTTATTGGGAGCAATATAGAGCAAAGTGAATTGATACACTCTTGCATCTACTCAACAATTTTGTACGTTTTGTATTGAATTGTAAGTAAAGTGCTTCAAATGATCCGTGAGACAGGATAGAATCTACAAGATAGGAACATTGCTGGATGGGACAAATTTATTGCTTACCTTGTGTTGTATATGCAGGATAATATGCTGTATAACCCCCTGTAAAGAAAATGAAACAAAATTATGATGACAAAGATCAAAGCATGAGGAATATCAGGAGCGAGCTTTAGATCGGTGAAAATGCAACCTCTCGTGTCGGCTGTCTAGCGCATGTCCAGAACGCTTTCTTCTTCTTCTTCTTCTTCTTCTTCTTCTTATTTTTTTTTTGTTTGGCCTATAATTAGAGTCGTCTCAGCATTTTGAATTTGACTTAAATTAGCTAAAGTGATAAAACATGGCATGTTGTTGGGGATTTTTTTACGATAGAATGATATCGGAATTTAAATTAGATGTAGACGTGACGTCATTGCCAAGCGATTCTTCAATAACGGTGCGCACACAAATTAATTTCACGAATGAAAAGAACAAAATATCGAAGAAAATGCAACCCGATAATCGAACAATAACTATGATTAGTATACCAACAAAATACTCACACACACACACACACACATACGCATACATACAAACGAAAAACGTGACCAATTTATCAAACAAAAGTCACAGACAGCCTAGTACCTATTTTGTGATTCGAAAAATATTGTCTTTTTTTCTGTATTATTCGTTTGCCAAGTCATCATTTTAACAATGTTTCTTTATTTGTTCATATCTGCGTATTCAGCGTACCTGGACGTGCCGTAGAGCATTCGTGAAACTACATTTCGGAACGTTGCATCCACAACTCTTATGGTCAAAGAATGTATGACACAACTTCTGCCCTGACAAGATTCTGAGTTAACAATGTTACTTTTTTATATACGATACACATTATAGGATTATTCATAACATTGCTGCATTAAACACTGTAGTCAATCAGAACGCAGCTAAATTGTAACGCTTGTTGATGGTTATCAAGGCTTCAGTGTAATGGACAGAAAAAAAAGGTATTTTTTGTATACAGAAAGCATAATGATATCTTGAAAATGATCTTGAAAATCACAGCTTTATTTGAAAAATTGGAGAGTGCTGCAAAGTTTAGCTGCCCCATACAATTTCTCTTTTATTTTTGTTCCTTAAAGGGACTGTACAGTACTGGTTGAGGTGGGGATTCATGTTTTGAACATTCCTAAATGAGATAATGAGAAACCTCTAATGAAATATGAAAGAAGGATTCAACTTTTATTTGATGAAAATTGGTTTTCAAATGGCTGAAAAAGGCCAAAAAAGTGATAATAATAAAAGGCGACATGCCGCTCCTTTTATTAGGATTTCTTTGTTTCACCAGTTCTGGATAGGCTATTTGAAAATCGATTTTCATCAAATATACTTTTGATACCCTTACAATTGCATGCTCTTTGACATCTCATAGAGTGGTTTCTGAATATCTCTCAAAACGTTAAAAGCTAAAACCCTCACCTCAACCAGAAATGTACAGTCCCTTTAATGTTTCACGAGGAACATTGAAAGCAACTGTTACACTGCGACAGGTTTAACTTACACCTGATTTCGTATAGAAAGCAAATTTCATAAGAATTCGAGCAAACACTTTGCGACATGAAGCACTTTCCAAAATGTATGAACACACGGCTCAGAAATTTCTGTTTTCTCTCTCTCTCTCTCTCAAAAAAAAATACACCGTTTAATTATTTGACCTACACTCCACCTTAAGAAAAATATGTTCAACTTTTTACCTTTATGGAGGACACAATGGGAGCACCTTTACGGGTGCAATTTGCACCTTTCCGGCCAGAAAGGCTCAAAGTTCGACCTTAAAAGGTGCTTCTGGCTTGAAAGGTTCAACGTTGTACCCGTAATGTCCGTATTGTTGCTACAATTGTGTCACTCCTAAAAATATACAAAGTTGGACCTATTTTTCTTTAGAGTTTGTGAAGAACTTGTGACGTTAACAGAATGAGGTGTACTTACAGCACTGGGCGACTGTCATGAGGAGCACTAGTGCAGGCAAGGTCGAAGCCATGGCGCCGATTCTGCCTAGTCGTACTTGGCAAATCCAGTTGACGAAGTCTCCACTGTAGGAAACTCAGTTGGAATAGCAGGGCAAAACCGTCGACATTTATAGACCTTCGGATCGTCATAATCAATACGTTTGTCGTCAGCTCTTTTAGGCCATGAGACTACTTTTCTAAGTCAAAGCAATTGATTTATCAAAATTTGCTTTTACAAGTGTCTACAAAATAAGTCAATCCGGTGAAACCTGTTTTTCTGAATTTATGTAGGAGGTATATAATTATCAAAGAACTTCAGAAGACAAACATGAATGTCGAGCAGATGCTGTGTAGTTTATCTTTTACAATAAGATTAACTTCGTCTCGTTCAACTATAATTTTGTTATAGGAACAGTATGATAAGATTTCGATCGATGAAAACTCGATCCACTTGTTCTCCGACAAATATCAGTGTTCTATTTCACGGCACCTTCAAACACAATCAATAAACTGGTACAATTTCTTTTGTTTATTCTACAAGCCAACGTTTCTTGTTATAGTAAAACCTTTTTAATAATTTCCTAAAATATATTGATCAGTACACTAATATCAGGACGAATATCGATACGAATCAATTAATACAAGCGCAAACCGAGCCTTCTGGAATCAATACTTTTGCATGATTTACACTTAATAATCTGCATGCTTTGTAATCATGCGGCTCTGATTGTAAACACAGCTGTGAACGTCCAAAAAATAATACACATAGTTTGCCTTTAAAGGAAACCCAAACCCCCAAAATATGAATTTAGATAGAGTGAAAGTAGCAATATTAGTAGATCATTATTAGCTGAAATTTGAAGAATATCGGACAGTCAATTCAAAAGTTATGATTTTTTTTAAATACACTAATTGCTACAGAAGGATCAGACTTGTAGAGTTCATGAAGTCATTTTTTTACAGCGATATAAAGAAAATATATGGAGAATTCCACAAAATTTAATATTTCACGGAAAGTACACATTCCATCGACAAGCTAACATAATTATGCGAAGGGCAATATTATTCCCTCGGCTCGTTGCTGAAAGAGGTAAGCCAAGTGCTGTTTCATAACAAGAAGTGAAAAAAAAAATGTTGAATTTTCTTTATGTTTTTCTATATATTTTTGTCAATAATGATGGTCATGAATCGTAGCATCCCTGTCCAGCAATGACTGCACTGAAACTTTACAAATTCATAACTATTGATTGGAATGTCCAATTTTCCTAAAACTTTCACTGATGAGATCAACTAATAATGCTGCTTTTACTCAATCCACATTTATATTTGAGTTTTGGTTTCCTTTAATGTGGAGATTTGTTACAATAACTCAGCAAGTCGCATTTTTAGTTCACCTCAAACAGTGACTGAGCCAAAGGCTCAAGGCTTTAATGAGCCGATGCGATTATTTTGATTTCATTGTTCGTCCGTCCGTCAGTCCGTCCGTCCGTCCGTGCGTCATCCGTTTCCATTAAATATGCACTTCACCTTCGTCAAACTTCTCCTTGGGAACCAGATGATGGAATTTTACCAAACTTAACAAGTAGAATCCACAGGGTAGAAGGATCTATAAATGTTCAAAAAAAAAAAAACCTGGGTGGCAAATTCTCGAAATTAAGTCATCTTCAACAGTTTTCTTCTATTAGGACCAGAAGTGATAGAGCATTCCAAGTCAATAGTGCTTGAAGTATCAAAGTAGGCCTACATTGATGACTATATAGTTTCAAGTTTGCTCATGGCGCCAAGTGGGGTTACTCATGGCGGGGGTTGGAAGGAGGGGGAGGGAGCAAGTTTAAGATCATTTTTTATACATCTTCATCTCTTACTTGAAAACTTGGGAGCCATAGGTCAAATTTTCAACAAACTTGTCAGGTATTACGGCTGGGGTGATGAAAGTCGGCCACCTTGCCCCGCCTGGGGCACCCAGAGGGCAAATCCCTAAAAATTAGGGAATTTTTCAAAAAGAAATCTTCTTCTATAAGACTATAAACGATAGAGCTAAAATGTTGCAATTAAGAATGTTTGTGATCGCAATTTGAAGCTTGTTCCTGCCAGATCCATGGGGTAGGCCGACCCCCGTTAAGGTCCAGTGGTCTGTTTTCCTCTTCTCCTAGAAAATTATGCATGTTAGATTTGGGCACCAAACCTGATGTCATCACTGATAATGAAAATATGATATACATTTTCTACAAAATAATTAGCACCATGCCCACACACTCCCACTCCTTGAAGATGTTCTAAATTATACATCTTTAAAAAAGATTTAAAAATAAACACTTCTATAAAACCACTGTAACCAGAGTGTATACTTTTAATTTTGTTTATGGCAGACCGATGGGTGGCTCCTTTGGAGCCGGGAGCAAATTAGAAGCCATTACTGTTTTTGTTTTTTGTTGATATTCTATTTGAAAAAGTGGTCAAATATTTACCTCAAGCTTGGCAGGTATTATCGAAAACATAAAGAATAATCAAATGGACTCCATGCCCCCCCCCCCCCCCCCCCCCCCAGTAGGCCGAAATATCTTTGTAACGTTCTTTGTGTGTCAGGCACTCAGCCTTGCTTGCCAAGTTTTTTTTTTTTTCCATCAGCATTCAGTCATCTAATCAAACTTGACCGGTGATAAAGATAGTGATCCGTACAACAGGAAGCCCATGGTGGAACAATAGGGTTTCTATAGGGAGACTAGGTAATCGGGTGCTGTTCGTTATTCCGAAGGTTCGCTATTCCGAAGGTTCATTATTCCAAAGGTTCGTTAATCCGAGAAATGAAAAAGGGTTCGTTTATCCGAACATTGTGGCGTTATTCCGAAGGTTTGTTATTTCGAAGATTTGTTAATCCGAAAATGAAATTTGGAATAACGAACCTTCGGAATAACGAGCTGTAACCAGGTATTCTCTATCCATTGACGATGAGTTTCCAGATAATTTCTATACCATAATCAGTTAAGAAATGACTCCACCGTTCGTGCGAAAATCGGTGAACAAAGCACAGTTGAATTCATTTCTCAGAGTCTTTATCTTTTGATAACAACAGAATGACGTGGCTCTAGTTTTCTTTTCTTTTTTCACATGTTTCATAGCAAACACCCATTCCAACTTAACAGATAATGATCTCAACTAAAGTGGAGGGAAACTTCGCATTATCTGTTTATTACTAATTTAATATGTTCAATCATATCAGAGCCTTCCGATGCTCATGACATTCTACATTCTGCATGCTGAAGGAGTTTAACAAAATTACCTAAATGCAAATGACCGCAAAAGTCTGTCCGCCATTCAATACGGATATACTTTACGTTATCTTGTTGCTGTCTCTAGGTCTGGTAGAAATTATCATTCTTCTTGAAACATCTTAGTTGACATGTTTGAGGGAAAAACGAGTAAAATAAAATAAATGAAATACATTATCACATTATATATACAATAATTAGGTTGTGACTTAAACTGACATTATAAACATTGCGAAATATTGACGGAACAATATTTGACGCCGTAACTCAAAGCGCCTCGATCCCAAATTTTCGTGAAACTCTGGTCTTTATCTCTTGTAATCTAAAAATAATTGCAGCTATAGTGTGCGTCACCCTTGTTTCTGATACATGTATATAGTATTTCACCCCATTGCCGGAAGCAATGGTATGGGCTTACTGCATGCTGCATAATCTTCTGAAGATGTGAGTACACCGGTATTCATACAAAACAACATAACCTCCTGATTTGACTATTCCCTTCAATTTTCAATAATCAGAAAGCTCTTTATGTCTAACAATTTCCCAGATCTGCATCTATTTTCTGCATCAATCTTATTATCCAAACGAGGGTTACTGCTGTGCAGTATTTTTGTTTTCATAGTGATTTTTAAAAGAGGTACATCGTATCAACGTTAGCTTGGAACCATTTTGCTTAATGTTGTGTGCATGTATAGTGTGTGTGTGTGCGTGTGTGTGTGTGTGCGTATGTTCGTGTTAGTGATTTTTATGTGGAAATGTGCATGTGTATTTGTCATCACCTCTATTTGTCGTTCCCGTCCAAAGGATTGCATTCTTTTTTTTTTCTTTTCTTTTTTCATGTTAGTTAAATTCTAATCCTACATCGTTACTATGATGGCCTGAGGCAAGCAAAATAAACATGTAAGAGAGACGGGGGAGCACGAAAATTGTACGGGCATTTATATGATGTCAAGCATATCAATATCAAATTTACTTAAAGCTCCATAACTCATAGATTGTATATTAATACTTTGGAGTAACAGGTGTAACGACAAATAGAGGTCGCAGAGAGGGAGAGAGAGAGAGAGAAAGAAAGAAAGAAGGTAGGGAGAGTGAGGAAGAGAGAGTAATGAGAAAATCACGTTTCCCCTTCGTAAACGTTAAATCATTAACCTTTTCACATTTTTAATAATCTATTACGCATTACTAGTCCTATACTCATGGAGGAAGGGCCTATTATTTGCTCTTATACAGTCGAGTGACGCAAGGCCGGAATTATGTGACTTAGAACAAATTATTCTAAAGACGTGTGAAAGTGATGTACCAGTAAATCTAATATCTGCCGAAAGACTAAGGCAAGCCTCGTAGGGTAAAAAAAAAAAACAAAAAACACGTTGTTGACACATTATGCAATACGCAGGCCCATAGAATTATGAAATGTATAATACACCTGTAGGTTCTACTAGACTAAGTACTAGTAATATAAAATAATACACTTGTACGTTATGAGTATCATAGTCGATTACATAATAGGCGTCTTTCTACTACAGTGTTACTTATGCCTAATCATCATTCATTTTTGCTCTCATCATCTTCGTTTACATAACAATAGGCCTACCGGTGCGTAATACTAGTATTGGAATACCGTAGGCTAACTTCATAGGACCTATCCCTTACCACCTATTAACTTCGAATTTATTCTCTCGTCGCTTTTTAATAGGCAGATATTACAGGGATGGTCTGGAAGCGAAACTATAAACTACATGTATGTACTAGTAGTACGTACTGTAACGTACAGCTCTGTGGTACAAGTGCACACCTGACAGGGACAACGTGAAATGTTCTCTTTTTTATTTTACAACAAGACCGTATGAACATAGAGATACTTTTGTGGAAGTGGACATGACGTAGGTAAGCGTTGTGATAATGTTTTTGTCTTATGTAATGCTCAGAAGTGTTTATTGAAGCGGAATGAATCATACTACAACGGATAAATGTAGTTCGCCACTTTATGCTCATTAATTAGTCCCGCCTGTACCTATCTGTGTTAGTTCTCATCTTCTGAACGTACAACTCAGTTCGGGAAACCCACTCACAAGGGGGGCCCCTCCTTATAAGTAACCCGTCCCCCTTATAAGTAACCCCGTCCCCCTTATAAGTAACCCCCGGGGCACCCCTTATAAGGAGTCTCCACGCTTTTTTGCAATGCAACGCGAAAATGAAAGGACTGCGGCAATTCGCTTGATTATGTCCATAAAGCTTCACAAGTTTCCTAGTTACTCACGAAATTTGAGCAAAATCGGTTTGAGGCATCATATCTAAAATATTGGATTTAAATGCGATGTCAAACGACCCATGCGAATGCTGACATGCGAGCGATTACTGGCGTGAGTGTCGCCAGGCGCGGCGGCGCGGCAATGCTTGAGTGCAGACGTGGCGACTGAGTACACTAGCATTTGTACGTAAGTAGGCAGGTATCCTATTACCGAACAGTATCCTATTACCGAACGCGTACATTTTCAATGGAAGCCCGTTAAAACAACTCGTATACGCGCGCATCCATTGCACTACGCACGCGCTGTTATCTCCCAAGGGAGGCCGGTGCACCCGAAAATTGCTAAACTGCAGCAAAAAAACAGAAAATTTTAGTAAAAATCGCTGAAATGTTGATGTTTGTTATTCTGCGTTAATAACATTGACCGAAAATGCAATGCCTAAATTTCCCCATACAGAGGGGGCATGTTCGGTAAATACAATACGATTTGCATCGGTAAAAAGACACGGTTTTTGTGGAAGGGTTATTTGAAATACAGATTTTGTAAAGTGCGTGGCTTAGTTTTCAAATAATACTGATACAGCTAAATTTATCAGAATTTTAATTATCTTCTGGGAGATCTTTAGCTAACTTGAAGCATAATGTTGCCCGTCTGGAGAAATTAAATAAAAATCGTTCGGTAATAGGATACACCTCCATACTCAGTCGCCACGTCTGCACTCAAGCATTGCCGCGCCGCCGCGCCTGGCGACACTCACGCCAGTAATCGCTCGCATGTCAGCATTCGCATGGGTCGTTTGACATCGCATTTAAATCCAATATTTTAGATATGATGCCTCAAACCGATTTTGCTCAAATTTCGTGAGTAACTAGGAAACTTGTGAAGCTTTATGGACATAATCAAGCGAATTGCCGCAGTCCTTTCATTTTCGCGTTGCATTGCAAAAAAGCGTGGAGACTCCTTATAAGGGGTGCCCCGGGGGTTACTTATAAGGGGGACGGGGTTACTTATAAGGGGGACGGGTTACTTATAAGGAGGGGCCCCCCTTGTGAGTGGGTTTCCCGAACTGAACTTGTGTAGGCCTACAGTGTACGCCATGCCACGGCTACGAATACGATGTGTACAGTATACACAGCGCAGTCGCTGCTTCGCACAGCGTCTGGTCGATGGTCGGGCTATGGTGTACAGTAGCAATGTCAAGAAAGACCTCTAATTAAAGACCACCAAGACAGTGCTTCTCAACCAGTGGAGCTCTCTGGGGCGCGATGTCTTCCCAAAATGAAAATAAAACCGATTTCCATTTGATCCTAGAACCGGGTAAATTTAATGTAATGTAATTTAATTTAATTTAATGTTTCATTGATCGTACTACTACTAGAGTGAACGTTTATCAACATATTAAATTAATTTGATGACTGTTTCTGTGCCCCGTTTTATCAAAAGATAAAATCGATTTTAATTTTCCTTACCACAAAGGCTGCCACAGACTAATACAGTTGAAATCAACTATCCTCTATATCATCAATTTTAACTCCTCATAAAACAAGGCCTCAGACAAAAGAAAAACAAAATGTAAATTAGGAGCCAAACAAAGTGGGCAGGGGGTTGAAAAGAGCAGCTCTAGAAATCTAGTGGTAGAAGTTGTACCAACCAACGGTAAATAGAACCTTCTGTACATTGAGGAGAAGGATATTCCGAGTGCTGTTTTTCTTTCTTTATGTCTTTGAATATCACTTACGGTACCCTCATCATTACCATTATTATCAGAACTGTGTTCAAGTGGAAGCTAACATAATGAATGACTGCATGAACAAGGTCAAGAAGGTCGGTCATACTCATAGATGGACGATAGTTTGTTGATAGCTATGATAAGCAAAATTGTGTATGCAGTAGGTCTATTACACGCGATTCTAGGAAGACAAGCATGCATGGAATCTATATGCAGTTGTGATGTGAGAGAGATGCACGCTAACTATCATCTATAGGTATATGTGTTGTCTAGATGTCCATCTAAATTATTTGATTATCTTAGCTCTTTACGTACCAGAATCAGAGATGCCAAGTTTTAAAAACTTTTATGAGTGAGATTTTTATAACTCGGCGTCTCGGCGCTCGCGCGCATGCGCACGCGAACAAGGGGTTGGCCCCTCCCATGGTAGGGAGTTTTTTTTAATTATAAGCTCTTAATGATGCGATCTGGTGCGTACTTAAGTGACTATTTTTTACTAATTTTGAAAGGCAAAATGGAAATATACCTTCAATTGCAACTATCACTTTAATCCTTTGAGCTATGCTCCTTATATTTGGCCCAAATTGCAGAATTCACCAGATGCGTGAGAAAAATGGGTGCCATGCGTGAGATCGTGAGACAGACCCTAAATGCTTGAGTCTCGCGCAGAATTCGTGAGACTTGGTAGCTCTGCAGAATGCATGCTCCACAATCATTGATACTGCCCATTTAGTGCATTACTGTGATAATGTGTCATCTAGATGGAGATTTTGTTTGTTTAATATCTTCTCTTATTTATTATCTCTTTTTTCATACTTTATCCTCTTCTTTTCTCCTTTTTGTTCTTCTTTTGTTGTTTGACTTATGGTTATTGTCCCACTTCCAATTATAGTCAGTACAAGCATTTACAAAGTCTTAAATAACGTTCTCTCTGTACATTTATAATTTTTCCTTTTCTTTCATTTAGACCTAATTTTTTCTCTAGGTGCAGTAAATTATTTTCAGAATAATCAATATTTACAGATGAAAATTTGATATTTGCAGTGCAAGACCAACTCTCATCAGACATGTTATTTTCATCATCTTCATGTACAAGACTTTTTTGTGTGGTAGCAGTTGATAGAACCATGAGCCAACAGACAAATTGCTTAGGTTCATTTGAAATCAATGTTTCAGGCATTTATTGAGTGACTTAAAGTGTGCAAGATGCTGAAGTTGCAACTAACAATGAAATACGGGGTACCAATTTCTTTCCTTTGCAGAGCAGGTGATAATATAACCACGTTGCATCACCAGCTACACTCATCATTCTTGGGGAAAAAAAGAATTGATTATGGATCTTTATTCATATTTCATCAACTTCAAAAATTGTGATCCCAAGCCTGCCACGTGTTGTACCTAGACCATCAGTAAGGAAACACAATTCTAACTCAGCATGGAAGGGAATTCAGACACTACCGCTGAAATGTTTGAACCATCACAGTCCGAGACCAGGGAGGGTCAGTGGACCTTTCCAGCAGTGCCCAGAAAGCTGTCCAGCGAAGAAGAGCGTAGGTTGGCAGCGGACACTCAGTGCATCCCAGAGTTCAAACGGAACAAACTAGAGGTTGAGGCACGAAAAAACTGGGATTTATTTTACAAGAGGAACTCGACAAACTTCTTCAAAGACCGGCATTGGACCACCAGGGAGTTTGAGGAACTGATTGCAGCTGCAAATTCATCAGTAAGCCTAGGTAGAGTTTTCTTGTAGAATGCCAATAAACCAGGATTTCAAATAAGCTGAAAGCACATGAGTTTTTGTCTCAGGAAATAGCAGTTGTGACTGTAAAACTTTGGAATGATATATATGTGACCCTGCACCTCAAAACAAACAAAAAGTCGCCAGATATGAATTTTTAGTTAAGACCATATTCTGAAAGAGCAGACGTTAAGCTTTAAAATGATACATAACTCAAATCAAATGGACTCTCCTAACCTATCTAAATATTGGGAAGAAAGCACAAACTCAGGAAAAGTGTGAACTGAGAAAAGAGGCTCTGAAGTACAGTGTCTATTCAAGCGCTTAATCTTTACCAAATCGTGCTGGCTGTGCGATGAATGGGACAAAAAACAGGAAGTAAACCACCAGAGTAACAACAATGAAGGGATTATCAGATTAAACTGAAATTAAGCATGCCTCATTAACACATTCTGTCCATAATTAATGCCAACTTTCAAAGTAGTAGCATTATCCTTTCAAAAGTTATTAGAGTTGAAAGTGAAGAGTGTGGACAAGGTTTTTCAGAAATGAAAAAGAGATTCTAAAGACACACCTAATCACAATATTCTACCAAAAATGTTCGAGATAAACTGCTAAAAAACACACTTTCCTGCCCGTTTTATGATACCAAATTTTAGCATGATGTTAAAGAAGACCCGCTCTTTTAGAAAATATGAAAAAGTCAAGTTCGGTTTGGTTGACCCATTTCACTTATTTTCAGTCCTCACGCAAAATCAGTGTGTGCGACTTTATGTTCAATTTAAGGTGCACGGTCACATATACACTATTATACTTATTGACTTTGGTTACATAGGAAACATATTGTCGTCAGATATTTCCGTCCTATAATAGAAACTTTGTACACAATTCTTCCCAGTGGAGGAAGACTTTTTTTCTTTCTTTAAGTAGGATATAATGCACCATTAGGCATGAAAACATCAATTTTCAGTCCTGGAAACTATACTTGCATGTTAAGGAAAATATTTAAATGATAAATACTCCATAGGTTTTATCGCTGGACAATGCATCATGTTGTCCAGTAGCAGGATAAGCAGTAAAGCATACTACAGCTCAGCACATGATGACTTTCACTTCGAAGCTGAAATCGTTCTTGATGAGTGCCTACACATTAATAGCGAAATATCCAAATGTGTAAAAGTTTAAAAGTGTCGCACATGTATGTTGTTAGCTTGGAGTAGAAAACATGACTCGATGTCTGACCTCTTTTTCTCTGAGATAGTTGGTTGTTAAAGAAAAAAGATCTTGCTCCAAAGTCTGCTCCAAAGTACAATTTTGTACATGTATGCAATGGCTACTATTAAACATTTTCCTCAAAAATGTATATTTACCAAACATATCGTCATAGTGTTAACTAGTCTGTTCATACAATTAGTAGCCATACGGATATGAACAGTAATGATGTTTAATATCTCATATTTGTTTTCTGTTTGTTCTGTTGCTTGTTTGACTTCATGTTGTCCTGGTAGACGGAGCAGGGAAACCCGAAACTGACTTCTCTCCTAGAGGTTGGATGTGGTGTGGGCAACACTGTATACCCACTGAAGAGTGCCAACCCAGGCTTATTCATCCACTGCTGCGACTTCTCACCGAGAGCCGTTCAATTTGTAAAGGTGATTCTACTGTTTGGGTACCACAGCTGTCATTTGTTTTAGAAGGGAATCCACAGGTGTGACAGGCAGGAATACTGCAAAACCAACTGAAGGACCTTCAGAATCATAAAGGGTTTTGTGCTGCATTTGTTTTTGTATAGCTGTTATTTTAATTTAAAATCACTGTTTAACTCCTGCCTTGCCTAGCATCTTTTCAAGAGTTAACAGAAATACTAAAGATCCTTTGACAGAATACCAAATTTTAAGTCTGTGCTTCTCAACCTTTTTTGACTCGAGGCCCACTTTGGCCCCTACAAATTCTTGTGAATGCCAGCTACAGGACGTGTTGCTTGAATAAAAATTGTTTTCATATTAGTTTGGGAAGTTATTGCAGCATTCCTGCTAGAACTTTGTTGCCCACTGGTTGAGGAGCATTGGTTGAAGTGTTCTAGTGATATGATGTAAAGAAAGCAGTGGGGATCGAAGCTGACCTTAAAAGTCCTTACAAGTGGATATGCTTCCACAGCAGCTCAAACACCAATGAAATAAGAGACGATATATGTTTCAGTGGGAGCCTGAATCTCAGTCTGTAGCCTTAGTTTGTAACATGCAGGGGCACTATTGTGTTATAATGGACTGCATGGTATCACTGAACTTCCCATGTTATATTGGGTATTTCATATACAGTATATCAGCAATAAGAACAGAAAAATATGAGAGATAGTGGAGCCTCGGAACCTACAATGTACAAAATTACTCAATTGTATTGTGTTAAATTGCTATATCCCACCTCGTTATAGAGAGGTTCCGCTGTATTTTGTTAAAAGGTCAACATATCACGACTGATAACTCAACTATACAATATAATAAGGTATAGATGATGACTGTTGGGGAGGGAGCATACTGAATGTTCCACCAAATGGTCTGCTACGTATGCCTTGGTAGGAGATTGTCAGTTCCAGTGTGAAGTTAAATTGACTGGGTGTATAATGTAGGTTAGGAGTTGCCTGCAGTAATAGGGGTTGTGCTGGGGTTATGTTAACTTTTTTTTTTTTTTGTCGTGGTGTAAATCTGGTGTGCTACATTATTCGGAGACAGCAAAGAAGTCATGCTGTGGGAAATATTTTGTTTTTCTAGTCAATGTAACTTTTTATATATTTTATTTCTATTACCCTTGACATGTGATGATAACATTAAAAAAAAAATGCCAAGCTTTGCTTTGATGTAACTTGCATGATGCAGTCTATAATAAATTTTCTTTCAAAAATGATCAGTAGCTACATTACAATTGAGGCATTACTTTTGCACTCAAAACAATGACAGAAACTTACAATGTACTCACAAATCCATCAGGATGCACTTTTTGATATTTAATTACCATAAAATGCGAACTTTAGGTGGTAGGAATGGAATCGTGAGAAACGCTGTCAGCTGTCATTGTACTGTGGCCTTTGGTGATTTATCCATCGTATTGGATAGGTTGTGCATTTGAGCGGAATATGCAAACTTGGCACGCCGTTGACTGAGTCGGACATGTGAACCTGGCACATAAAGAATTACCGTAAGGACCACAATGTTGTGGAAAACTCTTTAGTAGGGAGAAAAACAGCTCTGTCTGTTTTGTTTTTGCTATCATATTTACAGGAACATCCAGATTATGATGCCACACGTGTAAATGCATTCCAGTGCGACATCACCAGCGAAGAACTGACCAATCATGTGAAGCCAGAGGTAGTCGACCTAGTAACCATGTTCTTTGTGCTGTCTGCCATTCATCCAGACAAGATGGTGCAGTCATTGAAAAACATCTACAAGGTATGTGGTCACAGCTTCTGCCAACTACATTTATGCCGAATTGATGATAGTGACCGCTGACCAGTGCTGGCTGATAGCCGCAGTGGACAGGTGCACAAGGCCACCTCCCCATTAAGTGGGAGAGCTGCCTTCGGGAAGTGTGAATTTGGTCCATCTTTTGCAGAGGTCAACTTTAAATGATAAAAATTCCAGCTCGAAAATATAGTCCGTGCACTTCATGTTAATTTCAAGTTAATTTGATAAATTATCCCATACCAATAACTTGTGCACCAATTCCTTTTTGTTTGTCTTTTTTCTTCCATTTTTTTTTTTTTTTTTTTTTGGGGGGGGGGGCAGGGTTGGTTGGTAGGATTGTTTGTTTTTTTGCTTGTTCCTTCATACCATGTTCTGCCATAATGCAAAGAATGCTTCTTGGGTAATGATATGGTGAAAGGATTTTCAGCTATTGGAATTTCAGATGAGCTGTTGTGAAAATGGTACAGCATAATACACGTGATGATATCACACACACCACACACACACACACACACACACACACACTAAAACTAACCAAACCCTTATTGACTCTAATGTTAGATCTAACTCACTTTCATTTTTGTTGATTTTCATGTATGTATTGTCATTTTATAAAACAAATAAGGCACTTGACCCTTTTGTGTGGAATGTAAATGCAGTAAATCCTCAGTAATTTTTACATGGTGTGCACTGTGCCATCACAGCAAGCTGCTAGTGTACAGAGGCGGCACAAATCTAAAGATACAGTACCTTGTATGAGTGCTCTGTCTGCATTTACACTAACACAGTTCTATGACTTTTGCTCCTGCGGCAATTGCTCCCTTGAAATATCTGCACAATAGGCCAAACATATATTCTACCCACAAACATAACCCTACCGCTAATCCTAATCCTCGCATCAAACTGCACATAAAACCCTATCATGACCCTAACCCTCGCACGATTTGTCCGTGGAGAAAATGAGACCAAACCAATTATAGCAGGAGCAAATGTTGTGTCACGAATTAACTGGACCATGCATTGTTTACATGATAATATCATTGCAACACAGGTCCTCGGCCCCGATGGCCTTGTGCTGTTCAGAGACTACGGACTGTACGACCATGCCATGCTTCGCTTCAGCAAAGGACACAAGATCAGTGACCACTTCTATGTGAGGCAAGATGGCACCAGAGCATACTACTTCACTACAGGTGTGTACATGGAATCTGCCAACAGCCTTTCTCATTTTTCTATGCAGCTCTCTGCATGTATTTTGGCAATACCAACATGCACATACTGTAAAACACAACATTTTCGCAGCATGACATTTTTGTGAAATGGAGCCGACAGCCTTTTTCACGGCATGAAATTTTCACGAGTTGCCTTTAACATTCATTCATATAGTGTAGACAAGAATTTTTGACTTACTTGACTTAGGCTTAAGTCGGGTAGTATTCCCGAGATCCATGGATGATGTCCCTCCAGCGCTCTCTGTTCTCCATTTCACTGGCAATGTCCTTTGTGTCATGCAGACCAGTGTCATTTCTAAGTGTGTCTACATATGTGCGTCGAGGCCGCCCGCGTCTTGCTCTCCCATGTAGTGGTTCCCATAGTAAAACTGTGTGTAGTGTTAGCTCAGGGTGTCTTTGGGTGTGTCCAGCGAGCCTTAGCCTCCTCTGAGCTACTTTGGAGCTAACTTTTGGTAGGGTCCCATACAGTTCTGAGTTAGTGATCCTCATCGTATATTGGTTGATGTTTAGCGCCATCCTGAGCATCCTTGTGTAACAACCATCTAGGATTTTAGTGAGTCTTCTCGTCATAGTCCAAAGATTCAGACCCATACAGAAGTACTGACTCGACTGTTGCGGTGAAAAGGCGAACTTTAAGGTCCTTCCGCAAGTCTGATTTCCACACAGTTTTTAAGCTGTGACATGCTGCCCATGCTTTTCTCTTTCTTGCGTCTACGTCCTGCTCAGAGTTTCTGATTTTGGCCCCAAGATACAGGAAGTCATTTACTAGCTCTATTGGCTGCCCACCCATACTTGTAATCCCTCCTGGCTCATCAATATTCTCGACCAGATATTTTGTCTTTTGTTCATTCATCGTTAGTCCTACGCTGGCAGATACCGCCTCTACTTCCCTCATGAGTTCCTCTGCATCCTTCACGGTGTTTGTCAACAGGGCAATGTCATCTGCGAATTCTGTGTCGGATATTTTCTTGGCCGTTACTCTCCTGCTCCGTGCTGGTGTCAAAGTAAATCCAAGATCTGGCTTCTTCTCTAATGCTAGGCGCATACAATAATCTACTGCAATTACGAAGAGGTAGGGGGCCAGTGTGTCACCTTGGAGTACTCCAGCAAGAATCTCAAAGTACTCTGTATTTCCATCAGGCGTGATGATCGTAGCTCTAGTGTTGGTGTAGAGCAGGAAGATCAGGTCGACAATCTTCTTTGGGATGCCGTAAGCCAGTAGAACTCTCTTGAGCGTTCCCCTGTCGATGGAGTCAAAGGCTTTCCTGAAGTCGATGAAGACCATGACAGCAGAGAGGTTCTTTGCTCTGGCTCCCTCTAGTATTCTTCTGAGTGTAAGGATGTGGCTAGTTGTAGACCTGCCCTTTCTAAATCCATTTTGGTTGGTCCGGAGCTTTGTATCCACTTCTGGCTGGATACGGTTGAGTATCATTCTGTTTAGGGTCTTTGCCACAACAGATGTCAGTGAGATACCTCTGTAATTATTGATATCAGTGAGGTCACCTTTCTTTGGGACTGGTATAATGTTACTTATACCCCACTGTACAGGTGCAACCATTTCATTTAATGCCTCATTACAAAACCCTAGAATAATTTCATTGAAGTCGCATCTCTTCATCACCTCTGGGGAGATGCCATCTTCTCCATATGCTTTGCCTTCTGTAATATTTTCCTTAGCTATCTGGAGTTCCTTTAATGTAAAAGGCTCTTCTGATATTTCCAAGTCACCGAAGATTTGCTTGACCTCTCCAATGTTCTGTGTAAGAAGTGGTGGCTGCCCCAGCAGAACCTTGAAGTGAGCTAGCCATTTCCTCTTTCTGTCCTCGGGGTTTATTCCATGGATTTGATTCCCGCATCCACTCTTTCTTCCTGCTATCTCATTTATCAGCCTCCAGCTCTCTTTACTCTTATATCTGTCGGCTGCATTCTCTACTCTCCTGATCTTTTCTGTCAGCAGCTCCTCTTTTGCCTTGGTGTAGGCGGCATTGAGCTCACCAGTTCTCTCGTCTACTTGTACCGTGTGGTTCTCTGTTGGATCACTATGATATTGATCTTTGGCTGTTTTAAGAAGTTTCCTGGCTTCACTAACTCTAGGGTCCACTGATTTGTTTTCCCTCCTTTTCTTTTTCTTTTTTGGTACCATGGTCTTGTTGGTTTCTGCTATGGCTGACACAAAATGTCCATATCTTTGAGACACCTTGTCTGTCACGCTTTCCATAGTGTAGAATTTTTGAGTGCATTCTAATTTCCATAGTGTAGAATTTTTGAGTGCATTCTAATTTCGCGAATCTTGGCTCTCGCGAAATTCGCGAAATTAAAATGCACGCGCACATTCCTCGTTTTACAGTAAGTAACACAGTAATCTCAGCATAAAGGGGTAAAAACTGTCAAATGGCTTACTTCTGTTCAGTAGGTAGCTTTTGTAGCATGAGGAGACAGTTCCTGTACATGTCATAGATTTTTTTTTTTACCTCTTCATCAGTCGTTGAATTGATTTTTGTGTGCATATGTGTGTGTGTGTGTGTGTGTGTGTGTGTGTGTGTGTGTGTGCTCTCACAAATGTTAGCACTTCAGCAAAGAATGCTATATTATGTCATGTTAAGAAAATCTAATTTGAGCACCGGTGTATCTTGGTAATTTGTGTGTTGGTTTTAATTGACTGACAAGAGAATGTGTAGTTTTGAAAGGTCAATGATCTTCTGTTCCCATGATATCTTCACAGAATATCTCAGGGACATCTTTCACCAGGCTGGTTTTGACGAGGTGGTCAACGAGTACGTCTACAGGGAGACGGTGAATAAAAAGGAAGGTCTTTCGGTTCCACGGGTGTTCGTCCAGAGCAAATTTTGCAAGCGGATAGAAAAGTCGTGACAAATCAGACAACTTAGACTGTAGAACATGGACTGGAACATTGAAGTTCCCCTTTTTGTGCTTAGTTTGAAGGAGAAGTTTCCCCAAACATGCATGTGGATTCTGAGAATGCAGAATGATTAGTTAGACAGTCTGCGAAAGTGCGAGGAAAACTGGACAATTCCATCATACATTATGAGGTTTATGTACCAACTGCTTTAAGATACAAACTCTGCAATTTTTTATGTCATGGTGAAAAAAACATTTGAGATTTGTATATGGAAGGTGCCATTCCTTTGTCCTGTTTCATGCCGAGATATCTTAACTAGGAAATATTTTCCATGCCTTTTGGAAGAAATTCAGAGAGTGCCCTTTTGATTAACTAGAAAAATTAATGTTTCACGATACATTGTATGCAGGTTAAAAAAAAATGTGAATAGCTAGGCTGATGCACCTGATGAATATATCAACGTACAGTGGACTCCCGTTACATGTATAACAAAGTCTTTGTGACCAGCAATTTTCTTTCATTATATCAAAATTTCGTTATAACCGAACAAATAAACAATAAAAAACATTGAAAGGATAATGTTGCACCCTGAATTTTTATTTTGTTGAAACCAGAATTTCATTATAACTGTGTTCGTTGTAACGGGAGTGCACTGTATATGCGTGTGTTTATATATGAGCTTATTTTGCAAACTACCTCTTCATAAAAACTTTGCAAAATTTATCTGTGTACAAGTGTACACTCCTGGTGATGTGGACATTATCGCGTTCCAGGTATTGTGACCCGCCCTGTTGTACTTGATAAGGTAGTTCATGGAAACAGAGTACACTATTCAAAATGCTTGCCAGAGAAGTTGACCACTACAACCACTTAGAGGTCCTATGTACCTTTGGGAGCAGTGATTTCAAACATTTTCAAGATATCACATTTGATATACTGTAAAAGTGGAAATTTTTGTGGTGTTCAAATTTTCGCGCATTTCGCGCAACCAGAAACTAGCGCGAAAATAACAGCACGCAAATATTTTTGCTTGCCATATGTGCCTGTGCGTAATGTCTTGATTCCGCGGAATTAAAAACACGCGAAACTCTTTCGACCCGGCCAAGCGCGAAAAATTAGTCACGCGAAAATATCCACTTTTACAGTATATGCACATGTACAATGTATAGGTCTGTTGTATCACAAAACATCCTGCCATATGAAATTTTTGCAAATAAAGCCTAAAATATAAGGAGATATCAGTATTTTTCTCAATAAACCATAACTGTTCATGGTTTAGTCTGGAATTATTGTTCACATTTTGTGTATGGATTCAAATTTTTACAGTGGTTGTTCCTATCCCTAACTCACATTTTTGAACTATTATAAAGCACTAATGCTGGGTTTTTGTTACATCTGCAAATGGTAAATTATGCCTTTAACCAGAAATAGGGTAAATGTCAATCTCTGTGAATACCTCTGTGCCCTACCAGTCATACTGAATATACAAACTGTAGCACATGACTTTGGACGAGTGTTTGTGACTGTGTTTTGTATCTGTGTATGTGTGTGTGTGTGTGTGTGTGTGTGTGTGTGTGTGTGTGTGTGCCTTGCATGTTTACTTTTGGAGGTGGATCATAGCATCATTCCATATCAAGGCAACAGAGATTCTTGGCTGATCTGAATAGCCTCCTTGGCTGAATCACAGTACTCCAAGACACACAGACAAAATATTTGGTATGCATGTAGAACACTTTTGTAGGGGGTGGAAAGGTTCCAAAAAGATGAAATTAAATGCACCATCTAGTATCTACACGAAGAAGATCTGGCTTTCTCCCGTATCAGGAGATCCTTTTTAGTTCACATTTAGTCGGCAGTAAGTCCTATTACTTTGCACCCACATGTGTGTGATGGAAGCCTACCTACTTGAAGCCTACCACCAAAGACGAACACTGACCATGGACCTCCATCACAGATAGTGTGCAATTGTCATGGCTGAATGCTTTGTCATATATATACATGCATCAATGTGTGTGTGAATAGAGAACAAATTTAAAGTTCTGATGTCCAAATTTACTTGTGTATGTGAGGGTCTCATGATCTGTGTAAAACATGGCATGATTGATTGTTGGTGAGCAAAAGTTCAGATCAAATATAGGTTGGAAAATCAAACAGTAGGTGAATACTCCATTCAAGATTGGGTGCTACCTGACATTTAATTTTCAGACATATTTTTGATTGCATCTTTTTATGCAATAGAGTCTTTGCTCCTGTTTCAATAAGCTGTTAATACAGTTACACATGACTTTCCGAATGACTGGAATATGAAGTGTCATACATTGTATTGAAATCGTTCGGAAAGGCATGCATAACTTTATGAACAGTGTTATGAAACAGGCCCAGGTTTGAGACAAAATTACTCAATCTGGAAGCAAATGAAAAAAAAAGAAGCACATCAAAACACAAGGTTGAATTTTATGTACAAGTTTCCACATTTATTCAACTTGTGTCGATATGCAATACCTTTACGACTGACCTTCATACATGTAAGGAGCTGTTCAAATCATAAAAGACTCGGGAGCAAATGTTTGCGAATTATTCATTTTGATAGTGAGAGATCTGTGATGCAGTATGTGTATACTGATAATTAATGCCTCGCCCATATAATTCAGGGTCTGATGTTTTATGCAATATTCTTCAATGCATTATGATAGGAAAAACTAAAGCTGCCTCACTACATTGGCTCAAGGGTAAAGGGGAAATTCATGACTATATGTCATTCTTTCATACAAAGGTATGACCTACACAGCTAAGTTAAGTTTGCCCAATCTTCCAAAGACAATGCATTGATATTGTGGGCAATACAATGTACCCAACAATGCAATACTGATTATAAAATGAGGTCTGCAGCTATAAAGGTGCAATGTAGGTTGGTTTTCAGCCAAATGCATGTATGTTGGTATTAAAGCTGTGTACAACTCACTGACCAAGTGCAACAATGCCCATTACCATTTATCAACCACTGAAATTTTTCAAAACACAATGACTGATTTAAAGAATAATAACATCAAATGTTAATTTATAGTAGAGGTGGGCTATAGAGGGTGACATTTTCAGAACATGCTCATCACACCTTAGTTTGATGACTTTTTGCCTACTGACACCATTTTTGAAAAAAAGAACGAAAAAAATTCAAAATCCGGGGTGCCCCGGCCGAAATCGTAAAAAATCCAAGATGGCTGCCGTTTCGGATCAAAAAGACATTTTTGGCCATAACTTGGCTATTTTTTGGTCTACTGTGATGATTTTGGTAGCTAACCCCATGTTTTAGGGGTCAAGGAAATGGATTATCATGATAGTTTTAGTGTAAAACCTAAGCTTCTACACATATGAAACTAACCTTTTCCTCATATTTAGGGTTAAATTTCCTTCTCCTTTACCCCTACCCAAACCGCCATTTTTTGCACTTTTTTCCGTATTTTTTTCAAGTCATGTTAACTTCCATACTCTTAATAACAAGTTCTAGCAATCTGGGTTTATTTTACTACCGACAATACAGCAAGAAATACAAAATAACTTACGGTGTATGTGTCATGCCAATGCTGCTCATGTGGCTGGTGCATTCAGAATGCATGGTAACTGTGGAACCAGTATTGTACTGTATCTGCTTTACAGTGTCCATTAACATTTTGGTCCTAAGACCTTTAAAGATACGAATAAATAGATATAATAATAAATATTCCTTCTCCTTTACCCCTACCCCAACCGCCATTTTTTGCACTTTTTTCCGTATTTTTTTCAAGTCATGTTAAATACCATACTCTTAATAACAAGTTCTAGCTATCAGTGTGGTGTTTTCTTGCAATAATACAGCAAGAAATATACAAATAACTTACACTATACATGGTTTACATATGTGTCATGCACTACAGGTCTGAATACCAAATGTTCATCAGCACTACAAAGACTATACAGTATAAGCACTGGCTTCTGTTACAATGTTCAATTGTACCATGCATCCTGAATACACAAGCCACACTATACCGATATGTGCATATGTAAACCATGTATAATGTAAGTTATTTGTTATTATTTAGTATTATATTTATTTATTTATATTGTTAAAGGTCTTAGGACCAGAATGTTAAAGGACACTATAAAGCAGATACATTATTTAATACTGGTTCCACAGTTACCGTGCATTCTGAATGCACCAGCCACATACCAGTATTGGCATGACACATACATGTATACCATAAGTTATTTGTATATTTCTTGCTGTATTGTCGGTAGAAAAAAAAAAACAGATTGCTAGAACTTGTTATCAAAAGTATGGTAGTTAACATGACTTGAAAAAAATGCGGAAAAAGGGCAAAATATGGCGGTTGGGGTAGGGGTAAAGGAGAAGGACATTTAACCCTAAATATGGGGAAAAAGGTTAGTTTCATGTGGAAGCTTAGGTTTTCCATTAAAATTATCATGATAATCCATTTCCTTGACCCCTAAAACATGGGGTTAGACACCAAAACCATCACAATAGACCAAAAAATAGCCGAGTTATGGCCAAAAATGTCTTGTTAAAGCCGAAACGGCGGCCATCTTGGATTTTTTACGATTTCGGCCAGGGCACCCCGGATTTTGAATTTTTTTCGTTCTTTTTTTCAAAAATGGTGTCAGTAGGTAAAATGTCATCAAACTAAGGTGTGATGAGCATGTTCTGAAAATATGACCTAAAATTGACCCTCTATAGCCCACCTCTATTTATAGGGTTGTGTTCTTGTATGATCGTGATGAATTAGCCACTTCAGAGTTAGCTCATGGGCACACTGGTACGAATGACCTTTCTTTTTTCTCAGTCGGTTAGGAGCACTTCACTTGTTTTCTGAGCGACATAATGCAAAAGCTTTATGTAACCAATCCTGTTCAAACAAAAAAATTAACTTGCATACCAGATGACCAGAATGAGCCATATCAATTAAAACTTGGGAGAGCATCCATTTCATTATTTTGCATTGAATGTAGTACTGTCAACAATCTCTTTCTATTGATATTGCCAAATACACTTTAGCTGTCAGGTGGATGTGCTGTCAAGCAGCATTTATAAGGATTACATGAATAATCATTACATCATAGATGCTTATCCCAGTGAATTTAAAAACCAATGTGCCTGCTGGTATGAATGACCTTTTTTTTTCTGCTCATGCGGAAAGTGGAACTGCAAACTTGCTGGTGCATGCAACATGTTGGTCACATGTGTAGCCTGGTGGACTGCTGCTACAACAAGAGGCACAAATTCCTTTTGGGTTGCACTTAATGTGCTGTGATGCAGTACAGATTACTAGTTGTATGATAATGCAATTTCACACATTCAGAGACTCCAACTCTCCCACTTTCGATGGGAGATCTCCCGCTGAAAGCCCATTTTTGCAAAATTTCCTGTTCTCCCGCTTAAGATTTAATTTCTCCCGCTTGAAATGATTTCTTACTTTGTGTCATCGTATGCTGAAAAATAAGCCTTAGATAGCATGAGATAACATCTAGAACCCTAGAGCTGGACCCCGGCAACAAGGAACTTAGCGCTTCGAGCACATCAAGTTGGAGTCTCCCGTTTGCGAGGGGTTTCAGGCGGGAGAATCTCCAGATCAGAAGGTGCTTGGGGTTGGAGTCTCTGCACATTATGACAATACAGTGTACATGTACATGTAGTATCGTGATGGTTGACATAGAAAGTACACGAGATGTGCTGATCAGTGGAAAAAAAAATGGTAAGTTCTGGAACAAAAGCTACAATTGACACTTAACTGCAGCCTCAAAAACATTCTTCCTTAAAATAACCCCTTGTCCCATCCCCTCCCTGCCCCCCCCCCCCCCCCCTCCATCATTATCAAACACAAAATAGTGCTCACAGCTTTGCTTCCATTAACATCACCTAGTGAAGTCATTTCTGTTAGAGTCCACTGATTCCAACCATTAGCTGGAGCTTTTCAGTCAAATCCAAGTACACCAAGTATCCTCCATTTGTGATTGCGCAAAGCAAACGCCTGCCCCATCTGGGAATTGTCCATCAGTTGTCCATACTGTATAATGACCAAAACGCAAAGCTCAGGGCCCCAAAGCCTCCTCTTCTGAACTTGACCCCGCCGACTTGGCAGCTGACAGAGCCTCCATCGTGCTGAACATGTGCAGACAGTTATCTGCACCTCCGCAGAGCAGCAGCTGCATCAATTAATTTCAGAGGAGGTGATAAAAGAAGTTACTTTTCAGAAGGTGATTATGGTGCGCTTATTACATGCATGCATTTATAACCTGTTTGTAGCATTATGTGCACTATTGTCACTCTAATCCAGTAAAGCATGGTATTTCAAATTTCTCTCTTTTGTAGCTTAACTCAAGAAAACCTACTGGTAAACAATAGGTATACATAGAAGAGCAGAACAAGCAAGAGGGAAAGAAAAAAGCACTGGAACTTGTAGACATGTTTACTATGTACATATACAGTGTATTTCACCAGTCTTGTGCTGAAATTTAAACATTCTGAGAGGATCATTGAGTATTTAACCCTAAAAAGGCTGGGGTGGGGGGGGGTTAAATCAACCCCCCTCAACATTTTTCGCGACTACTCCACCACGCGAAATTTTTTTGACCGCGTCATTTGCTGACTTTTTACTTTCAAGTCTCGCACATCTTTTGACACCATTTTCGCTAAAATAGCACATACCGTTACGACGCTGCATGACGTTTTATACATGCCTGTCAGACTGAAAATGGCTCAAAAACATGATTTTGTGTATAAAGTCTATGCAAATGGAGTTTTCTCTTCTTATTCATAAAGATCTGATTATTTTCACTTTCATAGGCTGAAACTAATTTAATTTTAGCATAATTATGCTTGAATAGGTTCTGTCATAAATTTTGCGGAAAAAAGAAAACGAAACAAAAGGTCGAAAAAACAAAGAAATACATAAGGAAATTCATAAAACAATAAAATACATAAGAAATTGATTTTGATACCAAATTTTCTTTTTCAAGTACATTGTCGAGAATGCTACAAAGAATGTTTTCACCCAAAATTAGGATTCTTGGAGCTTTAATTTCTGATTTAGAGCAAAATGTATGATTTTATGCATATATTAGCATAATTAATTATTATGACAAAAAGTTCCATTTCTTTTTGTATAGTTTGGTAGATTATACCACAGGTAATGCATGTGCCAAATTTCATGGCGATTGCGCAATCGGCGGCTGAGATCTCAAGGGGGTTGAATCAACCCCTCCCCGGCCACAGAACACCCAAAAAAGCCCGGCCTGTTTAGGGTTAATGATGTAGTTTTCAGTAGGAGAATGCAATGGGCGACTTACTTCCGGTATTGACCAATCAACTGCAAGAATCTTCTCGTCTAAGCCAGTCATATTGAAGAGGGGTGCCTTCGGGCTGTGGTGGTATAATAACAATGCATGAAATATAGCAGACTGGACACTTGAATGCTAAATATGCCCTTCCACAAAAACAACTCGACTACAAAACAACACAAACTTGCAAAGGGTCCTCATGATTAAGGAGTATACATATATAGTGCAAGCAAATGCAATTGGCTATTTTTCTTTTTTTTTTAACTTTAGATATCACACTATCCAGCATGAACCTGCTTTAAAACCATCGTCTAGAAAGGGGCACTCAAATTGGGCCTACCCCAAAGCAACTTTGCCTCACTATGTTGAAGGTCGCCCAAGTAGTTTTGAAGACATGCTAATGGGGGACATTAAACTTGAAGTTACTTATGAGCATGTCATTTCCAATTCATAAAAAGTTGGGATCTCCACACATTTTCATCTCATCTCTGGTGGGCCTTGTGTATGTACAACATGAGCTACAGTACAAATATGTCCTTATGAAAAATTAGCACAGGAAATTTAGAAAAAGTTTTACATGTACATGTCTTTATGAAAGACATGGACACACACATGTACAGACACACAAAATATCTGTAGTGTCTTTCTGTTGTTTTTTTTTTTTTTTCAAAATAATGTTTGACTAAATTAATGTTAAAAGAAAAAAATGTTTCTTTCAAATCATAGTGTGTATCAGTTACAAACTATTCCTTCCTAAAGTATGTTCTATAAAAACTTTCAAAATGAAAATACAAGCGATCACAATTAATGTACCTTCGGATATCCCAAAGCTTGAGAGCCTTGTCATATGACCCTGATAAGAGTTGATTACTGTTGCTAGGAGACCACTGAACTGACGACACCCAACCGTGGTGGTGAGAGAGAGATGATTTCACAACAGAGCCCTCTGTGGACAAACGGCAAGGACATACTTTCACTTTGTTTGTCTGATCATTTGTGACCGTGCATCACAAAACGAACAAAAAGTCGCACACACTGATTTTGTGTGAGGCCTGAAAATAAGTGAAATGCGTCAACCTAGCAGATCTTGACTTTTTCATATTTTCTGAAAAAGCAAGTCTTCTTTTACATTATGCTAAAATTAGGGATCATAAAATGGGCGGGAAAGTGTGTTTTTTAGCAGTTTATCTCGAACATTTTTGTTAGAATAGTGCGATTAGGTGTGTCTTTAGGGTCCCTTTTTCATTTCTGAAAAACCTTGTACACACTCTTCACTTTCAACTCTAATAACTTTTGAAAGGATAGCGCTACTGCTTTGAAAGTTGGCATTTATTATGGACAGAATTTGTTAATGAGGCATGCTTAATTTCAATTTAATCTAATAATCCCTTCATTGTTGTTACTCAGGTGGTTTACTTCTGTCTTTTGTCCCATTCATCGCACAGCCAGTACGGTTTGGTAAAGATTAAAGCGCTTGAATAGACACTGTACTTCAGAGCCTCTTTTCTCAGTTCACACTTTTCCTGAGTTTGTGCTTTCTTTCCAATATTTAGATAGGTTAGGAGAGTCCATTTGATTTGAGTTATACATCATTATAAAGCTTAAAGTCTGCTCTTTCAGAATACGGTGTTAACTAAAAATTCATGTCTGGCGACTTTTTGTTTGTTTTGTGGTGCAGGGTCACATTTGTTCCTTCAGTCATTCATTCACTCATTCATTCAGTCATATGCTGTAACACCACAAACAAATTGGAGCTGAATGTCTTTTTTTGCACCATGAAACTTTCACAAACTGCAACAGATATTCAATGCATTGAGTACACAAAACCTTTCACATGCATTTTGCATTCGCTATTCTTGGCCTCTCGCAAAATTCATGAAAGTTTCATGCACATTAAAATTTCTGCTTTAACAGTATGTACAAACTGGTTGCAAGGAGTCAGTGCCAAACTGTTCATTCATCAGAAATTGATGAGACAGAGTTCCTATGCAATCTCTATCTGTGTCATATATTCTCTCTTTTTCAACTGCTTGAATCTGGATTTACATTATCTGCACAACTAGCCTTTCACACTAGCACAGTGTAAGAGAGCATTTTCTTGACTGACCCACAAATAATGCTCTCATTTCAAATGTGTGTTCCCAGTGGGAAAGTGGTATCTCTATATATTGGGTGCGAAAAAGGGTGACGGAATGGCGCACCTTTTGACCTCGGGTCCCAAAGTCTAATGTGTCTGTCTACACTGCCACTGGCCAGGAGACCACTCAGGGCGGAGTACGAGATGCTCAGGAAAGCCTTAGTGCCGGTCTGGAGAGAGAACAATCGGGAATCAAACATTGCATTTCATTCAACGACCTTTTTCATGACTTCTCAAATTGGAAAAATATTATGCAGCAGTTCTATCTTCTATGTGATCAGTGACACATCACAATACAATGTACACATGTACTTGAATCAAAAGAAGTTGCATGGGTCATTTTCCAAGTAAACCGGGAAAGATGTGTGTCAGGGTCAGTAAATGTTCCTTTTACATCTACGGCATTTTCTAAAGGATTAATCCCTCTTTGGAACAGTTTTGTACACATATCTTTCAATGGTCTTATGTGGTTACCCTTGATTTTCTCCAAAGAGGCACATGATTTTAAAGTGTGAATGAGAACCTTTTAAAAGTTCAAATCACAATCAGGTGTAGCATTTACACTTGAACGTTATCATTTACACTGCACAAGGCTCAAAAGTGCCTTAGCAGGTACACGTATACACAGTATTGTGATAATGAACCCCTTCAAAGCATTGCCTTTCTTCTTCTTCCTTCTTTTTTGGACACATAGAAGAGGGAGTCGGTATGCTCCAATGAACCTTTTAATCTTCACTGTAGCTCTATTTCTGTAGGGTAACTTTTCTTGGCACTGGAATTTTGATCGTGTATTATCAGTTATGGTTTGATAAGAACATATTCATATGCTCAATTTTTAAGAGCAAGGTGTAAATCTAAGCTGAGGATCTCTTCTGTGATAATCTGACCTGAGTGATACAGTTTGTATTATTTTCTCTGGTGAATATTGATGGCTCTGAGATGCAAGGTCATGTAAAGTGTTATGTGTGATGCTTTTTCCCAAACTAGATCAATATATAGACTTTGTGATATCAAGTGTTGAATAATCAAATCAATAAAGACAGCTGTTCAATTCAAGACCCAGTCTCATGAATAGTTACTCTTTGTAATCAACATATGCCATAAACTTGGGGTTTTGTTTTTTGTTTGTTTTTCACTGCACGCACACCAATATACAGTTTCAGTATATTATACAAGATGTTATACGCCGTCTTGTGTAGAATATGGATTCATGACTAAGAGACTTTGTCATATTGATAGGAAAGACCAAATAAACCATGCAACAATTAACCCTCACTGTGCCATACTTGTTGGTTATCACTTGCACTAATTCCTGTCCGCTTGTGATATTTTTGCATGTCGGTAAATTTGCGGCCCAACCGTCATTTGCAAAATTCATGAAAAATTAAATCCTCGCGAAAATGACAGCTCTTTACAGTAATAGCGAATAATGGCAGCTGTGTGAACAGGCCTTTATAATACCAACACATCATCAAAATTCCCATAATCCTCAGTGTTTCACCACAGTCTCCTTGTTAAACTGAGGCACTTTCACGCATGATTGCAAGGACAGGTTGAGAAAGGGAGCTACCGAAAGCCAATAAGAATGAAGGGAAAGTGGCTGGACACATAGGCTCGAATTCACGAAAGTGGTACAATCTTTGTCCATAGATTAAACCATGGGCAAAGACTGTAGTTTTGTATGGGGCGCAAAGGGTCACATGTCCTATTTCATTGGAAAATTAGTAATTTCTTCGATTAAATGACCATTTCGCCTAACATTTCGTTATGAAATGTTTGCATTTCATAGACGAAATGATAATTTCATTATGGAAGTGGTCATTTAGTCGACGAAATGACTGATTTGTTACGAAATAGGCCATGCGACACTTGGCGCCCCATACAAAACTATGGTCTTTGTCCATGGTTTAAACTATGGGTTTATAAAGGGTTGGCACAGCTTACTTCTAACCACTATGAACAGTTCTATCCTCCCTCTATCAATCCCTGTTCACATCACACCCACCAGGGTTGCTGTGGTGGTGCCCTGCTGCACGTCCCACAGCTGTATCGTGTGATCCCATGATGCACTGCACACCTCATGGCTGCCGGTCCACACTACTGAAGATACAGCCTCCTTATGCCCATCCAGTGTAGCTATTGGTGTCTAAAATAGAGCACATATAGTAATGTATACAAGCGTGTACATATTCATAAATTCATACACACATGCATGTATGCATTTACAGTAGTAATCAGTAGTTGGAAAACTTTTACAGCATTAATCTGATGATGACATAACCACTAAATATCACTAATCATTCATGAAACTAATTTAGGGGATCATGAACTCTGATGATTAGGGGTTTGTGGGTTAAAAAAGAACAGTTGTTCATTCAATCAATAAATTTCACTCAGTTTACAATTCCACTCTGCCTTAACAAGCTATCAAATTCCCTGTTTTACAGACAGAGCAACTTTAAACATACTAGAACTCCTTCTTAGGCATGTCTACATCTTTTCTTTTCTTTTTTTTTTTTTTGTCTCTTTTGGAAATGAAAACAGATGTATGTTGGAACAATAACACCTGTACCTCATCAATCATTAATCAATGGAGAAAATAAAATCAATGAGCAAACAATATACCACCTATATCATTGCCAGGATCAAACATTTACACAACAGAATTCCTTCCTTTGTATGGTGGCATGCGTGATGTTATCAAAGAAACAAAAAAAAAAAATCAATGAGAATAACATCAGCTAAATCAAACTAGGAAAGATGATCAACATTTAGAAACAAAAAGAAAAGTGTGTCATAAGTTACAGCAAAATATGTCATCATTTACTCTACAGGCAGCAGCTTGCAGTTAGGTAGAGCAAATCATGCTATCACACAAATAAAAAGTTTGGTAGCTTGCATTATGCATTTAAAAACCAGTGTTTTGTCAAGAAAACAGATAGAAATTAACCCGTTGAAGACTAGTCCTGAGAATACTCTGGCGGGTCTCTATGGGAGATGCATGTTATAGCAAAATCAGTCCGTCCTCAACAGGTTAAAGGCACATGGTCCCAGAAGTTTAGTCAAATGCATACGCGGGCGCACGGCGCAAGTTTCCTATAGAGACCTACCCTATTGACTCCTCTTTAGCGCTTACGCTGTGGCTCACTTCCCCAAGTCCGAAAAAGTCCGATCCACTGTAGTCAGTCGTCCGATCACAGTTCGGCTCATGATTCGGCTGAGTGGGGATGACAGCTCTAGCAAGCTTCTTTTGTGATGTCATAATAAGAAGAATATGCACGCACCCTGGCATTACTACAGACTGCGTGATGCGCAGAGAAGACAACGAGGGCAACGTTACTTAGCAACACCTACGCGCTTTACTCTTGATGACAGCTCAACTTTGGCAATCTTCATATCAATGCTAACGGTGATCGGCAGTATCATCAGCAGCGCCCTCTACACTACCGGGTCTATGCGCCTTTAAGATATGTAACTGACCCTGATGATCGGTGCTGAGCCATCTCTCCTTGCCCTCTTCATTTGTTGCTCCTGGATTTCTGGAGGTTCCTCTTCACCTGAACTTGGTACTGAGTATTTTCAATGTTTGAAAAATAAAATGACAAGATTTGCAGCATAATATGATTTCCTTGTCTTGAAAAATACAATACATCCACAATTTGTGTGGATTTTTATTCCCCCCCCCCCTTCTTCTCCATGCTAAAAGTAAGGGGGATGCCATATTCACATACAACAAATCTTATAGTGATAAACAAGAACAGGTTTCAAAAGGATAATTGATTCATTCTAGAATTATCAATAATGCTTTGATGTATCAACAATTTGTATGTATTTGTATGTATCAACGATTGCAAAGCCATTACCAAGTCAACCCACAATTGTACTGTCAAAAGAAAAAATCTAGAGTAAAGATATCCATGTTTTGATTTCTATTTAAATATGAAACACAACATTCATCGTAATGAAACTATCTCTTTTGAGATAATTCTACAGCATCACACTGCCTGAATTTCTTTACAGAGAAATTAAATCAAAACTTAGTAAATAATCACTAAGCCACAAACTCACCAGCTGACCACAGCTTTAACATCTTGTCGAAAGAACCACTGCATATCTGTAATATGAGTCAAGGATAAACACAAAATTGCTGTAAGTTGCTTTCTCCCTGTATATCTCTTTCAGAAGAAGTGAAATTGTGCTGTGAATTACAGATAATACTCACAGGTGTGCTTAAATCATCAGCACACAGTTAGTTAAAATATGTCTGTATATAAAGAGTTGTACAGCATGCTACCATGCCTTTATCAGCATGATAACAGAGCATCTTTAAATCAAATCAGAGTTTAACTGCCCTTTCCTCGACAAATGGCAAGTTTCACAAAATTACACAAAGTACAGAGTAGTCATAAAATCTACCATATTGTATTAGCATTAACATAATCGGAACTGACTGATAACTAAATATTTTTCATCAAACTGTAATCCACCATGATGAGCCCCAACAAGCATTATCTTGTCATTAAGGATTATGCAAGGCCATCATTTGAAAATATGCTATTGTTTATCATAAAGATAAGCCCACATTTTAGTATCTAATGGAGCAAACTACACTTTGTAGCTCCCTCTTTGAACACATGCATGCTGACTGCAATCCGATTCTCTGAGGCATGAACTGTGTGGAAATAAATGGAGATGCATTCACAATTCCAATTCCCCCTCATAACCCTCACAAAACTGGACAGAAGGATGGTATAAGTATGAAGCTACAATTATAGCTTAAAAACAGTCATTTCTGTGAATGACATGGCTGAATCTTGCAGATCTCTATGACTGGCATATTAAACTGGGCCAGTCCTTATCTGTTATCGAAAGAGAGCTACTTAGAAGATTACTCCTTAACCCTTTAGCAACTGGAGATTCCATACATAATGGCCTATTGTTCCCTAGAAGGTACAGCAATAATACTCCCATTCTGACAACTTCCTGAATAATGCAAAATAGCTCACATGTTTATTTCTTTCTATTACAGTGTATAAGTTATGTAAATTTGAAAGCCTAAGACTTAACCAAGAGACTTGTGTGTCACAGAAGTAATTTCAACAACCTTTTGATGACCTTTGACCTCTTTCAAATTACATAATTATATATTCTATATGAAAACAATAATAATGGTACAGCATGCAGACGGGCAGTTTCGGACATTTCAGGGAGTAATAAGACGGGCGGTTTGGGGCGGTTTGGGGTGGTTTGGGGCGGTTAAGTTACTACTGGGTTAAAACTCACCCTGGTTCCTGACTGGTCCACCGCAACTGAATCAACACTCTTTGCATGTCCTCGACACGTGTGCAGTGGCCTGGCTTGCTTCTCATCCTCCTTCCACTCCCAAATGATGAGGGTCTGGTCATGTGATCCACTTACAAGCAAACTCTCTGAGCCACCTACAATGCACAATGAGCAAAATATAATCACAGGATGTGATTATATGTACTTGATACCATCAAAGGTACCGTTTATCATCGGGAACAGCGATTTAAAAATGTTCAAGTTACATTGTATCACATTTGATGCATATGTGTAGGTCAGTTGTATCACTAAAATCCTACCATGAAATTTTGGAATAAAGCCTAAAATATTAAAGATATGTCATTATTTTTCTTAATTAACCATAACTGTACCCAGTTTATTCCAGACACAATTTTATTTTAAAGGGACACAGTCCTCACGAAATTTAAAAAAATATGTTGTTGTTGGTACCTCCAATGAACTACTTTCACCAAAAACAAACTTTAAAATCACCAAATAAGCTTGTACATTTTGGTTGAAAAAGTGTGACTCTGCATGGTGAATATGCTAATGAGCAAGTCTTGGCGGAGAGTCATACGTCGTCGATGCACAACTCTTCCCAGCCGTGTTCTGCTCGTTATCCGTACGCTCCCTAGTTTACCCGGATGCATGAAGACGTCGGTGGCTACTCCGACTCGTATTTGACATTGTTTCTACGTTGTGTGTGTGTGTGTGTGTGTATGTATTGTGTATTATATTCGCACGTGTGGACGGTACAACTAGATGATAGATCTACGGTAGATACGCGTACGCACCCCGTACGCGGTTTGCCCTTCGCACTTTTCCAGTCTCAAGCGCAGCTGCAGCCCTACCTGTCGCCGCTCATGCATGTTCTATAGTACGTACAGAGTGTACATATTTGTAGGTAGAATTAAAAACGATTCTACACAGGCCTGCTAGTACACTACAGGGGCGACCGCATTCAGCGTCGTCTGGTCAGGCTATCTTACATCAGTAGTTTTGCTCGAATCGTGCAGAAAATTTCCCAGGAAAATCTTTTTTTCCGTCCCAGACCAACAAAAGTATCGTGAAAGGTGAGCTGTATGGCTGGGAAATATCGGTACAACGATGCCGAACATAAGAAACTTAGGGCCTACAAAATCTCGAAATCGTGTTGTGACCTACCTGTGCGTGGACAATTTGTGAAGCGATGTTTTTACGTGGACCGGCAGGCTGTGGCCCTCGGTTATAAACCGAGAAAACTCCTGAAACCAGATGCAGTCCTGACCATTTGCTCACATGAGTTATAAAACAGAAACACCTCGAGCATCGACTTCGAAGAGAACCGAGGGAAAAAAGCGTAGAGAGGTAAGGAAAGTGGCTAGCTATGTTTAATTTACCGTGGGCCTGCAGCCGGGGTTGGACTGCAGTACAGTGCCACTGAGCTAGCTGCTGCCACTATAACTGCGACCAGCCCCAACACGCAGTGTTGGGGCTGCGCATTGTAGCAGACATGATCATGACAGGCGAAGTATAGCGCCTAAAAATCAATATGAAATCGCAAAAATTCTGCAATATGAAGACTTACAGGTGAAGATGTAATGTTGAAGACTGACTGCGTTCAATTTTTGGTTCTGGCAATAGTCCCTTTCTGCTCGGTTTGATGAGTTAAATGCGACTCGGTCGAGAGGAACTCGGGAGAACTACATCTTATACAGTCAATGGATTTGAGATTTGTGCGCATGCGCTGGCCGTCAAGTCGTGTAGCTTTGTGGCAAGGCCTTATCATACTGTTGGCAAACCCTCTCGCTGTATATTGCGTTGCTTTCTGGGTGGGTGCGCGCGCGCAGGCCTTGTCAGAAGGCTAAACGCATTGCGACTCCGCCAGCACATGAATATTTACGTGCGCAGTGCAGTGTACTGCATACTGATTTCGAAAATGGTGAATGGGATGGGGAGCTAGGGACTACGGACCCGTATATGGCCGTGAAAAAAACGTTTTTTCAAGATCATTGGACCAGTGTGAACAAGAACAAGGTGAACGAAGGGTATTAATTAGATAATAATCTTATGTATACTATAAAAGTACGTTTTTTCCTCGTGATATTCGAAACTTACGGAGGTGCGAAAATCTGTGACAGACTGTGTATGTTTTTCAAGCTTACCGATATAGCACTCTATTGACTCAGGACGCTCCCACAGTGTGTAACTGTATACGGAGCGTCCCGGGGTTACTGCCACTAGTGCCAGTGCCGACTGGACATGCACGGCAAAGTGGAGCGAAATCATATCCCTACGACCCCCTGTGTTTACCTTCCCGGCTCACGTCATATTTTTTTTTTTTTCGAGGAAAGGCCGATTATCTGACTACTTACAGAAATATTGAGATACAAACAATATTTTCTTTGAAGAATTCGACTCTCTCATGCACAGGTTATCTCCGGTTTGAATGCCAAAATCGACTGGACGGAGTGTGGAGCCGGGAAATGTGCAAACGCCGGGAAATGTGCAAACGCCTGGAAATGTGCAAACGTCTCGCCGGGAAATGTGCAAACGCCGGGAAATGTGCAAACGTCTTGCCGGGAAATGTGCAAATCTCTAAATTTCATCAACGGGAAATGTGCAAACGTGACGCCGGGAAATGTGCAAATGTTCAATTTTGCCGGGAAATGTGCAAAACGTCGCCGGGAAATGTGCAAAAAAATTCATTTCACCTATATTATGTAGAGATGGAAGAGAAACTCTCAATCAAAGCTGCGCACGATATTACCATCTTTACCACCTGTCTTAGCGACCATCTGTATTTTTATGCCTCCGCCACGAAGTGGTGCCGGAGGCATTATGTTTTCGGGTTGTCCGTCCGTACGTACGTCCATCCGCTTTCGTTTACGCGATAACTTTAAGTAATATAAGTAAGATAAGTAATATTGACTGGAATTTTACCAAATTTTGTCCAAGTATAAAGTATGATAGGGTTATTATTTGATAAGATTTTGGGTGAAATCGGCCGAAGGTCAGAGGTCAAAGGTCAAGGTCAAATCATGAAATTGTATCCGTTTACGCGATAACTCAAGACTGGATCGAGCAAATTTCACCAAACTTTGTCGGAGGATGATGTATGATGGGGCAATTACTTGATTAGTTTTCTAGTGAAATCGGACAGAGGTCAAAGGTCAAATATCAAGGTCAAATCCTAAAATTTATCTGTTTACGTGATAACTCAAAACTGGATGAAGCAGCTTTCACCAAACTTGGTCCAAGGATGATGTAGGATGGATCAATTAGTTGAGTAGATTTAGGTGACATTGGCAAGAGGTCAAAGGTCAAAAGGTCTAGGTCAAATGCTGAAAATGTTGCTATTTCTCCATATCTATGCAATGCCCAAAGGTATTTTCTTGAAGCTTAGTGTAGACATGTACTACTGCGTAAAGATTCTCCAAGGAGAGTTTCATGTCATAAGGTCAAAGGTCAAAAGGTCAAAGGTTAGGTGAAAATGTTGCAATATCACTTTTCTCGTAAATGGTTCAATGTATCTTCATGGAACTTGGTGCACGCATGTACTGACTGGCAGGGATTATCTAGGGAATTTAGGGGTCGTGGGTCAATAGTCAGGGGGTCAAAGGTCAAGGTCAACTCCTCAAAGTTTACTATTTCCCTCATATACTAGTATATGCAATGCTTGCATTATTAGTTTTAAAACTTAATATATATACGTGCATTACCTAATGGAGATTCTCCGGGAAATTTCCAGCCAGAAGATCAAAGGTCAAAGGTTAAGTGTCAAGGGCCAGGTTTCAATGCCCCCCCCCCCAAAAAAAAAAAAAAAAACAAAAAAACAACAACAACAAAACACTATCTTGTACTGTAATTACATTCTTTTTTCATACCTTGGAAATTACTCAATGCATAAACTTATAAAAGGGTCCGTCAGAAGTCAAGTAAAAATTCTCAATTTCCTAAATATGTGTACCTGCACTCCTAGACAATAATTATAGCAAACCCAGTTCAAGGAAAGTGAACATTCAAGATATTTCTGACAAACCTGTCATTTCAATATTTTGCCAGTTATGTGAAACTGTCATCACACATTGTGAAGACATTGTACTACTAGTATACACCTATTGGGAGAATCATGCATTATGGCGGAGGCATCAGTCGCCATAGCGACATTTCTAGTTTTTTATTACATTTTCAGCATTTCCTTGCAAACCCTACAACGATTTTTCACCAGATTTGGCAGATAACATCTTAATGGTGATATGATCGTAATTTGTCAAAATGAGCCCCCCCCCCCCCCCACACACACACACACACACACCAATCCTGAGGAGGGGGAGGGGGAGGAGTTGAAGCCTCAGAGTCCCTATACCATGGTAAACGCTTGATTTTTTTTTCTTCATCTGTCGAACCGAAAAAGAAAGAGCTAAGTTAGTGCTATGAAGACATTAATGACTAAAATTTCATGTTTGATTATGGCGGACCCAGGGGTGCCCTTATCGGGGGTGAGGGGAGGAGGGGGATTTTCCACATTTTCAGCACATTCTCGAAAAATCTAGGACGGATTTTCACCCAACTTGTGAAATATAGAGACAGTCATATTTATGGTAATATAATCTTGATTTGTCAAAATGCGCCCCCCCCCCCCCCCTTCGCCGAAGGGGGGGGGGGGGGGGACTGCGGGGGGTTGAAGCTTCAACGTCCCTAAACTCTAGGACTTCTTCTGTCAAACCGATAAAGATAGAGCTAAGTTAGTGCTATGAAGACACAGCGTTAATGAATGAAATTTCATGTTTGGTTATGGCGCGGATCAAGGGGTCTCCAGATCGAGGGGGTGAGGGCAAAGAGAGGAATTTCCACATTTTCAGCATCTTCTTGAAAAATCTACGACAGATTTTCACCAAAATTGGCAGATTGCCTCTTTACGGTGATACGCACTTAATTTGTTAAAATGAGCCCCCCCCCCCCCATACACACACACACACACACACACACTGCTTAAGGGGGGGGGGTTGAAGCCTCGGCGTCCCTAAACTCAATTTTTTTCTTCTTCTGTCAAACCAGAAAAGAGAGCTTAGTTAGTGCTATGAAGACATTAATGGCTGAAATTTTATTTCAAGTTTGATTGTGGCGGATCGAGGGGTGTCTTTATCGGGGGGGGTTGAGGGGGAGGAGGGGGATTTTCACACATTCTGCATCCTCTTGAGAAATCTTTGACGGATTTCCACCGAACGTGGGAGGTAGCATCTCTCATAGGGTAATAGAGTCCCACTTTGTTCGAAGGGGCAACAAGTCCAAGTTGTTCCCCTTCCCCAAAGCTATAGGGATAAGACCAGGGTAGCCCCCACATCATTTAGTAAGCAGAAGTGAAATTTCATCAAAGTATAGATCTACCTTCTAAAAATGTGATAAGATTGTGTTCTATTACTCTTGGTTGTATAGAAAATTTCTTTCCGGGTTTTTTTTTTCCATATGTATAGGGTTTTCAACAAAATTCTGAATTCCACCCGAACGACCCCACCCCCTCGTGTTGGTTCCTTTCAAGTTCAAGGGGCGGAGATGAGGTAGGGGGGGGGCTCCATCTCCTCCCACTTTAGGGGTTGGGGCAGTGCTCATTTAGACAAATTGAGGTCATATCACCAGATAAATACGCTACGCTACGTTTCAAGCTTGGCAAATATCTATTATAAGGGTTTCAAGAAGAAGCTGAATAAGTGACAAATCCGCCTCCGCCGCACTTAACGTTAATATTCATGAATTAATTTACCATAACAGGCACCAGCACTCTATTAGCTCCATCATTTTTGTATAGAAGGTTTTTTTCTTCTTTTTAAAGCTGATATATAATTTTATTATCCGAGGGATGCGTCTTGAGTTTTCAGGAAAAAGACAAAAAATGTGAAAATTAAGCCTCCTTCCTACCCACTCACCTTGTTGGGCATCCCTTCATCTGTCATTGTAAACTTGAGCCTACTTGTACATCATGCATTAACTGTATTTACAGTACTATCACCATAAAGATGCTATGGCCAAGTTTGGTGAAAATTCGTCATAGATTTTTCAAGAAGATGGAGAAAATTTTGAAAATCCCCCTCCTCCCCCTGGTTACAGCTCGTTATTCCGAAGGAACGTTATTCCGAGGGCTCTTTTATTCCTAAGATTCGTTATTCCGAAGGTTCATTGTTCCGAATTTTATTTACGGATTAACCAGTCTTCCGAAGGTTCATTGTTCCGAATTTTATTTACGGATTAACCAGTCTTCGGAATAACAAAACTTCGAGATAAAGCCACAAATTTTCGGATTAACGAACCCTTTTTCATTTTCGGATTAACAAACCTCTAGGTATAGGGACTTTGCGTATTTCGGATTAACGACCCTTTGGAATAACGTACCTTCGGAACAGCGAACCTTCGGAATAACGAACAGCACCCCCTCCCCCTCACCCTCACCTACCCCCGATCAGAGCACGCCTAGATCCGCCATAATCAAACATGAGATTTCGGTCATTAATGGCTTTACAGCACTAACTTTTTTGGTTCGACAGAAGTAAAAAGAAAAAAATCAAGAGAAGAATAGGGACTCTGAGGTTTCACCCCCCCCCCCCTCCTCGTCGGCGGGGAGGGGGGGGGGGAGGGGGATTCAATTTAAGAAATTAAGATCGAATCACCATAATCAATCTGCCAAGTTTGGTATAAAATCCGTCATATATTTTACAAGACTATGCAGAAAATGTGGAAAATCCCCCTCACACCCCTTATCAGCGCACTCCTGGACCCGTCATAATCAAACCTGAAACTTTAGTAACTGTAGTGTCTTCATATAACGTAGTTCCATATTCTTCGGTTCAACAGAAGAAGATTACAGATTCCAGAGTTTAGGGACCTAAAACTTCCACCCCTCCTCCCCACCCCCCCCCCCCCCCTCCCCCTTTGGCGATGGGAGGGGGTGGAGCTCATTTTACCATATAAGACCATATCACCGTAAAGATGGTATCTGCCAAGTTTGGTGAAAATCCTTCTTGGGATTTATCAAGAAGATGCAGTAAATGTGGACAATCCCCCTCCTCTCCATTACTTCCCCTCCCCCCACCCCCAATCAGGGCACCCCTGGATCTGCCATAATCAAACATGAAATTTCAGTCATACAAGGCACTAACTTAGCTCTATCTTTTTTTTTGTTCGACAGAAAAAGATTTTTAAAAATCCAGAGTTTAGGGACTCTGAGGCTTAAACCCCCCCCCCCCTTTTCGGCCGGGGGGGGGGGGGGGGGGGGGGGGAGGATTGGGGGCTAATTTCAATTCATAAAGATCATATCACCGTAATGAGGCTATCTGACAAGTTTCGTGAAAATCTGTCCTAGACTTTTCAAGAAGATACTGACAATGTAGAAAATCCCTCTCCTCCCCTCACCCCCTCCCCCGCGATCCGGACGGAAGTTTTTGTGGAAGTTTTTGTGATGTACAATTGTTGAATATGCAAAAACAGATTTACAGATCGAAAATTAGACTCTCAATGCTTTTAATTAGGCTAAAATATCATCTTGAGCTTAATTTGCATAATTAATTGATTTGAATTAGAAATTGATTGTTTCAAAAAATCTTATGACACAATCTTTTGTAGATTATGACGTGGGTCTCACGCATGCGAAATTTCATCGCGATCGCACCACCAGTGGCCGAGATCTCATGGGGGGGGGGGGGGGGGGGGGGCGGTGTGAGCATAGCAAAAAAAAAAAACATCCTAGCTCATTCTTATTTGGTTATATAATACAAGAAGAATTTCGATAATACCGTAGTTTGGGGACTTAATTGAGCCCCCCTCCCCTTTTTCGGGGGGGGGGGGGGGGGGGGTGGTGGCTACTATATAAACAAATTGAGATCCCATTGCCATAATCGTACTACCTGCCAATTTTGTTGAAAATCTGTCAAGGATTTTATTAAGAAAATCTAAATGGTGGAAGTTCATGGGCAGTTTTGATATGGAGTTTATCTATTATCTTTATACACAATGTCGCTAAAGTAAATGATTTGCACATTTCCCGGCGACGTTTTGCACATTTCCCGGCAAAATTGAACTTTTGCACATTTCCCGGCGTCATGTTTGCACATTTCCCGTTGATGAAATTTGCACATTTCCCGGCGAGACGTTTGCACATTTCCCGGCGTTTGCACATTTCCAGGCAAGATGTTTGCACATTTCCCGGCGTTTGCACATTTCCCGGCGAGACGTTTGCACAATTCCCGGCGTTTGCACATTTCCCGGCGTTTGCACATTTCCCGGCTCCACACGGAGTCGAGTGTACTGTAGGTGTCAGGTATGGTAAGGATTTGCGCGCGAGAGTGGTTTCTACGCTAAGAAGTATGCAACACGGACGGAAGCTAGAAAACGACCGTGCCTATTTGATGTCAAGTTCATGCTATATTTGGTTTAGAAATACACATAAATTTATGTTTACAATATTAATTTTTCGTAAATTATATATATCTAAGCTTGAAAAATTTTGTTTCAAATTATAAAACCACAAACTTTCACATTATATGATAAAATTGCAACTAATCATTTGAACACTTAAATTGGTTTTTAGAGGCACGGCTGTCAACTTGGTGAGTAGGGCATGCACTACGTAGCATCTTTTTGCCGGCTCTTTCACGATCGCTTGCAGGAATTATTTTTCAAAAATCGCGTACGGAGACAATTTTTGATGTCCAAGCGTATAAATTGGTGAAAGTTTATATTTTTTACTCTTCTTAATTATCAGTACAGTGAAAATCTCAGGACTGCTTCCCTTTAACTACTGTTCACATTTTGTACATTTAACTATACTTAACATTGATTAAACTGAGTAACATTTTCACAGTGGTCGTTTCTCTCCCTAAGTCACATTTTAGAACTATTTTGAAGCACTAAAACTGGGGTTTTTCGTTTCATCTGCAATTAGTAAATAATACCTTTAATGATACTGTTCAAAATTTGCTGTGTATCTGAAAGTTTACATTCCTCTGATCCACTTCATTCCTTGCCAGTGGATTAGTAGTCACAGCGACAATTCCTTGTAAACTTTAAAATTCTTTGATTCACAACATCCATAGAGACAAGGTATTTCTAAAACTTCAGGAAGAAGGCCCATCTCCATATGACACCACAGAGAGGCTTGAAATGTCTGAACATCATCAGTACACTGATGGGGAACAAACAAGTGGAACAAGGAAGACTGATGTCCACCCTTCAAAATGAGGATTGTATAAGGCCAAGTAAAAAAAGAAAGTAGTTTCTCGTCCGGGTTTTTTGAGCAAGGCGATGAGGGAGGTCCTTACTATTTGATATCTTACTATTTTTTCCAGGATTGTCAAAATGAAAGTAATATGTGTTTCTCGTCCGGTAATTCTGAGAAAGGTAACGAGAGAGGGTTTTACTATTCCAATTTATGAAATGAAATATCACTCTGGTAGCTGTGTTATGAGAGACCAGGTCCCAAGTGTATGTCTTGCCTGCACTCTGTGCATTTTCAAACAAATAGATATAATATGTACCATACTTGAAATGAAACTTCATGCATGCAGAAATACATTTGCTTTTTCTTTCCAGATGTCAAGGGAAAATGACCATCTTAATACTGGTATTTAGTGTTGTAATGGCATTTCATATACCAATGTACTTGCAATTCTGATGTATTGTGCTATTACAGTAATTGAAACAGGTATAAAACATTCTATCAACAAATGTACGACTGAAATAAATTCCATGATATTCAAAACACTGCTTTATTTATCATTGGCGTTTGTGACTTTTTGTGTCCACACAGCTGGTATGTATCTGCATCTCTTCACAGCACAATTGTAGCACATTCAACTGAAAACTGGCTGGTACAATTGCAGATGGATGTCAAAATGATACTGATATGGCATTATAGCATTAAGCATTTAAAGATGTTTCTCCATGTTCTAAAAAGACATTTGATAATCACTCATCATTTGGATGATGAATGATTGTATCACACTATACAGGTGATACAACTCACGGCCGCGTCCGCAGAAATACGAGACAAACCAGAATCCGTGGAAAAGTTATTTATTTTGTAGATACACCCATTTAATAATTCTACATTTGCTGGAAAAGCGCATTCAATTTCTCTTCAAAATAGAACAATACATCGCCGTCAGATGCAACGTTGTAAGAGCAGAGTGTTTGGGCCTCTACACATTCGAATGTGTTCATGCGTGCGTGCAGACAGCTGACAGATGGGGACCCTGTCGACAGCTACAGACACGCATACGCGGCCAGCACGGCCACTGCACTGGCACCGTACCTTCCGACACTGCACACACATGCACATAGTCACAATGACATGAAAATGTATACATACAAACTCGATACAATCCTCACAAGCATTTGTACAGTACAATTCATCCGCTTAAAATATGAGAAACGGGGAAAAATACGAACAATGCGCGAAATATGCATGGAATATCAGCGATTGTTTGCAAAAAATGTTGCCGCTATCGCGTTCACGACGTACCGAGTGCCCTGTACATCACAGCCCAGGCCCGCGCGCCCATCCAACTACAGTCCGACTGCTTTGTGGGTCATTCCTTCTTGCCGAGCTCGCAGTGTGAAATGCATGCGTTATTACATACGCACCACAGAAGCTACAGCTGTACTCCAGCTAAGTAGAGGACGCAAGCCGTAAATAGAAATGAGACATCACGATTGGTAGGTGAGTTGTCGATTTTTTTTTTCGGCGGCCGAAAAAATAGTCAATATCAAACAAGTCGATGCGGCAACTGAAAATCGATGCGGGCGGGGAGCGGGCTGGGACGAGAATTATGAATTTCTTGGTATTTTCAGCGCCATTTTGAAAATAGTAAATAGTAAAAAAATTGATGCGGCGGCCAAAATCGATGCGCGCGAGGACAAGAAACTGGTTTCTTTTTTTACTTGGCCTAAACTGTACACTGACATGAGAGCAGTTACTACAGCAGCCACTGGAATATGATTAATCAGTGATGGCAAGCATTATAACCCATTCCCTACAGGAACCTGGTGGTCTGTGTATTAAGTCTACGGTGCTTTCAGAATTTAGTATGGAACGGGTTCATTATTCATGCATCCATTCGATAACTGCAAACATGTTAATACTGTAAAACATGATATTTTCATGGCATGAAATTTTCCTGAATTGAAGCCAACAGCCTTTTTCGCAAGTTGCCTCTAACATTCAACGCATATAGTGTAGACAAGACCTTTCACATGCCTTTTAATTTCGCGAATCCTAGCTCTCACAAAATTTGCAAAATTAAAATGCATGCTAACATTCCTTGTTTTACAGTAAATGATGCCGCAGGTCATTTTTCGTTACTGCGATTCACCTGTTGTGATCCATTTGACGCATTTCACAGGATCTGTATGATACTGTAGTGTCGCAACATTCTCTCCATTCTTTCCCCACAGTCGAACGCCGTTGTCATAGCAACCCGTAAGGATTCTAGGGAGATAAACAGTGCACACTCACCATAATACAAATACTAAGCTTTTATCATCTTCATCTTCTTTTTCTGGAGTTCTATTGAAAGCAAAATTCATACAAAATGGATGAGTCAATTCATTTTGGAAAACTTTGGTCACAAGTGCTGTACAGATTTTCATATTACCATCATTATCTAATGCTGGTTTATTGTTATGATGTGTATGTACAATGCTCAGAAACAACTTTGATGGTAATGCATAAAGTTATCAAATGTCCATCTGTAATTATCAAAAATATGGATAGACTACATAACAGAGTAACTGTTGTTATTTCAAACATTACAATATGATACACTTTTTTTTTACATGTGCACCTGTATGTCGACCATAGATGTGTATACTAAAATGTATTGGCATGTGATATGCAATGTAACTCAGGACTAAATATGTGACCCGCTACAACAAAAGGATCCTAAAGTCGTTGACGGCTGAGCCGAGAAAATCGAGTTTGAAGTCACATCATCAAAATTGGTCAAAACAATTGGATTTCTGTTTTTGGTATAATTTTGTAATCTAATGTTTTATCTATCATCTGCTGAAATTTCGAAGCTTAAAGGGTGTGTACAGTTCTGGTCGAGGTAAAGATTTAGCTTTTAACGTTTTGTGAGATATTCAGAAACCACTCTATGAGATGTCAAAGAGCATGTAGTTCTAAGGGGTATCAAAAGTTTATTCGATGAAAATCGGTTTTGAAATGGCTGAGATATCCAAAAACAAGGTGAAACAAAGAGATATTAATAAAGTTGGGGCATGTCGCCTTTTATTATTAGCACTTTTTTGGATATCTCAGCCATTTGAAAACCAATTTTCATCAAATAAACGTTGAATCCTCCTTAAAATTACATGCTCTTTCATATTTCATAAGAGGCTTGTCATTATCTCACTTAGGAATGTTCAAAACATGAATCCCTACCTCAAGCAGTACTGTACAGTCCCTTTAATGATCAAAGGAAAGGCGAGAAATCAGCGTTTTTCTGGACTACGATTTTCTGACTTTCAACGTAACAGAAACGTGTCCGAAGATTTGTATTTTTAGCGCCGCAGCTAGACTCCACCCCTAGCAACGAGGGAGTGAAGTGATCTTATTGGTCAGTGCGTGGCATCCTGATAACTGATTGGTCATGCGTAGACCGCTGGCGCTAAGCTTGAATGAACATCGCGGAGGTCGCTAGGAGCATGCCTTCTATTGTCCAGCGGTGAAAACTGTCTCGCCTCCTTTTGATCATGACAGCGTCAGAAGGAAAACTTTAAAGGCGTTTTTCTCCAAACTCTAATTTCCTCAACCACTTGACATGCGCTAATAAAATCATCAATATCTCCGCAACCGAGTATTTTTATAAGCTGTGCTATATATGAAATTAAAGTAGAAGAGTAAGGGAATAATGTCATGCCATTTTCAGAAAATTGTCCTCCCCCGACTTTCAGATCCTTTTGTTGTAGCGGGTCACATATATCTTTAACACTTTTGTATACTGATAGTGCAATCAAATCATCCGGCTGGTTGAATGGTCTCTCTGTTACATTGTTCAACCTTCCGAAGTGTCGTTATTGTATAAACAATTTGAAAACCCACAACAGGTGAAATTGACCACTGACCTTCAATTGTATTAAATTAAGAATAGTGTGATTAAAACTTAATAGGTCTATATATCTGGACAGGGTTCAAATTCAGATGTACGCCAGAAACTCCAATGAATTCATTGCACGTTCTCCACACAGATGCTAATAACCAGTGAAATGCCAACATGCAGATCTCCTCCCCTCCCCCCCCCCCCCCCCATCCATTTAGGTTGGAATTTTGAATACGAATACCAGGATACTTAACTACACGTACCTACGTGTATGTAATTTTCCCAGCTACCTACATAGGAAGGCATGACTGTAAGCTAAGTATGTAATCCCAACCTCAACCATACATGCTGATGTGTACAATTTTTCTTTTTTCCCTGAGCTGTTACAACCTGGAACCTCTTGTAATGTTGGGTCACACATGCTCCAAGCAAAGAGGCATGTGTTTTTACTTGCACCATGCACGGTCACTTTAACCCATTGAGGACGAATCCCGAGTATACTGTATACGCTATATATTTCGCGGGGGTTTTATTTTCGCGAATTTCGCGAGTTGGGAGCTATTCGCGAAATTAACAACACGCGAAAATATTACCTTCCAAAATGAATCCCTTGCCTTGATGATACGAACATTTCAGTACTAGAATACCATGTCACGGCTTACCGAACAGACCATACTGGCTAAGCTTGTTTACGCACGTCCACGTCTACTTACGAATACTGTAGAGAGCCAATCCATTATCGCAAGGGGACCACTCATCAGAAATCCAGCGCGATGGACTTAACCACTTCAAAAATGTTGAATTATAACTTACTAGTTCGCAGAGTTTGGCAAGTCTTTTTCATGCAGTGTATAACTAGTATCATTCTTATATGCTAGTACAAATGTAAGTTGAAAATTCACACTTTCTTTGCCACTTCATATTTTCTCTGGTCCCCCAATTGCGAATTTAACCACTCGCGAAAATGTGTGACATCGGCAATTCGCGAAAATTTATGTACGCGAAAATTATAGCGTATACAGTACTCGGGCAGGGGTCTATGGGAAATGCGTGTTGTAGCTAAATCAGTCCATCTTTAACGGGTTAATTGTACATTAGTGACATTTAAAATCATCCTGCTCACCATGTCACCTCTCACTGACGCACAACACTTCTGTCATCCCGAGATAGTTCCAAGGAGCTGCTGAAAGGGGTTAATGCTTCAAAGTTCAAGGTTCAAGACATGGGCCTTGTGACGGATAAGAGGATGTACACTGCACAATTTATACTAACCTGTCATTCCATCCATGAATAGCACTAACCCAATCGTCATGAAGAATGCTCCCCACTGGTTCAGGGGCAGCCTGCTTCACAACATACTCCACCTCAACAACTGTTTCGGTAGAGATGCCGCTAGCCTCGAGGTGACTGGCCAGGGGCAGTCGAAGGAACTCTCCATCGATGAGGAAGTCAAAATCCACATTCTGAATGTCTGCCTCTGCCTTATCTGTCCATCAGTGAGACAAAAAGGACAATGCAATGACCTAAAGTTTGTAGCATGTACAGCTGTATCTGTTTACAGAGTGCTTCAGAATACTGTAAAATGAGGAATGTTTGTGTGCAATTCAATTTCGCGAGAGCCAAGATTCGTAAAATTAAAATGAACATGAAAGTTCTTGCCTACACCATACACATAGAATGTTACAGGCAACTCGTGAAAATTTTATGCTGCAAAAAACAGCCATCGACTCCAAATCGCAAAAATTTCATGCCGCAAAAATATTGTGTTTTACAGTAAATCATAAAACATCATGGAGATCTACAATGTATGACACAATGGCATATGACAGAAGCAAATGATTTGAGCTTGAGAATATGCAATTTTATATCATCATCTTCAACAGATAATGAAATTGGTCCATACAATTGTAGGTACCTGTGTCGGTTCACTGTACATCACCTAATGCCCAAATTCGCATGTAAATACACACTCATACATTTTGGAGATGAAACCTAGGGATACTTATCTGGTAGTACTAGGATTAGACAGTTATACACATTCAAAAATGGAAAATATCGTTATATTGGGATATCTATCTGTTAGTACTAGGATTAGACAGTTAAACAAAAGTATCATTTAAATTGCATAAATCTATGGGGAAAAAAAGGAATAAAAAAAGTTTAAAACCCCAAATAACATTCAACATTCTATAGGAATATGAATTTTACCTTCATTTAGGAGCTTGTTGATGAGTGAACTGAGTTCTGGGACACCCACATTCGCCGGCACAGAAAATGGGGTATCAGAAACACGGTATCTGCAGCAGGATCAAGAATGTTACAGGCAAGGATAAGATACAGAATCATTAGACACTGCAATAATGACCATGTTTAAACAATGAAGGACTGCTCTACATGTATCTGAGATGAAAGTTCTTTGCCATTATAATCTTATCGACTGATCTGCACTTAAAATGCAATGCATATTTGTTATGACCTGTGTGGACTTGAAAATGTCAGTCTTCCATTGAAACTGAATTGCAATTTATATAAGAAACTAAATTTAGAAATGTTGTTTATGTGTTGTAAGGGTGTGGAATTTTTTTTTCTGTCTTTCTTTGGTTCCCAGAGGTACAAATTAGGTTAAAGGTTCTACAGCAAGAAAATTTGTGTAAACTAAGACAAGGTGATATCCCACATCGTGAACTACCATGCACTGGGCAGCAGGCAAGCTTCTCTTGCTATTTGTGTTCCTAACAGTTGCTGAAAAGCAGTTGCTGCACAGGCTTTGACGATAAGCATGATAAGTACGTCCATACATTGTATGTTGTCCATGGAAATAGAAACATAGAATACTAATAGTAATAGGCGGTATTTTGTAGACTATAAGTGACAATTCAACATGTGATAAGGTCATTGCTGCTCACCTCACACAGCGATTTTGACACATCAAACACAGTGCGATATCATGTACCTTTGCTCCCTACTGCAGAACCAGAATTATCAAGCTACATTTACGATGTTGCATCACAGAAAATTGCCATGATCATGGCGCAAAATTTGAGGACGTCTGCTACGAGTATAAATTACAAATATTTTGTAGAACACGGTCTAGCTGGAATACAAAAAAAAAAAAATGCTGGAAATCTAACGAACGATAGTTGTGAAAATGTCTTTTGTTGTTGTTGTTGTTGTTTATTTTAACTCTAACGTTAAGTGTCACTTTAGTTTAGTCCATAGAGATGTATACTAATAATATACTAGAGCGCGGACTGCGTGTGGCGCGTACGCAGTGCTCGTGTGCTGAGATGAAGAGGCCGCGCGCCATCTTTGTCCGGGCAAAAACAAGCATCGGTCCGGGCAGCGCAGTAGTGGTGGACACGTGAACACGTATACAACAAGCGCTCAAACACGTATTGCCTTTCAGCAAAAAGATGAGGGGGTCGGAGATGAGAGCCTCGGAAGGAAACAACTCAAAAATTAAGTTGCTAGCAATCTCTTATTATGAGTGGTAAAGAAAATGAAAAAAAAAATCACTTTATTCTCAACAAGGTAATACTTTCAAGCCGACCAACACGACCATGGTCCATGCAATACAAAGGGTTCTCTTGGTCTCTAGACTGCCGGATGCCCCTTGTGATACAGTATACTGCGTCAATTTTTGTATTTTTTTTTTGCAGTTATATTTTTTTTTTTTTCTGTATGAGGGGACTGCATTCTATAGTCCTATCTGTGTATACGAGTGTTTCATTGTATTTCTTTTTTTTTTTCTGGTGGTGGTGGAAATGAAATAAATCATTTTTATAAGTACGTGTAGGCATATTGGTTCCATGACATATTGATGTTCAAGCTCGAAATGCTAATATTGAAGCTTACATAAACCCTAACCCAAATCATAACACCCACGGTGACCCTAATCCTAATCCTCACCCTGCCTTTCTTACAAGAACCAAAAGCCCAATCAGACCCATGATGGTAATTCTACTTTCAGAAAGATATCAATGCCGGAGCATATGTCCTGTCAGCAGGCATATATTACGTATTCTGAGCTTTTCTCACACTATCTTAGTGAAATTAACTGCTGGTATAGCAAAGGGTGGAGGAACGATTTTTTTTTTTTTTTTTTTTTTGGGGGGGGGGGGGGGACTCAGTGGCCAAATAGGGCACTTAGAAATGAGCACTTTTTTAACTTAAAAAGGGGAGTTTTTTTTTTTGTGAAATGGGGCAAATGCCCCCTCCCCCGTTCCGCCGACCTTGCATATAGTTATGTACTGTATTAGCTATCTATATTATAGTAGCAATAGATCGAGAATAGCTGAGGGAGGGCGGAGTGCCCCTGACGAATTTTGCAAGACCTTTTCTTTTCTTTTTCCTTCTTTTTTTTGTCTTGAATCAATCTGTTTAACACACACTATAAATGTAATTTTAGTTACTTGTGAAAGTAATCTCCGCTCCCCTTCTTTTCTCCTGTTTCTATATCCAAAAGCAGCACATGAACCAGGCATTTTGCAACATAGATCTATGCTACTTGAAGTAGAATTTGCGAATTTAAGAACATTTTTCGATTTCCAAACTCCGATGGAGACCTTGGCATAGATGCCAGCCTACTGCCGTTGCATCCCGTCGTCGATCTCCCTGCATGCTCCGTAGCACTACACGTTATCGGTACGGTCGCTAGTCGAAATTTGCCCGGACCAAAATGGCGAACGCCTCCTTCTATCGGTCACAGGGATTTTACGGAGTCCGCCCTCTAGTGTTCTTAGTATACATCTCTATGGTTTAGTCTATAGAGGAGAGCCGTAGAAGAAGAAAAAAAATCCCTCGGACAGACCGATTTTTCTATCTAACACTAACAGTTACAATGTATATACTTAGGTCGGTGAGCATGTGATAAGGTTACATAGTTTATAGCCCGGAGCGTCCCGGGGTTACCCCATACACATACCCTATGCGTATGGATCACAGTAGGGTGTAGAGTTCTGTCGACTGTGGTATGGATGGGGCTGCTGGTCGCAGTTAGTGATAACTGATAGTGATAAGGTGTGATTTAGACAGAAAGATCCGTCTGTCCGGAGGAGTCTTTTAATTCGGATTATTATTTTTTTTTTTTTTTGACGTTATCGCTCTCCTCTGGAGGAGGAGGGATCCGTCAAGCTAGACGCAGTCTCTGCGGAACTTTTCCCCGACGACCAGATACAGACCGATCTTTCGGTCAAAGTGTGATTGGATTTGGAGACGCAAGACGATTTATAAATAGCAGTGCAGTGAAAACAGCACATGTTGCTCCGCGTGGGACCACGCTGACGTCTGAAGAGGGCATTCTTCTTGACAGAAATTATCAAAGCATATCTAGAAAGAATTAATGATGAGATGATCATTTTTATAATAAAACTCCTAAGATCTACGATCGTAACTAGAAAGTGTAATGCACCATAACTTACCGTTCCTGTTTCGTGAAGAATCGAGTTTGTTGATACGCTCCCACGTTGTCTTCACTGTGTGACGCCATGTTTTTTTATGTTGTTGTTTTGTTTTGTTTTTTGTTCAGTGAGAATCGTAGTGGCGTACGCGTGCGCGTTTTCTGTTTTCATCTCCGAGCAGCGAGAATAATTTACGTCATCCACGGTCATCCGTCAGTTTTCATTCGTTCTGCGGAACGATTCTTTTCTTCAAATGTAAGCTTTTTGTTTGTTTGGTTTTTTTTTTTTTGTTACGCGTATTTGAAAGCAGTGCTGTATTCGCTTTACGAATAAAATAACTAAGAATTCTCACTTCACAATTAAGGTTAGGAGTTCATTTTAGTATTGATCTTTCAGTCCTTCTATTGCCTGATTTTTTTTCTCTCATTTACTAGTATACACATTAGGATAGCAACCGAGCTAACATTTTGGACGTTTTCTGATCGTTCTTGAAACGTTCCAAATTCGTTATTTGGACGTTTTCAGAACGTCTTTTTGTGGAAGGTTTTTTGACGTATTTAAAAAAAAATAAATATTTTTTTTAGGATCTGCAGAAAACCATTTTAAAACAGTCAAAACGCTCTGTGGACGCCCAGAAAACCTTTGACAACCGTCTAGAACGTTCATAAATCGTTTTAAAAGTTTTATGACCCTTTCCAGACTCGTTTAGAGAACCTTTTAATAACCGTCTAGAACGTCCAGAGAGCCATTAAAGAACGTCTAATGTGTATTTTTATTAAAAATTTAAAAAAGTAAACGCCATGAGATTATACAGTCACATTATGGGATTAATGAACCCTAATACTAATCCTATATTCTAATCTGTTCCTAACGTCCTACCACCATATACCTATATCCTATTCTCAGTTGATGTGTCTATATCACATTATTTTGTATACCGGCAAAAATGTTGTAATGCATGAAACATGGTTAACTCAACTAAGATTAAATCACATATGCCTTATAATTAGGCCTATTGAAATATGAAAATACCTCTTCATAACACATTTAGAGATTGTGAATAACTGAAAAATCGATAACGTATAGGTACAATTAACACACAAAATTTGAATGCAGGATAAATACTTTAGATTTCAATGTCTTTTATCTATTTCCACTAGTTTTCAAATTTAAGATGTTCTTAGTTGAGTACATAAATATGCATGAATATTCATGATAAAGAAACCAATGACGAAGACGTACCAGACCTAATAAAAACTTTTGTGGAAGTTTATAAATGACGAAGACATGGTAGACAGGCGTTTTGTAACGTCCATCGACGTTTTTAAAACGTTCTCAAACAAAAACCTGTGCTTCGTCCTATTGACGTTATATTATGTACGTTTTAAAACGTCCATTTCATACGAAGACGTGCGGAACCTGAAAAAAAAAAAGTTGAGGAAACGTTTTTTTTTTAATGAATTTGCTGGGATCGTAATTATTGTAGGTGAAATTAATGATATTTGATAGCATCGCACGTTTTACATGATTTAATATCTTTTTGAAATATAATTATCATGATATTTATTTAATATGAATAAATATAAATAAATAATCAATAAAATAATAAACAAATAAATAGATAAAGCAAGCATAAAGGATTAATGCACGTACGATACATTTTGGTTAAAGTTATTATATATCCAACTATACTCATTGTGATTTGTATGTGTTTGTGTAAAAAGTTGCTTCCTTGGATAACTTCTCTGAAAATCGGCTATTGCATTATCTATGTCTACCCCTATGACGATCACACTATTTTTGCAAACAACAATCTTAGACACAACTGTTTTTCACCTAGGTCATCACTCAACGTCCTTGTAATCATCATGGTTATTATCAGTGCAAGCACCATTAATCACAAACAAACAAACAAACACACACACACACACACACACACAAATGGCAAAATCTTTAATTGAATGAGACCATTAAGATACCAATAAGTTCGGTCACAGATTTTGGTGTTGCTCATTTGCGACCGATAGCCTACCTTGCACTGCATGGCCACTGACGTGACCATGGTGACTGGGGTTTGCCTCACAGTTAAAAGAGTGTGTTATATCAAGAAGTTGAAAACACCTTTCAGGGCAGTTTATTTGAGTTCTTCTAGAGAAAAAAGAAGAACTACACTGCACAGTAGCGTTTTGCTAGCGACATGTAAAATAGTACTAAAATATCAGTCCAAAAAAAAACAACAACAATCAGTTCACTCCATGTTATACATATTAGGCATCAAAAACAGTGACAACAAAATATAAACAAGAAAACACTTAGAACTGAAAACAAAGAAAGGCTATTGTAACAGTCTTTGAACTGCTAATGAGAAATAAGCTTTAGAAGTTAGTATACGTAATTTTCTTGAAGACAAACCAATTATTGTTTTGTAAGTTATTAATATTCATATTTCATTTGCATTGTTATTATTATTAGTTGGTATTTACCATTACTGTTGTCATCATGACTACGCATACTACTTCTACTACTATGCTACTACTAGTAGAAGTATAGTAGTAGTAGTAGTAGTAGTAGTAGTAGTAGTAGTAACGAGTAGTAGTAGTATAGCAGTAGTAGTAGTAGTAGTAGCGGTGGTAGTAGTAGTAGTAGGCCTAGTAGTAGTAGTAGTAGTAGTAGCAGTAGTAAAGTAATATACGTAATAGTACGTAGTATAGTAGTAGTAGTAGAGTACACATAAGAGAAAGAGAAGTATATACATTGTAGTAGCACAAGTGCAAGTTTCGCCGTCGTCTTTTCACTCCATTTTGAACGCGGGGAAAAATTACAATAACCACTCAGTTGACTGCATACCGGTAATATAGCCAAGAATAAATCAGTTGAGAAGTTGTTGCTGGACAATCTTTCAATGTTAAAGTGCCACATCTATTTCACAGCTTAAACACAATGACAACAACAGCAAACAAACAAAAAAACAATAATGTAAAGGTCAAAAAGGTGACAAGAATGATCAGACCTGTGTGGATGTATATCCGTATACGAATACGAGAATTATTGCAATGAAGTCATTGACTTTTGTGGTTTTTGAATTATACCTTGCACCTCCTGCCTCGTGAGGATATGATGTCACCGGCAGTGCTCAGGAAATACAGCGGTCCAAACTGTGTGCTGTATCAGTCAGCACTCGCGGGTAGACCATCTGCTGACTGGTACCAGGTACCAGATATTGTTGTTGTTTTTGTTTTTGTTCTTTTTATTTAGTGATATAACACGGTGATTAAAGAGTTGAAGAGTAGGATCCTATACAATGGAAAGGAAGAGAGAAAGAAAAAGGAACAGATATATAGATGTATCGGAGAGAAGAGAGAGAGAGAGAGAGATGATGATGATGATGATGATGATGATATAGGCAATCAGACATACTTTTGGCGGAAATAAAATAAAATGAAATGAAATTAATTAAGGTTTTTACTTTCCCTATCGCAGTCATTTTGTTCCCTGTTCAAATTCATTATTGATGAAGTGAATACCTGTCAAATATCAGTCAGCCCCCTTTAAAGATAAACAAACTAAACAAGAAATTGTAAGCAAACAAACAAACAAAACATAGAGATTCATCAGTCATTTATTGATATCATGATCTTATTCCACAGTTACCCCCTCCCACACACACACACACACACACATACACACAACTACACTCAAAGATGAAGGTAAAATTTTACATCTCGATCCTTCTTGACGTATGATATTATATATAATGTCATAATGACATGGTTGAAAGCAAAGGAAGTGACAAAAACAAACATCTAAAACAAATTTAAAACATGACTGGTACTAACGAAAGAGAAAAAGAAAAACAAGCAGGCACAACAAAGATCTGAGAAATCGAAATGAAACATTCGTATACAAGTTGTAACAAGTATTGAAGAGAGCATCTCGTCATTCTCATTCCTTTATTATCTAACAAGTGTAAAATTGAAATTTGGCAACTTTTTTGTTCTTTTTCCTTCTTGATTTTAATTAGTCTAATGTTCTCCCTTTGTGTGCTCGACCTAACTTATTTTGATAAAGTCATGAAGTTGAATGCACTCCTTTATACTTTATTAGGCTTTAATTGCCCCCTTTCAATCCGTTGGTCATTATGGATGCCCATTTGCGCCTTTTGTGTTGCTTCACTTTTGTTACGTCCTGTTCTTCACCCCGATTCCCTGAACAATGTGTCAGTCGCTGCCTCACACGGCCGGAAAGGCTGTGGAATAAAACCGGAAAAACAACTCATGAGCTGTAACAGCGGGTGATTTGGTACTGTCAGGCACCGATTGGGACGATTTTCAGCTCAAAATGTATAAAAGTCGACCACATTGTCTGTACTCCTCAGATTTCTCGGGTTCGTGCTTCCACGAGAGAAAAACTTCCAAAGCAACGAACAGAAAACTTGTCAAGAGACGGATTCCATCACAATGGCCTGGAAATCAACTTTGTTCATCCTCTTTCTCGCTGCACTTACTGTCGCAGGTAAGAATAACCTCTTTCTTTCACATCGAGTCCTATTTTTTTTTTCATATGTGTACTCTTTTACCTATTCCAAGATTACAATAAAAAAGTTTAGATAAAAATTTCAATATGCACAGAGAATGAGAGAAGAAAAAAAATTACGCGAAACTGAAATTCAAATAATCAGAGATGGCGTATGTTTGATTTTCTGCTCGATAAATCAAACCAGCGCTTAAACACTGTCTAGCCAAAACAAAAAAAAAAAAAAAAAAAAACCCAGATATGAATAACATATATATAATATATGATATATATTATATATAAATACTTTTATATATATGAGATTAAAATCTCATATATAATAATATCTATATATACTATCATATATATAATATATATATATATATATACACTTAAACTTTATTTCTGTGTTAATTATAACTTCGTATAACAATTACACTGTGTTTATGATTCCTAGTCTCTCTCTCAGGCTGGAAAGTTATTATTTTTACTTTCTGAACGAGAACGATACTCACGTATAATCACGGGAAAAACGGTTAGAGTTGGTTTTCAGTTCTACATTACTTGTTGCTTGAAGATTACATTATTATCTCAACGTCTAGTTTCCTTACCAGGGACTTTGGATAGCGTTTAAATGCTATGGGGTTTTGTGTTCCAATACGCACTCAAGGCGCACAAAGGGTTGACATGAGGCTACCACAAAGGTGTGTCTTGATTTGCAAAGTTCGGCAGGTCTAATTGCTTCTATTCGTCTAATAACGTAACGTTTTGTCCACTTCTTTTGTTGCAATATCTGAACTGATACCCTTCATAGTACTGTACATTGACAATGATACCACCAAGATTGGAAACACGCGGACTTTATAATATACGTCTGTCTTTGGTGCTTATTTTACAGTTTGCGCACAGAACGGTCGTCGGGGTCCAGACGATATACGAAGGCGGGGTCGACCCTCTGATCGTCCTGGTAGTTGGGGAGGACCAGGTGGCCGCCAGACTGAGGCGAATCTAGAGCAACGCGGAGGCGGACGACGAGATGGTGGTCGTAGGAATGAGGGACGTTCTCGACCAGGGGAGCAATTTTCAGACGGCCAAGAAAGACAAGGCGTAGAGGGAGGTGAAGGAGCTGAGTTCGGAGGACCAGGGGGCTTCAGACGAAGAGGCGGTAAACCGTTCTTTGGACAGGGAGGAAGACAAGAGGAAGGTCGACAAGGAGGACCGGATGGGGATATGTCACCGATGTCTTTTGGTGGTGGTAGGAGGTCTGATAGAGCCAATGAAACTGATGGAGACGAAAGCTTCCCTGGTCGTCATCACGGAAGGCATCACTCACGCCACCATCACCATCATCAACATCACCATGGAAGGCGTAATGAGAGTGAGGAATCTGAAGAAGGAGATAACAACGGTACCAGTATCTTCCCTTTCAGGTTCGGTCGCCATGGAAACCGCCGACATCACCATGTAAAGTGCAATGAGAGTGAGGAGTATGATGGCGAAGAAGACAACAATGACACTCGCATCTCTGACTTCGAGGATGCACCATTTGGTAGACCATCTCGTCGTCGTCATCATCCCTGCAAACGTAATCGTACTGAGGAGGAAAATGAAATCTCAGATCGAGGGGATCGCCGTGATCAATCTGGACGGGATGGTGGGCGACGCGGCGAAGGTGGAAATGGTCATCCCTTCCAACGTCCGGGCAATGGTGGTCGTCCATTTGGCCGTCGAGGTGACAGAAAACCCGACAGCGATGACGAGGACATGTCGACCACTATCTCAACAAGGACTGAAGAAGTTGAAATAGAAGCAGTTGTTACCGACATCCCCGAAGTGAATGACGGATTTTTGGCATGAGCAGACTTTCTTCGTGTTTTCATGCCCAAGGACTTGGTGAACATTAGAATTTTGTTATCGACCCTGCTTAGCTCGTTTTACGTGGAATGGCACAGACTCGATTGCTCCAAGTTGTATGTCATATACATGTATTTGGAGCAGTAATCCCCTTTAAAATCTTTCCCCAAGCTGCCACAGACTTCTGCAGTCACGTTTTCTTATTTCTCGACTGCACTCAGGACTTTTGATAATCTCCCGTTCAGCGTTATTACCCAATTTCTAGAAAATGATAAAAACCTATTTGATATAATTTTGTTCATATAAGTCGCCACATTTGAAAATGCAATTTGAAATGATCATGATTTGTCGTATTAACTGCCACTTTTGACAAGTGGGAACGGAATATGCATGTAAAAATAATAATAAACTGCATAATTTATGATGCACTATATTGCCATACTTTCAACCGTAATGCCGCGTTGTTTGTTTGTTTTTATGTGCCCTTGATAGAGCAGGAGACAAAAAGAACATTTTACATTTTGTTGATAAGTGTTATGTGTGTTTGTGTGTACATGTGTTTCATGTTCGTAGTGAGGAATTGCGATGTGATTGAAATACATGTGCAGACTAAGAAAAGAAAACACAAAATAGTTTGAAACACAAAAACACGCATACACACACACGCGAGCACGCACACACAGTATATTGGAGGATAATTCACATTTCACGATATTGGGCCAACAGTGAAATATAATTTCATGTTTGATCACGTGTATGCAAAGCATTTCCTTCCTTACCCTTAGTTTTCCAATTACATGTTTCCTGTCATTTTTTTTTTCTTGAGTATGAAAATGTGCCACAAATTACAGAATACAGAATAAGCACTAAAACACACAGATTTGATTTCAAGCTCATCTTTTTTTTCCTTTCCAATTCTTCATTTACATCTCATGATATCCATCAGCTGTCCATGTCATACAATGTAATACATGTACAAATATATTTTGAGAGACATTAAGTCCCAAGTGTGTAAAACCATGGTGCATAGTGTAGATGACACTCCTGTGTTTGAGCATCTCAGTCACAGTGTATAAATATACACATACATTCTCTCGATGCCATCTTCAGGCATAAAATGAATTTTCTGTACATACATTTGATTTGAAAAAATCTCATTCAAAGAATAAATAAATAAAAATTGATGCATTGTTCTGAATTGCTTTTTAAGCATAAATGTACTTCATTTTCCTCTGAAACACTATCTTTACACCAAAATCAAATTTGAGACAACAAAACCGCGTGTAAACCAACCCTTGAAACATTTCCCACTTCCTTCATGATTCAATAATTTTACACACATTTTTGGATAACTCCCTTCTAACATTCATGACAAACCTCAAAATTTTGTAGACATTGTGTCATGACTGCCAACTGGGTACACATGTTCCATTTTTTGCTACTTTGTGGGTGGAATTTCCTTTCCGTATATCTGAATCCATGTGCCTTTTACTGGCTCCAGTGTGAGCTTCAACACGGACAAATTGAACTGGAGCAATTCTACTCCACGCTGCAGTATATAGTTCTACAGTTGTAGGCACAGTACTTGATATTGTGAATATCGTTCTTATGATGGAATCGGGATAGCTCCACATTACGTGAAGATTGTTCAGGAAGGTTTCAGAGCATCCTTATCAATTTCAGAAAGGATATTGTCTCATAAAGGGTTATCATCAAGGTATCAACATCCCAAAGATTAACATAATTACGGTGGTCTTAAGGGGTTTTTAGCACACAAAATTAATGCAAGACATCTTGAAGATATGCAACATTCTGTGCACTATGCTCAAAATCTGCGACTTGTTAAAGGCACATGGTCCCGTGGTTTAGTTGAATGCGTAAGCGGGCACACAGCGCAAGTTTCCTATAGAGACCTACGCTTATCGACTCCTCTTTAGCGCTTATGCTGTGACCCACTTCCCCAAGTCCTAAGAAGACGATCCACTGTAGTCAGTGGTCTGATCACAGTTCGGCTCATGATTCGGCTGAGGGGGATGACAGCTTTAGCAAACTTCTTTTGTGATGTCATAATACAAAGCACATATGCACGCTCCCTGGCATTACTACAGACCATGTGATGCATAGAGAAGACAACGAAGGCAACGTTACCTAGCAACACCTACGCGCTTTACTCTTGATGACACCTCAACTTTGACAATCTTCGTACCAATACTAATGGTGATCGGCAGTCTCATCAACAGCGCCCTCTACACTACCGGGACTATGTGCCTTTAAATTGCTGAAATTGTAAGTACAGTGTGTAGGCAAATGTGTCCATAAATGTACCAAATATCTGGCTAAAGATAACACCTTTTGATTGCAGACCATTCACTATGGTCAAATGTTCAAAACTATGGCTGTGATAGCCCCTGAGGACATCTGGACCCTTTAGTCCAGGATGTGACATTATTTTCAGCAATATTTCATTCTCAGGCTGCCTGGCAGTAGATGGCGCTATTCTAATCATCTGCTTGCCAGTAGAAGCACACCAGGGCCCTGTTGCACAAAAGTTGTGATCAATCATTAGACATAAAATCAACAAACGTAAGGCCCTGAATATTCAATTCCAATCGGCTGATAACAGACTTCTGTTTGATTTTCTGACTTGTACATGAGAGCATCGTTTTATGCAACAGGGCCCAGCCAGCAGACAATCAGAGTTAACCATCCATTGACGGGCAGGCAGATGATGAAACATATTGCATTATACATCCTATTTTGTACTACTCCATAATGAGCTTGACCCTAACTACAGGGGCCTATCCACAATGTCAAGATCTTTTCCATACAGCAAAGTTACAATTTTATGTGTTATCATTCTCTTTATTTTTCTTGACTTTTAATCGCAAATATCTCCATTTGGCAATATGGACTTATTGGTATCTGCAAACAAACTCTTCATTTTCTTTTGTGTTACATACTTCACAGATAGATGCTATGATTTGCAAGATGATATCACAACAGCCTTTGTGATTCTCTGGCATTATGTTTCTATCTGAATGATTCTACTATACCCAATCTCCAAGAGAAAAAAAAATGAAATTACATTACAGTAAAAAGATTTTCTTCAAAATCGAATGCATGTCAATTTCCAAGGAGGAATAATGCTGATTTGGTACTTCAATGGATGAAACCAATGCATTTTCCATGGCATAATAGTGGCAACTATACACCACATAGCAATTAATGCTGGAGAAAGAAAAAAACAGCAATAAAAAGAGGTTTTCTTTGAAATGTTGCTAAACATCTTCACCCCCCCCCCCAAAAAAAAAAAAAAAAAACTCCATTACTGCTCAGACAACCTGGTACAAGTGTATCTACAATTGTACTGTATCTCCCTTCTCAGTCAGAGAGGCAACATAATTCTAGTGCATGGGGAAATGAAACAGCAAGAGTAAAAGAAGTGTAAAAATATTGGCCTTCTGCCATAAATGTAGAGCAGATTCCACCATTCCTATCCTTGGCGATAAATGGCATCAAGGTAGTTTAACGGGGTCCTGTACCACATGCAATGCACTTGTCAGTGTTCCATGTACAAGTTGCATGGGCAGTGCCTTTGCACAAAGACATGAGCAGGACATCATACTCAGTTCAAGTGTTCAAAATCATTTCCACACAGTGTTTCTCTACTTTTGCGACAACAAAATAATTGCTTCCATGGACAAAAGTTCTCCCTCTCTCTAAAAAAAGAGCAGAAAATATTCCAAATCATTATCAGACCGGGGTACCCTCTCCTCTTGATGAGGTTTCAGTTCTGGCTTTGGTCTGATCCACATTTGTTACGTCTTCGAGAGAAATCTTGTCCACGGCGTGAAGGAGACCGTCCAGGTTGTCGTGATACTGCTTGCCAGACATCCCCAGCTGGCTTGGCAGAGGGCTGCTGTAGGCGTGAGATGCTTCCACCTCCTCCAGAACCCTGGAGGACTTGAGGTCCTCTACAGCCCCTCGCACCAAGACATTGAGAAGCCACTCAGAGTTACGCTTGCGCTCCGTTGTGAGGGGTGGGTAGGGGTTCCCGATGTACTCCAGGAAGGCCGTCTTCTGATTGTGATCTCCTTGGAAACCCGGAACTCGCAACAGCCTGGTGAAGTTCTGTGCTGTCCCTTCAAAGCGGGGACCTAGCACTTTAAAAAGCTTGTGAACTTGCTTCTTATCCTGTGATAAGAACAAAAAGAGACAACATTGACTACTTAATTTGCAGATGACACATGTAACAGGAACTCTTTGACAATTTGAAGTGTTGGTTGAAGGTATTTTATGACTATCAATAGACTTGACTTTGAACATCACGATTTTAATGCACTGCAAGTTAGACCACATGTTTGTCATTTTAGAAATATCATAACATGTCAGCAAACTTTGTTAATTTTTCAGTCATTATCATGTTATCTGTATGCAGTCTCCAATAAAGTAATAACCATCATTAGTGATGTTTTCCCTTCACTCAATCATGAGCAAAAGGGCTTTTAATCCATCTAGAACAAGCTGGTTTAATGTAGCACATATTTTTCAATACCTGTTTGTGCATTCTCATGACTAGTCTTCGACAGGTTAATAACGTCACTTTAAATTTCAAGAAGTATGCATACATTGTACATATTGAGCTGTTAAATCATTCACAGTCAACACATTGAAGACAGAACATGCAAAAAAGTCCTTTGAAGAAATGCACAAAGAAAGTAATGCATTTACAAGTACTTGTTTCAAAGCCTTTTCCTTTGTGACATTTCAATTAAATTTCAGTGATACAGATGAGAACAGTCTGCAGTACCAAGCCTATAAACAGAGTGCTGGTTTACACAAAAACAATAAATTCCCTAAGTACTTCTTTTTCTTATTTTCCTTCTTCATTCCACTATCACATGCCTTGCAATGTTATGAAAATAATACAAAACATACAGTGTTGACAACTTTTGTCCATTCCGTACACTCAAGGAACATACTCTGAAAAACACACACATATGTACACACACACACACACACACACACACACATACAAACTGTTCATATAAGAAAGCTACTTCCACATCTCTATGTCCCAGTAAATTCAAAATCCACATACACTTGTAATTTTTTGTAAGTAAAATACAGGATTACAAAGTAAACCCAATGCGACACACATCAAAGCTAAGCAGTCGTAGTGTGTAGAAAATTACGTAACTTATCATATGGGAATCTGGCGAAGAATACGTTTATGTACATATCATGTTACTTTTGTCACAGATATTTGTATCACAAGTGTGCCGTCTTTACCTTGAGCCAGAAGTCAGCTATTTTCATGGCTTCAGGATCCCGGTCTCCCCTTTTTGCCACAGTGATAAGCTGTTGAAGAGAGAAAGGAATGCCGCACTCGTTACTTGTGGAGTACAATGTAGCTGGCGATATGTTATGTGGGAGGGAAGTGTTATCCAAATAATTGTCTTTACAGTGACATACACCATACTAGTTAATTAGTTTGGGGGGGGGGGGCAAGAGTTCCTTTTGTATCCCCCACTAATCTTTTGTCATATCTCTCTACACTATTAGCACTCCACCCTTATTGCCTAATGCACGGCTGCACGCTGTCCTTATGTCAGAGAGAAGCTAGGAGTGAGATTACATATACACGTCAGCAAGGGGGGGGGGGGAGGGTATGCATCTTCCTTCCAAGATAAAGAGCTTTCAAATTTCAACTTGAAGCAATACACTTGGCAATCGGGTGCATGCCATACAGTATTATACAATATATAACATTTGTCTTATTCTGAAAAAAATATATACATATGAAGAGTTTGTTTGCAAAAACCGATAAGTCCATATTTGCCAGAGATATTTGCGATTGAAGGTCAAGAAAAATAAAGAGAATAATAAGAAATTTTTCGCTTCTTTTGACCATAACTTCAACAATACATGTACCATTATATGTAGTGACCAATATATAATTTAAAAGGTATTATTTTGTACTTTATATCAGAGACCGTACTTCAAAATCTTCAAAAATGGACTTATCGGTTTTTGCCAATAAACTCTTCATAGTATCTATAATATATATACATTATACATATATATATATATATATGTGTGTGTGTGTGTGTATCATGTAAAGAGGTCTGTACAGTTGTATATAGATCATAAATATTTGCCAAATAGTAACTCATCTGGCAATTGGTAATCCACTTTGTTTGTTCGTGTTTTTGCTTTTTTTATGTGTGTGTTTGCATCTTTGTGAGGTGTAAAAAAAAAAATGAAAAAAAAGTTTTTAGGTGTTAGAAACCAAACCAAGGCTCACCTTCTAGTGCATGAGACAATGATATTAACATGATAAAGTAGGATCTCTAGCTACATATCTACAGTGAGTGCACTCCCATCATATGAACGAAAATGGTTATAACAAAATTCCAGTTACTAATACAACGTGGTATATATTCAGGCCACAACATTTTCCGTTATATGTTTTCCATTTGTTTATCAGTGTTTATTTGTTTGTTATGAACTAAATAGTCATTTCGATACTTTGAATGATTAATCAATGAAAGAAAAATACCAGTCCCACGGACTTGGTTATAATGGGAGTCCACTGTATGACAAATTCCAGTACCATACTTACTATGGTCCACAGAGATAAGATACAGTATTAAGCTACGTTCTACATCTCATCACCATGTTCATCGGATAGCATAGAGTTACCACATAACAGTTAGAATGAATGCAGCAGTATTAAATAAATCTAAATACAGATATAAGCGCGGTAAGCGGCTGTCTGTGACATTGTCATTGGGTCAAAACGATATAGGTCTACTTAACACGATTTATCTTGGTCATTTTATTCAGGAAATGAACTGGCATCTAAAGCGTCTTATCCTTGACAGAAGACGTGCTATGACTGTTCATGTTCCACTAGATTCTGTATAGAAAATAGCTGTAGTTGGTCTATGGACTAAGTAGCCCGACCAGACGCTGTTACTACGCTATGCGAAAACAGCGACGTACCATGTACAGCGACTGGGCTGTGACCTAGTTATGGACTAAGGTACATTGCAGTTTACAGAATAACTAACACGATTTAGAGTACGTGGGCCCATGCGACAGTCGACGTCAATGGAAGTGTATCGGTACTTACCCTTTCAGCATATTTCTGTGTCTCGTACGCTTTCATGTAACCCAGTTCGATACGTTCATACTTCACAAGTGCAGTAATATATGCTTGAAGTAAATTCACACGGTTTTCCGGGCTACCACCGAAGCGCAAGTAGGGCTTTATCTTAAATTTTATCCGTCTCATCTTGAAGAGACTACGTGCGATGTAGATTCGTGTACTAGTATCATGAGAATAATCAATAGATGCATACGAAACGCATTTGCGAAACACACACAGTTGCACAGCTGCATGCACATCATGAATGCAGCATACAGTAAGGGCTCACACCCATAAATATTTCCCCATAGGGACGTGTGTTAAAAATCAAATTTCAAAAAATTCTGTAAAATGGCTGGGAGAAATGAGGTGTTTCAGCTTCACTAACCTGGATAAGTTAGATGTACCCTTTCATCCATCAAAATCTCAGGGTGGATAATTCAGTTCAAATTCTGTTCAGGGGTCCGAAAAGCCAGACTACGAGTTCTTGTCACTCAAAAAGTCACCCATTTTCCGTACACGTACCCAATGAAATATAGTCCCCTCAAATTCCACCAGAAAAGCTTTCATCTTCTAACTAAAATGCAATTTGTAGAGGAATTCATACTCAATATCTACAGCTATTCAGTTTTTTGCCAAACTACATCATTGATTTTTAATTAATTTTTTTCTTCATTTATTTTGGTATCTTTGGTACGAATTTGTGAAGGGGTTTCGGACATTCCATTGTATTTACGGGTGTGAGCCCTAAACCTGACCACGTGAAAAGCTATTCTAACTTCCAGACGTTGAATCAGAGACGTTGTGGGACCACCTCGCTAATCAACCAAAACTGTAAAAAACCCAATCAATTTCAATCCAATTTCAATTCAATTTATTGAAAGATAAAAGAAACATAATGATATAAGGGATTTCATAAATTATTGCAACAATATAGTAATAATTCATGATATTTTTATGATAATTTTGTATTATAAACTTTCACAAGTTACTTTATGAAGCAAAATATTGAGTATTATCATTTACAACAATTAATAGTAGTCCTTATAAGTTGGATGGACAACGATTTTCATGCAAAGAGACTTGAGAAAAAGAACGCACGTGTAATACATGTAGCATCATGTGGTAATGACACCGATCCAGAGACAAATTTTGCTGTTATTCAAATTCATGAATTTCTTCCGTCGAGATGTTTTCATCGCAACTGATTGACAAATTGCCCTACATCGAGTACATCGACGTAACATAAGCACTGAATTGATCACTGCTTTTGGTATATTACTATAACAGTGTTTTAGTAGTATACTACTGAAACACTGATCAAGTCAGTGCTTATTCACGTCGATGTAAGGCAATTTGTCAATCAGTTGCAAATTTTGCTGTTGCTGTCCATGTCGTCGGCACTGTCAGAGTATTGAATCATCAAGTCGGGTTTTGTTGAGAAAATTTAATCCGCCACTGGGAGACTGTTGACAGTGTGAAAAACGTACATTATCATATTGTGTCAAAACTTTCCAAAGAACAAAAAGCTTACAATACAGAAAATCTAAAAGCGCATACCCCGGAAGTGGCACTAGGAAAAAAAAAATATAGAATGACACTTTTGACTGTATGCGGTAAGGCCTTTGTGGAATGAGAAAGGTGAGCTGAAGACATTTTTTTTTTTCGCCAGAAGTTACGCTGAAGCCTTTGTTTTTGCTTTTATTTTCGTTTTACTTGTTCATGAAACCCGGAAGTATAAGGATCCCCACTGATCAAAAAGTGGCGCCGGCCTTGAACAAAAAAAAAAAAAGACGAAGTCGAAAGCTTAGTACACATTAACAAATCTGACTCAAATAGTTCTTCTTCTACAAGCATGAAAAAAGACATTTGTAAAGTGTGCCCCTTAATCTGCACGCAACCAAACTTTGTACGCGCATCTCTATGGACGCATGTCTGGAGACGCGCCCATTACGTCAGCATCCTCTGCTGCTATGGTAACGCGCGGGCTTCAATCATCCTGTGGCTATTGAGTAGGCTTATGTGTTTAGCAACGCGCGTAAAACCCAATGATATTTATTAAGGTGTCATCTCGTTCTTGGAAGTGTAACTAGAATGGATTGTGTTTACCCCCGGGATTAGACATTTATTTTGAGGAAGAATCGGGAAAGAAAAGATTTCATGGAAGCCGAAACGGAGCTGGAGGCTCCTGCTTTTACTATTTTCGACGAGCTGCGCAAGAATGGACAACTTTGCGATGTTACTCTGGATGTGGGTGACCAGAAATTCCCAGCTCATCGGAATGTTCTTGCGGCGTGCAGCAGATACTTTCGCGCCCTTTTCACAAATGGAATGCACGAGTCGGAGAAGAACGTTGTGAAGATACCGGGCGTTGATCCGCCCCTCATGGCGCAGATTCTCGACTACATCTATACGAGAACGACCCCCATCAACGCCGAAAATGTCGTAGACCTCCTGCCTGTGGCGGATCAGTTCAACGTGCAAGGTAACTATTCCTAAAGCAAGGAGATTCCTAAAGCATCCATTGGGGATGATGTCATCAATCAAATTCATGGCTCAAAGATCTTTTGATTAGGGTCTACCCGTTTCAAATCAGATGAACCAAGCAACGCTCGCTGACATCTGACTTTGATATGAGACGCTGGTAACTAATATTGCGTTCTCATTGCGTTCGATACTAAGTCTGCTATTATGCCTATAAAATACCCTCAAACAACCGACCTAATAGTTTGCAACCATCTAGGCCTAGACGGGTGGGATCTGTATAGTCTATGTTATCTTTATTATAGTTTGATGGAAGCAGGATGAGAGGAGGTAATAATGTAGAGGCATGGTTTATCTTCTTCTTCCGTTAAGCGCAGCTTCATGCTTGAAGATTACGCACCGTAGTGTGTGAGGGTGTGCAGCCGTATGTGTGCTCCACCAGTCAAATTCCACAAGTAGGCATCCGAGAGTATTTACAAAATATATGCATGGAGGGCAAGTAAAATCCATAATTTCATATATGAGCTGCAGTTACGTCTCCCTCGCAAGAAGGACTTGAATAATGCCTCGAGGGAGGGTGAGTCAGCCGGGTCTGCTGGTAGGTGGTTCCATTTAGACTATCATTATTGCGATGGGCCCCCATTATTTAGAGTCACTCTTTGCAACCTTTTTTATTTAACTCGATAACCAGTCAGATCGAATACGATTTTTTTTTTCACTTTTGACCGACATTGCGGCTCACCGGCACATGGGCCGTATATAGGCGCCTACCACTGGACCACCGGTTGAGAAGCACTGATTTTTAGAGCTTAGCTAACGTAAAGATGACAATGAGTGAAATTACAGAATGGTAGCCGTTTCAATCCTCAACTATATAAAGCTACATTAGCAGTGGACGCGTGGTGGAGGTACATTTAGAAACAGATGAACAGTGAGATATAGGCACCTAGGTCAACTACTAACGATGAGGACAAGAAAATAATGATTTTTATGCCCGTTTTCTTCTCAAGTTAGATAAAGTGGGTGAATCGTAGCAGCCATTCAAGAAGAGCGTATTATGATATCGCTCTTAAAAGAGTGACTTCAACTATTATTATTTATATTCATGATCCATGAAGGTAGTGTTGCCCCAATGCACGAATTACTCTAGCTAAGTCTGATATTGATTGTTGTCACATTGTCAGTAATCGTCGTTTATATAACCAAATTTTGTGAATGCGCCGATTTAAACATGAACGAACCCGTCGATCAGTGTTGTGTTCACTGGTTTTCATAGTCAGAAAAGAGACAAGAGATCTTCATTTTAGTTAACCAAAATTCATTGCAAATCACGATAGAGATAGCGCAATGACTCTCACTGTCAAAACGCGTTGTTAATAAAGTTGTACAAATCCCTGACCTTTCGCCCTACAGAAGATTTAATTTTTTCTTTGCTTTACTGTTTTTTTCTTTATTGTTACTCATTTTCATATGTATTTTGTCAATCTACGTTTTTACAATTATTACAAATAATACGCTCTGCTTATTAAGTTTGTATATAATTTCTCTGTTTATTTCATGGAAATAAATTTAGATGTTGAATCTTGAATCTTGATTTTTTAGCATGCTCCTTTTTGCTTTTCCTTGAATTTTGATGATGCCTCTTTCTCTGGTTTCTTCTCCAATCTATAGGTCTTGTGAAGGAATGTTGTTCGTACCTCGAGGAGCATTTCTGCCCCGCGAACTGCGTCGGGATGTGGCGCTTTGCCCAGTCCTACTTCTGCTTTCCCCTACAGCAGTCAGCCTTCCGCTACATCCTCGTCCACTTCGAGGAGGTCGCACTGGGAAGCAAGGCGGACGAATTTCTCGAAATACCCATCGAAGATCTTGAGACCATCATCAAACAGGTGAAAGACGTAATGGTTGGCAATTCTTTTGTTGTTGTTGTTGATGATGAAGTTGTTCTGCAATTGGGTCCCATTTCATAAAATATGTTAGGATAGCAACTCTTGCTGGAAGAGCAACTTCCAATAACAACAGCCAATCAGGAAGCTGTATAATTCTTGAAATCTTTGAAGGCTTCCGTGGTGGTAGAACGTTGGGTGGTAGAAGGCTTCACGGTGCACCACGTATTCTTTCTGGAGTATGTGAGTGGCCCTTTCTTAAGGGCATAATTCTTGTCGTTACCGTGACAATTTCCATTCTAGCAAGAGTTGCTTTCATATCAACTTTTTTATGAAATGGAGCCCAGGTTGCTGCATGTTGCTTCGAGTTTATATGATTGATATCCAATATTACAAAGCCTTCCCATTATCAGTTTGTTTTACATGAGATGAACCTCCTACATAGTTAATCAGTTTTATTTCGTAGTTTTCCTAGGAGATCCCAAGAATATTGATTAATCACGATAACCATGCCGAAAACATAAAGATTATAGTCGTGTGGTTAACCTAGATATCCTATAGCAAATTTCAATTGTCCTTTATGCATGAGAAATGTATCCTCCCTGAAAAGTGGTCTCTACCACCTGTCATTATGAGATGACAGTTATAATATCGAGTGTGTATATCGGTTCAGCGGTATAAAGCATCCAACTACTATAGGGTGCGAGAGTGACATTGTATATTGACAACAGAGTAAAATGATGTCGACTCTTGGAAATTCGTAGGACGAACTGAACGTGAAGATGGAGGAGTACGTCTTCGAGGCGGTGCTCCGCTGGGTTCGTCACCGCGAGGCGCAGCGGCGGCACCTCGTCGCGCGCCTCCTGCTCAACATCCGCCTCGGCATGATCAATACGGATTACTTCATGAATAGCATCAAAGCCCATCCCCTCGTGCGAGACGTGGAGGATTGCCGACCGGCCATACTGCAGACCATTCACTACACCTACAACTTCGACCCCAATGAGACTCTAAAGGGACCAAGTGCGGTCATCTCGAGACCGCGGTATGTGTAAATTTGCTATTTGACGATGCCAACTTTATTCAAATAACGATATTTATTTATTAATTTTTTATTCATTTATTTATTCATTTATTTTTTTTATTCATTTATTCATTCATTTATCTATCATTTGTTTAATTATTCATTCATTCATTTATTTATTATTTGTTTAATCATTTATTCATTCATTCATTCATTCATTTGATAATTTATTCAGTATTTTTTAACCAGGGTATAGCCCCATCTGTTGTTTCTACACAGTTATTCTTGGGAGCCCTGCAGCAATAAAAAAAAAGAAGTAACAATTGATTCAAATAACAAAGTAACGAATCTAGGACATCCTGTTGTACATAGCAATATCAAAACCATCGAAATGCTATGTGTAAATAGTGCATGATAATGATACACATATTCCCCACATTATTTGTAATAGGATTTATATCTTTACACAATATAGGAATATCGAGTTGCACGTGGAAATTACTCCTGAAAGAACTATAAACAGGGGAAAATGAGGAATTTGAAAAGACAGTTGTAAAGGAGGGGAGGAGGAGGAATAGAGTCTTTTATGTTGTGAATGGATGTGATGAGAAGGGGAAGAGTTGCCGTGTAGACGGTCTTAATGAGAACTCTTGGTATAGGATGAAATCCTGAAAGGACTGTGGAGAGGCCCTGACGAGGACCGTAGATTATTGCTTTGTTGATCACTCTCATACAGGTGTAAAACGTCCTTTCTTTTATCGACTAAAACATCTCAACCACTCACTCTTAATCAATTAGATTACTTAACAGATGAAGAAATAGTTATTCATTCATGGATACGATTATGATGTGAAAGTGCAACAATCTCAAAATGTGAAAGTGCATCAACATCAAAGCTATGAGGATCATGACTACCAATGACGTCATGTTTGGCCAAAAGAAACTTAACAGATCTCAAAACTGTTATGTACTCGTAAATACTTAGGTATACGAAAGAAGAGATTAGTTGGACCACTTAATGACACAATGTGCACGCGAAAAGGTGCCTTTCCGAAGCTGCCTTTATTTCGCAATGCGCATGCGCATCATACATTGAAGACACGTGCCAATGCATGGCACGTGATGGGGGGGGGGGGCATTTCATGAAGCGTTTTGTCAAATATTTTTTACCTGACAAACTGTTATATTAAGCTACTGAAATCCTTACATCTGGTTGGCTGAGAGCAAATTTGTTTGACAAGTTTGTCGGACAAAACGCTTCATGAAATGCCCCCTGGTTCTTCATACATAACAAAAACCACTATTAAGCAGCAAGGGACACACGGAAAGTATTCGTAAAGCCTTTGTGACTTTTCTTGATATTAGGTTGCCTTTCAAGCTCTTGTTCGCGGTAGGCGGATGGAGTGGCGGCAGTCCAACGAGTGCCATCGAGTGTTACGACACTAGGGCCGATAGGTGGGTGCTGCTAGACACACAGAACAATCGGCCGCGCGCCTACATGGGCATCGCCGTCCTCAACATGAAACTCTACGCGGTCGGCGGTTTCGACAGCAACCAGTATTTTAACAGCGTAAGGTGCTTCGACCCTATTTCCAAGGTAACGAACGATTTCTACCACAGTGTTGAGATTAACCAGATCAAATGTTTTTTTTTTCCTTACTTCAGTTTGGCACGCGTGCCGTTATGTTGTAGGCCCTATATGTCTCTATCACGACACACCCAGAAGTAACTTTGCTGTAATAATGAAGTGGCAGTATCTCAATTAAGTGCTGACGTGATGTTCGACATGACGCAGTGATGACATAATGTTCGACATGACGCACTGATGACGTAATGTTTAGCATGATTAACATATTATTAAAAGTTTTGAATGCACGCACACTAAAAGTTTGGACGTAATAATCATGCATTCAGAAGATACCTAACTCACTAAAATTTCACGTTGCAAGAGAGACCTGCTTGATTATTATTTTGTTTTTTGATTGCGATTAGTATCGACCTTACTCCGATGAAAGTGTAGGACGCCACCAGAATAGTGGTGTCGTGGTGACTTTTCCGTATTACACTTGCTCCTTCCTTCCTCCATTTCTTTCTTTGTTTTTTTTTTCTATTTGCCTTTTTCTTTTTCTCTGTTTTTATTACGAAGGTATGGACAGAGGTGGCACCCATGAACTCCAGGCGATGCTACGTCAGTGTTGGCCGCGGTAGGGGATCGCATCTACGCCTTGGGTGGCTTCGATGGACACACCAGACTCAAGACCGTCGAAAAGTATTTCGTCTATTATCCTTTCTGGATGAATACTCACTTCTCTCCCCACAGCCCATTCCAAGTTTGTCATTGCTGTCTGTTTGCAGAACCCGGTTGAGGATATTGATTCGGGGACAGGGCGTGGCCGGAAATTTATCATATTCAATGTTTCCTTCTATACTTTGAAAGAAAAAAAAAAAACCATATTATATTCGATGCCATGTGACCAAAGTAAAATAACATACTGCTATACAGTGTCACGTGTTGTATATTGACAATTGTTGCTTGATGAGAAATAACGTATGGTCTATAGAAAAAGATTTCCCAAATTGTTACATCATGCTATGATTATCATTTTTAAAATAGATTTATACCAATACATTTAAGTGGTATTATCATCCCTATAAAGGCAAGCGTGTGGACAATATTATGTCTGAATATAAATTATCAGGACACTGAAATGACGCTCAATATTACCTTTATAAGATACGACCCGGTCAACAATCAGTGGACATTGATCCGGTCGATGAACCACCATCGCAGCGATGCGTCGGCGTGCCATCTGGACGGCAAGATCGTCATCGTAGGCGGGTTCAACGGCAACGAGTGCCTGAACTCTGCGGGAGCTCTACGACATCGAATGGACGAGTGGGCGGGGACCTGCCTCGCATGAACAGCAGACGGAGCGGTGTTGGAGCAGTGGCCTTCAGGTAAGACGATGACTGCGGAAGCTATACGCATTCAAAATACCCACTATGCATGTGTGGCAACGGACAGGAAGAAACATTTACGCCAAAATTGATGTAAAATATGCTTCCTGTGTGCATGAAAAGGGATCCGTATCTTACTGCGTATCTTCGGTTGACTTTTCTCGTCTGGGAGCTATCATCCCCACACAGTGTTCTTATCAATGTAATCATTTGAATATTCAAACCATCTTGTTCCCGATAGTGGTGATCTGGTGAATTTTATGAGGTCATCCACAAACATAAATGTGTATTTGGGAGAGCTAATGAAAGTTGCATCGACACTGAAGTACTAAGCCCTATCTAATCATCAGCGCTTCCTTGAAGTCCATTTGCCTTTAGCAATGTCACCCCAATAAAGAAAAAGAAAATGTTAATTCAGCATTTAGGAATACGTTCTGTGATTCATTTCTTGGTTGTCATCAAGCTGTTCCTGTGCACGTCAACAGAGCCGCAAAAAGTGACAATTTAACAAATGCTTGCTCTCACTTTGGTCCGCGTGCAACCAAAAACAGAAGCAGCGTTTACGCCGTCGGCGGCTTCAACGGGCTGACCCGCCTGAACACGATGGAGCGCTGGGCTCCAGGAAGCCTCCAATGGACCGTTGCTCCAAGCATGTACATCCACCGCAGCAACTTCGGCGTCGCCGTCCTCGACGACATGATCTTCGTCATTGGCGGGTTCAACGGCATCACCACCATCTACAACGTCGAGTGCTACGATCCGGACAACGACGAATGGTCAGTCAGACACGTAGAGGTCATGGAGGGAAAAAAATGTGTTTTGGACTGATTTTTTTTTTCGATTGTTTGATGATTAAGCGATACTTGGGTATATAGTGGATAGGAAAGCAGAAAGACAGACTAATATGCATGTAGATACTGGAGATGAATGAATAAATGAATTAATAGATAAACACATAAAATATGAATAGGTAAATCATTTCAATTAGATAAATGAATCAATGCATTCGAATGATATATGAACGAATGGATGAATGAATGAATAATGAATAGAGATATACAGAAGATAGGGATTATGATAGACGTCGATTGATGATTAATGTCGATTTGGCATGTAGCCTTAGGTTATCGATATTTGAACACTATCTGTCTTTGGAATCAATGCTAATGGGCAATGTTTGACAGATAGGATTGCTGAATGCTTTAATAAATGCGTATTCTTGTCATGAAATATCTACACCTTTCCTTGCGCTCAAGTCTTGAACAGGGGTCGTTGATTACCTTGAGTTCTTTATCACCTTTGGGTTTTGTTTTGTTTTTTTTCTTCTATTTAATAAGAATGATGAATATTGATAGTCATCCAATGTCGTATGAATGCATCATTTCCTTCGTTGTCATAAAGGATAAGTTTACAGACAATTTCTTCACCAGGTGCTTGAAGAAATTTTCCGATAGGATATAAATTCAGTTTAAAACTGAAACAACAAGAGCAATAAACTTATATTCAAAGTGCCGTATGCAATATTTCTCAAGAAAAAGTTTGGGAGAAACAATTTTCGTAAACGGCTCACTAGCAATGGTATGAATGTTCATAGATATTTTGATAGTGACTACATCATTTTCATAACTTGTGTATGTACTATGCTTGAGTGTTTCCTCATTCACTTGCACATCAAAGTTCAGCTTAGTCACACAAGTTCGACAATTTCTGTAGAATTGAGCCACCGATATATCAAACGGTGTATATATCAAATCAACAAGCATGCATTACTACAACGTGTGGTTATACCTTCTGGCCGCTTGATCCAGGTACGATGCTTGCGACATGAACGTATACCGAAGCGCCCTGTCCATCGGCGTCGTGGCGAACCTGCCCAACGTCCGGGAGTTCACCTGGCCGAGGGATAGAGATCTACCTCCGCCGGCCTTCGTCCCCACCCAGGCCTCGCTCGAGCAGGCGGCCATTGCCATGGAGGAGAGCAATCATGCGCGTCTGCTGTCTAATGATCCAGCTGCAGAGGAAGCCGCCGATGAAGCAGGTAGGTAACCATGGTGATGACGATGAGATCAAAATCTGTGAGATTTACGTCACTTCATCCTTGGATGTGATGTTTATGGTCACATAGATTGCGTGATGAATCATAAAAAGTAACTTAGTATTGCCAAGGTTGTTTTGTCAAGATAAATATCAAAATGAGCAAATATTGGAAAGAGAAAGGGGATAGGTGGTTCGAGATATCACCGGCAAAATGGACGAATTCAGAGACTATCCCTGATGACAAGAACCACGACAAACTTATGTGTATAGTTCGCAAAACAGGGAACGCAGCTAGGTTATCGAGATACATTAACAACGATTATGATTAAAGGATGACGAATAATCAGAATCTGTGATTCGTTCGCGTGCCTTATTTTTCCTTGGAATTGTGATAGGGACATCGATTCAAGCAAACAATGCAAGCCTCGCCTATTAAACAGCAGGCCTATATAGACTTAAGATTATTTTTCTTTGACAGAAATTAACGAGTTTCTCCGTCGACAAGCTGCACTTGAGCAAGAGCAAGCCAACAACGACGCGGAGGAGTTTGAGGACGAGGAGGACGAGGATGACGACGACGAAGAGGAGGACGACGAGGAGGATGTTGAGGCCGATGAGGAGGTCCAGTTCCCCGATCGATCACCAAATCAGCGAAGGCACCCAAATGTCAACCCAACAATTGGCGCCAGTAGCAATGCTAGCCAAAGTAGGAGTAACCATAGCAACGATAGTTCGGGTCAATAATATAGATGAAAGGTGTGCTATAGTGTTGGAATGACAAACTGTGCGACTCCGACCATGATTCTATACCTATAAAGAGTCTCCAAAATATGTTCAAGATATAACACGGGGATGTAAATTGTGCTGGCTGTATGGCCCTTGAAAAAGAAGGTTAACAACGAACTTCATTTCGTCCACTCAAGCTGTTTGTCTTGCACCTTGCCGAGCGCTCTAAGGAGTCTAAAAAAGTATACTTAATGCAGCTGTAAATACCCACTCTAAACGTTAAACGTTATATATTTCACGTTATACCTAAAAGCTTGTACGCTCTTCTGTAAAAGACGTGCAATGTCGTTACGACTTTGTAAGCATATGAATGACTAAAGAAAAACAGAAAATCCTTCAAATTCATCTTCAGAAGACATTGCAAGTATCAGCCTCTTTAAAACCGGCTCCCTCTTCAGCGAATAGTTCATACAATGTCATACCGTTTCCTATTGACACCTTGAAGAGTGCCTTGCAGCGTATACAACATTATTCACTACATATCTTAAGACACTCATACAAGCACACACCAACGCACATACATCCGTACAAAATCTTACATAACATGGCTGAATCTTCTTTTTTTATGACTCACTCAACAAACACAATTATGGCATTCTGGTAGAACTTACTGTTTTCGTAGAAAATTTTGCGCCAACATAAGACATGGCTATGCGGATACCAGTCCCATCTTACGACAAATTTCAAATGAAGTTGAAGGAAGCATTGTGTTAAAACACACGACATAATTGGGAAAAGAAGGATTTGAATTCAAGAATTCTCGGCATTGGTCTCTGTGTCACAGATACAAGTCATTTCAGCCCTTCCACATGAACGCCTTTCGGAAGCAGCCACACATCTTGACGTTTGTGTATACTATAGCTGACACATTGGTTTGAGAAATTCAGTGATTGTCAACCAGTGAGAATATCAATCCAGCACTATATTGCACGGTAGAAGAATGCATCATGCATGTACAAAGGTGAAAAGCGGATAACCAGCATTGATATTGACCACAGTTTAAATCATCTCCCTTGAACTAAAAAAAAAAAAAGAACAGAAAGAAAAGAGTCGCAGTGGATATTTCCACTGAGTACAGCTTAAAGAATCTGCTCACTGTCTCTAGTAAAGGCCCGTGAGCTTGATTGGTCTCATGTACATAGAGAAATATGAAAGTACTTATATCATTTATAAAGGAAATCATTCTACGTTTAATGATTATATCTATTTTTCAAAGCAATAAATTTTTTGTACTTATTCATGCCGAAAGAGAGAAAGAAAATAATTGCGGTAACTTGCTGCATTCCTTTAATTAGATGCAAATAGATTGCCAATGTGGTGTTTGCAGTCGAGTGTGATATATTTCTCATGGCTACTTATGCAAGCGTCTGCCCTGTTCCTATTATACAATGTTTGGGAAATCCCTTGTTTGTAATGCAATATTGGAGATGACTGGCAGGTGATCCTACTATACAGGTTGGCCCAAAAAGTACGGAACGCGTTAGATCTTTAATTTCAACAATATCGTTGCAAATATGTCCTTATTTTGCATACTATTGGAAAGGCCATTCTTTTTCCAATAGAATGACACCAAATTCTTTAATTTTGGTTGGTGCGTTACGATTTTAGGACCATTTTTGTCAACCCTTGCAATTTTCAAAATGTGATCATTTTGCACTCTCAGGGATACCGAAACCAGCGAGAATTCGGCTTGCCATAAAACCAGTAGCATTCACAATGTGTGGAATGTGGGGCGGAATGTGTAATTGTTATTGTCCGTTATCATTGTGAATAATGTGAATGTCATTGTGAATATCATTGTGAATGCTACTGGTTCTATGGCAAGCCGAATTCTCGCTGGTCTCGGTATCTCTGAGAGTGCAAAATGATCACATTTTGAAAATGGCAAGGGTTGACAAAAATGGTCCTAAAATCATAACACATCAACCAAAATTAAAGAAATTGGTGTCATTCTATTGGAAAAAGAATGGCCTTTCAAACAGTGTGCGAAATAAAGACATATTTGCAACGATATTGCTGAAATTAAAGATCTTACGCGTTCCTTTCTTTCTGGGCCACCATGTATAGATCTTAAAGGGAAATTCCAAGTCAGTAATAGATTTGTCTGATAAGAGATAGTAAAATCTTGCAAGTGCGAGAGTGAACACTATTGGTCAAAATGAAAATTAGAGAAATTGTGATGGTTTGCTAATTTCTGCGGAACAGTTCTGGTACAGTTGATATGAATATGCAAATGATGAATATGCGAGCTGATGATGTCACCACTTTAGAATTTTTCATTGATCGCGTACAAAAAAAAAAAGTGACGAAAATTCAATTTTCTGTTATCAAAGTGTAAACCATACACTGCAAAAAGTCCGGTGTTAAATAGTGAACACCGAGCTGGCGTTAAATTTTCGGTGCTCATTTATGGTGTTAAATCAACACCTCCGGGTGTCATTTCCAATTTTTAAACTGTTTTTGAAGAGTTTCTTAGTAACTGCACTTCTTGTTGATTTTTAACTTAAACAAGACGATCAAGAATTTTACATTAAAATACTAGATTTTTGAAAAAAAATGTGAAAATAAATTTACACCACAGTAACACCAGCTGGTGTGGTCTCTTATTGAAGCTGGACTGGTGTTAAACCATTGATATTAACACCAACAAATATCAAATCAACACCATGTGGTGTCATTTTTGAATTAACACCAGTACAGTGTCAAAATAACACCAGGTACAGTGTCAAATTAACACCACGAAGTGTCAGGTGAACACTTTTCAACACCATCACAGTGCATTTTCAACACCTGTGGGTGTGGTCCTCTATTGAAGTTTGATCGGTGTTAGATTTAACACCCGTGGTGTTGAATCTAACACCGATGTTTTTACAGTGTAATATCATTCTTGGTTGAATAATGATCAGACACATTAGGTTTAAGTCTGGGGATATTCGTGTTGAAATGAAAAACTGGAAAGTTTAAAATCTTATTTTCAAACTGTATAACAAGTTGTGAGGGAATGACATCATCACTTCACTATTTGCAAATTCACATTGACTGTTCAAGAACTGCTTCCGGAACAATAGTGAAACTTCAAATTTTCATAAGTTCTTTATTTTTCGTCCAAATTTTGGTCAAATTGTCATTGTTGTGCCAAAAACGGAGAAAACACTCCTTCTTTTCAAACTAACTTTCAACTGCACAGGAATTTCCCTTTAAAGGAGTGGATCACTGTTCATTTCCCGTAATGTCCTTTGACTTACTTACCCTCCTTGTCTTCAAGTTATTCGTTTGGTGAATGATGCATTGTGATTGACACACCTTGACGCGTGTGCTGGAAGGGGGTGTTTTGTGCATCCAACATCAATACTCATATACATACATAATAATCGATATCCATGTCGGATATTACCTTGATGCATATAGAGACCATTGTCATAATGTGAATGGGCAACAACTCCAAATGTGTTATTGGTATCCATAGCGTCGGTATGTATTTTTTCCAAAGGTAATTAACACGGTTTGTTTTATCTGTTTTATCTAACAAATTTGTTAAACACATTCGGTTAATTTTGTTTTGGGAGAGTTTTTTTTTTCTGCTTGCTTGTGTTTATTTTTTATTTTTCGATTTTTTTCTTCGGCTTGTTCTTTGTTGTTTGTTTGTTTGTTTGTTGTGTGGTTTCTTTTTTCTTTTTCTTTTTCTTTTTGCAAGGTGCATTCGCTCTTAGCGAATCAGGAACAATATTGTTCCAATGTTCCCGTATCCGTCCTACGAGTATTTCTAACTCCGAGTGAGTCTTTACTGAGGTTATGTGCGATCGTTCTGTTTTGTATGTGATTCATCAATATCAGTGGTTTCAAAGCGTTATAAATTCTACGTGTTTTAAAACTGTTAAAACCATGAATGGATCATTTGGCTCTACAGTTTCAATTTAAAGCAAGACAAAATGACGGTGGGGTGATATATAATTATAGTTATATATACCACTTCTCTTTTGTATTACTAATTATTCATTCGGTATTGATGGACTATATTTGGCTTTGTTGTCCCAGACGGGTTAAACTATCGCAAAAGAAGCGTGTGACCCCCTTTTATTTATTTGTTGTTGTATGGTGTATTAATTGCCAAAGCAACATCACGTTTATATAAGATTATTTCCCTCCATGGGCATAATTATCATTTTTATCAGATTATGTCAGTCTTGATTACATATTGGACTCTTGATTTGCAAAACGTTGAATTGTCTGCTGTAGCATCTTTAAATCACAATACGAAGAATTGCAATGTTTTTGTAATAGAGTAAATTATTTATTTCCAACTCAATCGTGCCTGCGATTCTATACGCAATTTGATTCTGAAAAAAGGGATAGAATGTTATATAGATATATTTTTATGGTATGCAACATTTTTCTGCAACACTTTTCTGCAACATCTCTTCTTGATATTTGTGAAAGTGGTCAAAGAATTTGTTACATCTACAGCACGTTTGCTTTTTAAAAAAATAAAATACTTATAGTAACAAACGTCACTCTCTCCTTGATATAGTGCAAAAAAAAAATACTATATCTGCAAACAATGTTGTGTGCAGGGCACAATAGAAGTCTCGTTGTTCCCAACTTTTGCAAAACGAAACCATGTTCAGTACAGACAATATTGCCATACGCAATTTTTGGACTGCTGCTTTTCAGTTGTATACCTGACAAGTCTGGATTGATAAATAAAAGGCAGTATAGTCATTGTATTAAAGAGATGATTGTCATTCTTCAATAGAGCTGTTATGTTCTTTCTTGCCATTGACGTTGATTGAACTATCCACTGTATATCTCTGAGATATTTCATTATTTTGTGAATGTAAGATTCGTCTTTGGTATATATGGTATGTGTGTGTGTGTGTGTGTGTGTGAGTGTGTGTGTGTGTGTGTGTGTGCGTGTGTGTGTGTGTGTGTGTGTGCGTGTGTGTATGTGAGTGTGAGTGTGTAATTTGTGCGTATATGACTCATTTGCACAGAAAGGGTTAAAGGGTGTGTACAGTTCTGGTCGAGGTGAGGATTTAGCTTTTAACGTTTTGCGAGATATTCAGAAACCACTCTATGAGATGTCAAAGAGCATGCAATTCTAAGGGGTATCGAAAGTTTATTTGATGAAATCGGTTTTGAAATGGCCGAGATATCCAAAAACAAGGCGTGGCCTGTCGCATCACTTTTTTGGATGTCTCAGCCATTTGAAAAACAATTTTCATCAAATAAACGTTGAATCCTTCTTAAAATTACATGCTCTTTCATATTTCATAAAAGGTTTCTCATTATCTCACTTAGGAATATTCAAAACATGAATCCCCACCTCAACAAGTACTGCATGTACAGTCCCTTTAATGGATATTGCAAGAGAATAAACATATGCAACATGCAAAGAGGAATCAAATGAAAAAGGCCGTATTGTTTTCAAACATACATACACGAAAGAGGCAAGATTTGTTGTAATCACGTCTTTATTGATAAGTAAAAACAAAGGACATGTATTATAATATACCACGTCCTATTCTGGACACATGGGAGGTAGAGACACACTTTATACTTACAGTGAACAAATTACAATATAGCTATATTTACAACAGATATGTGAAGTTGAAAACAATCACACCGAATTAATCACCGTTCATTTCCCTACGCAGTACACATACACTGTATTACATTTCTGATTGCTGAAGCGTTAATCAACTGTACTGATTTTATATCTTATACGAAATTTTATATTTTGTACGTATTACATAATTTTGAGCGTTTAAGTGTCAATAACCAATGTAAGTTCGTCATTTCGTTATCTATCTATACATGCTCATAGTCGAAATGATATTCTTAGGAGCCCTACTTCTTATTGGTTTACAAAGCTGCTGATCCATATAAAACACATACCTAAACATATTCGTGCCTTATTGCCCTACCTTGCAAATCCAGCGTTCAGATTCAGTTACAACGTGTTGAAAAATGCACAGATTCTTCCCTAAATTGGATACTGACGATGCTCAGCCGTGGCGTGCTAATCATGCAATACGCGTCAAGGGTGTTGGAATAATACAAGTAGTCAGAGAAGGTGTTAATAATCTATGATCGCTAGGATGCCCCTGTCCAACGACTGATTTGATGCTCCTTCATACATTTTTTTTTTCATGCGTTTCATTGTCTTAATCTCACTTTCTTCGCAATCTACAAAAGAACCCTAATTTCCATTCTAGCACTTGATGGCGCAATTTATTGCAAAGATTGATATTTGATTATTGTACACCCTTGTATTACTTTGTTGTTGCTGTTATTAGGAGAAAAAGACAACAGTGAATGACGTAATAATGAAAATAATTGATGATGATCGCGCCTGCGCATTGTTTCTTAGTAAGAATACGCACAGTCCTGACGATGCGCGTACACAAAAATAGAGCACGTATAACATGCGCAACAAACAAATCTTAGGAGTGTCTGTTGCATGCTATGTTTATGATCCTGTAGTGTTGTAAAGAATAATGATCGCATACGACTTTCTCAAACTCTACTAGAAACGTTTCGGTTATTTCTGGTAAAATGAAGAAGACAGTGGTGGGAATTTTCGGGACCTGGGACATGTCTATCTGGTCAAGACCCGAGGACGTGTTCCGGGAAAAACTAGCGGAAAACCACACCCACCCGTTTACAGAGACTGCGCCAAATCGTAAGTAGAAATCGTATGGAAGATTCCTAACGTTAGAGCACGTTACATAATCAACGAGGAATTAGGCGACGTTGATGAAGAACACAACAGACTTCTACGATTTTTTAAAGACATTTTACATCACTAATTATTATATAGACCCCTCAGAATCATGCGGGTCAGTTTTTGCTCAAGGTGCATAGGCCTGCAGGTACGCGTCACTGCAGCGATTTGGTAAAGAAAAAACACGTTACTTTGAACTGAATCGAATTGAATACTTGTCCATGTATAAATATGTAGAGCCTACATAAACTTGTTGTTATATATGCATAGGGCCTACTTTATTGTTCATTATTATGTGTATGGTTGGGGCACCACCTATCGACAGGGCACCTTCCCATCGACACCCTGCGTATCATGGCTGTTTGCGTATAGAACAAAAAAGTACGCGCGGGATTAAGTGTCATTAGCTATAAAAACAATAAAAACGAAGAAACGAAAATCAAACTCAAACAAACCAAGCTAAAAATTACACATCCGATCAGTAACGACGCATGGCTGTGAAATTCACGTGTATTACCTATGGCCTGTGAAATTCACGTGTATACCTATGCTGTGAAATTCACGTGTATACCTATGGAGGAGAGGGGGTGTCGATCGCAAGGTTCCCTTTTTAGCTGCGCGAAGAAAACGGAACGCACGCACTAAAATTGCGCTATTTTAAAACGGAGATTCATAATCAACGAGACGGTCACGACATTCAAAACTGCAGTATTTATGGCATATTTGAGGTAAGAATTAGGCGGATTTGTATTATATTTTTAGAATAAACAAGCTACAGATCCTTAGGGTGTCGATACGTGGTACCCCCAACCCTACATATGTGTGTGCGTGTGTAGAGCCTGCCTGTTCTATTTTCTTTATAAATATATTTATACATTTAATAGAAAATCTATAGTGTATGTCCCGATAATCATTTTTTTTTTCTTATAGAGCTTTAATACATGTAGACCCATAATACTTTAAAGTGTATCTACTTTTATAGCCCCAGGTGGTTGATAGCATAACTTTACCATTGTTGATTACTATACGTGATTTTTTTTTTTCAATTTGTGACGTAGGGTTCATATATGAATTCCGATCCCAGTGGTTTTGGATTTTCCTCTTTGGAATCATCGTCGAGGTCATAGGAGTGACGCTCTGGTACCTGTTCTGGGATCCGTCGGTAAGTAACAATCATCCTGGAATACAAACAAAAAGATAAAGAAAATAACAAAGGGAAGGGGGGGCTCGCCCCCCCCCCCCCCTTTTTTGCACAATACATAGGAATACATACATATAGGGTGTAACCACTCTGCATGGTTTGACTACTATTTGACAGTTTGTGTGCTTTGAGGGCCGTGTAATTGGAACAAAAAAAAAAGAGCAAGGATAAAATCCTTATATTAATAGCGTTTTTCAAACTGTGTTATGTCAAATGTCCCCGAGCTGGTACTAAGAGAAGGAAATTCAGAGGATATCTAGCTAAGCAACACTTTTAGATTCTTTATGTTTGGTGAGGTTTTTTTTTTTTTTGTGTGGGGGGGGGGGACTTCTGAATGAAAATAAATGGAATATTAAGTTTCCATTTTAATTGCTTTCTTTCATTTTATCAAACAATGTAGCTGAAACTTTAATATTTCTTTTTTGTGAGGTTTGATTTGTTTGATTTGATTTGATTATCACACGTCAATTACTTTCTTGGTTTCATTTTCCTTATCCTTCGACCAGCAATTCATTTCGTTCGCCGTGCTCTTCTTCGTCATCAGTCTCCATCGCATCTACGTCCACAAGGACATGATCAAGATCATCATCGACCTCCCCCGAGGCGAGTACTACATCGTGAAGAAAGGTGATCTGACCTACCGCGGTCTCCTGCACAACATCTACATCAGGCTTATTGGTCAGAACAGCGGTAAGTGTTATAAAATATCATAATTACTCTTATGGGGAAGTTCAATGAGCACGATCGAGTGGGTGCAGCGAAAAGGCGACTTTGATTGTTGCAACTTCTGAGGGTTAGGGCTTACATTTAGTATCGTTACAGTCCGTTATATCCAAGGCAATATATATCAGACTGTTATAAATGGTATGTTTGCGGCACAGTTGATTTTTCTGTTAATGCTTCTCGAACAACCCACGCTGTAGGTTCTGGAGAAATTTTCTTCAAGATAGTTTTGAATGGCTACAACCTCGCTCCACAAGATTTGACTTCATCGACTGTTCGAAAAGAGGTAAGATAATTCTTCCCGATAAGTATATCGAGCAAGGCTTTTTGTCTCATTTTTTTTTTTAATCTTGTGCTCCGGCCTTAATACCTCACTCTGCAGTTCAGTTCAGTCAAAACCATTAACTTGGACAGGAGTATATCATGCTATGTCATGTTTACTGATTATTGGCCTATACACGTTCTGGTCAGAAATAAAGAAATCAAATCATAACAAGGAAATTAATACATTACTCAAGGCAGGACAGTCATTACAAAAGGATATTACAATGATTAGAAGAAAAAATAACGTGGATGTGTTGTTACACCGTGAATCGAAACCCATGGCTGCTGCGCATGTACCGAACACGCGTGTTTTGCGTGGATTTAGAATGTCATTCCGGAAAAAAGAGAAAAGTATATTCCCTACATCTATTTCGAAAAAAACAAATCCGGAAAAACTATAGTATCCGATACAAATGCTCACCCTGTGAACCATTTTCCACCCTCTGGATGAGAGAGAGAGAAAAAAAAAACAAGCAAAGATAGCATCGTTCTTGACAACCCACTCTCTATGGAATAGACGAACAATGAGACTTTGTTTTTCGAATTTTTGACAAAAGCCTTTACATTGCTTTTTTCACATATTCTAATTAGAGTTGATGTAATTTGTTTCAAATCAAATTGAAGGTTTTCTGCTTTGAAGAAAATCGTTACGAATGAATACATTCATTTTCTTCGTATAATCGGTACATTCAAACACACTAAACGTATACGTTACATTAATCTGATAACGGCATGGAATGATCTGTTGATTTCGAGCCATTCACGACAGAGGAATAACGGTGGTCTGGCTGAATTATTGTTAGAATGTATATTGGTGGGCTTTGGATGCAGAAGGCCACCGGTAATAAATGAGCAAATAGGTTGCAGAGATGACAGTCCGAAGAAAAAGTTAATACATGATTGCGTGTATTGTATGTAAACAAAGCGAAAGGGAAGCGATGTTATCCATTATTTTGTATTTTATTATCTATTTATTTATTCATTCATTTCCAGCAATAGGGTAGATAGCCCTTTCAGCACAGCTGATTTACAATTTCAATTTTTCAATTTTTCAATTTCAATTTATTTTCATATTTCTCGATGAAAAATTACATCAAATATAACAAAATTAAATGAAATACATGACATACATAGAATATTGCAAATAATCATGTAAAACATAATAGTGGTCGATCTGTTAAGTTTGGAATCTGTGAATGAATGCTAAAGAAATATGAAGGAACCTACTTAAAAGCGAGCTTGTTGAGCGTAGGTCCCGGTTAAAAACGAGTTTAAGATTGAGAAGGGGAGCACGGGTACAACAATGACCGGAACATAAGAGAAAAACAAAATAAAAAAGTACAAACATACAGTTATATAGCAAATTCTTCTCTAGTGCAGGTTAGGGGTCGGAAAAGCCACATGCTGTATATAGGCGGATGAACCATTGTCGTTCTGGCAATACAATATGACTTAATATAGTTATAACAACAATGATACCGTTCAGACAGTATTAGAAATGTGTACATTGCGTGTATTAAGAAGGGAACACATGCACCTGCAAATCCATTAAAAAAAGACATTCAACAACCAGTTGCAGTGCAGTGAGAATGTGAAATACCAGCTGTTTCCTCGTCCCAGCTATCTTTAAAGAAGGAAAAATATACATAAACACAGTGATAGAATTTAAGGGCGCAAACAGCTGGGCTCTTAAAGTCTGGTTTAACATGACAACAACCCTGGAGTACAGTATAACGGGATAGTCCTGGACAGCACAAAACAGAATTTCAGTGAGCTGATGTAGCGTAATTATTCAATAAATACTGTCTTAATTTGCATTTGAAGGATGACAGTGATAAACAACCTTTGAGTTCAGGGGGGAGGTCCTTCCAGTATTTCGGTCCCGCATACATAATTGTTTTCATCGCGAAAATTGTGCGAGTACGTGGAAGGTGATAAGCGTCCCGTTGGCGGGTGGGATAATTGTGAACTGAGTAGTTTCTTTTGAACATGTGAAGAAAAGCATCAGGAAGATCATTCCTTGAGTATTTATACATGAAAATACCTAGATTGTAATCAAACAAATCAATCAATTTCAAAATTTTTATTCTTGTGAAAAAATTCATTTGTATGAGATAAATATCCGGCGTTATTGATAATTCTGATGGCGCGTTTTTGAAGAAGGAATAGCGAATCAAGCAAAAATTTGGACGAATTACCCCATGCTAGAATTCCATAGTTGAGGTAAGGGGAAATCATTGTTGAATATACAATTTGTAATATATGTATGGGGAAATTATATTTCACCTTTACAAAGGGGTCCACTTGACATAAATATAAAATTGATATAAAAAACAACTACAGCGAGAAATACACATTAAAACTTGTACACCATGGGTATGAAATCATTGTTTTAAAAAAAGTGACTTACAGTCGACAAATTAGTATGATTCATTAAAATATTCAGTAGCAAAAGAACAAAATATACACAAAATGACTTGCAGTCGACATTTCTGCTTTATTATAGAAACTTGAAAAGTTGGGGCGCCGCTTGGCAAGCAGATTGGGCATCAACTACTTTGACTGGACGGACAAATCAACACGTCGTATCCTTTCTCTTTAGAACGAAAGGGAACTTTACGAGTAAAATTCATGAAACTCCCAGTTGTCGTATATAGACGATTGGTATTTGTTCAAAGAGTTGACAATCGCCATAGAATCTTGAATTCAAGATAATGAATTAAAATATTGCATTAGCAACATATTAGCATCTTTTTCTCTCTCTCTTTGATCCTCGTTATGCAAACAACACTGCATATAGCCACATTTTGATGATGCAGTAGAGATCCAAGGGTGATGTTCGTCATTCCGAAGGTTTGTTAATCCGAGAATTCTGTACGAAAAGATTCGTCGTTCCGACGAATCGTTAATCTGAAAATAGAAATAAGGCCTAACTGCTTATAACAATCTTTTGGAATAACGAACCTTATTTCGTTTTCGGATTATTAAGCGGACCCTCGGAATAACGAAACTTATTACGTTTTCGGAATTACGAACCTCGGAATAACGAACTGTAACCGAAATCCAATTACTCTGCTTAACTTTTGATATTTGTTTGTCGATAGCTTGCCCCACTGCTTTTCCTGAACAACAATTTCCAGATGTCATCCGCCATCGCTCGCCGTTTGCTTCGTCGCGAAGCAGCTCCATCGAAGAGGAACTCTGAAAATGTCTTCTCATTTTGTTTTTCTGTAAACGAATCTATTGTAGCAACACTTCATTTTTGCCGCTTTGAAGTGCTTTGAGAGGTTTGAATCATCAATATGTTATAATGAAGCATCCCAATCACTATCTCCTCGTATGCTTTCCTGCATTCCTACTCCTCCCCCCCCCCCCCCCCCCCCCGCCTCTCTCTCTCTCTCTCTCTCCCTCTCTCTGTCCCCTCCCCCTCCCACGTCCTTTGTTAAAATTCTTTTCTTGTTCTTTAAAGGGATGATACAGTTCTGGTTTCAAGAGGAGATTCAGATTTCGAATTTTTGCGAGATAGTTACTGAGAAACTGCTTATATGAAAAATTAAAGAGCATACAATAACTCTAAAGGGAAATAATAGTTTATTAGATTTTGATGAAAATTACTTTTAAAAGGGCTGGGATTTTCAAACACAAAGCAAAACAAAGTGGTCCTCATAAAAGGTGGGTCCCATCTTTTATTACAGTGTATTAGGACCTTTTGTTTTTGGATCAGCCATATCAAAACCGATTTTTATCAAATAAAACTTTAAGTTTCCTCTCAGAATCTTTACGCTCTTAAAAATTTCATATAAATGGTTTCTAATCATCTCAACAACAAAAAATCTGAATCCCCATCTCAACCAAAACTGTACCATCCCTTTAAAATCGCTTTTTTAATCTTCTGTGGATCTCCTTCTCTCGATTGTCATGCTGGAAACAACAATGCGACGCACTCATCAGCAGGTTTGAGATGCGCAGACTCGAAGTCCCCGACTTTGGATGCCTTTTGTTACCAGCCATGATAATTTTCTGATTGCAAAAATGTAGCGCAGAAATTAAACTATTTAACATGACAAGGGAAGGACGGGAAAAGCGATAATTTTGAAGAAGGGAATACAGATGACATCTATAAGGCACAGTTTGAGATTGTGGCTGCTCAATTTAACGCAACGAATTGTCAAAAATTGTTGACGATGAAAATCAAAATGGATGACGAAAACCAGAAACAAGCCATTTCTTTTTTCTAATGATACCATAATGATCAATGCTGTCACTTTTGATTATCAAGAGATCCATGAAGAGATATTACCATGTCATTGCAAGGCGGTTCCTGAAGTTGTTTAGTCTAATACTAATATGTTTACGGGAATAGATTTGGTAAATGCGTTCACTCAATGCTAGTTTATTCAAACGGCATCTGTGATGATTCTTTTTTTCCCTGATCACAGCTTAATTAGTGCAGTCGTAGAGGCATCCCAGATTCCTCGAACTGTATCGAAGAGTGGAGTTGAACATAGTTAGTAGCTAGATCATGTAAATCATGATAACTGCTTTTCAGTGGCGTATCTAGGGAAAACGGCGCCCGGGGCAAGCGCGAAAATTGCGCCCCTAATTTCTGAAAAAGTGTTCGACCCCAACCCCATCCCGGTAGGGACTTCAGACAAAGTCCATATGCTTTTTCAAGCACTTAAAAGGGGTCTTTTGAGGGTGATTTGAATGTAATGAATTTTGATAAATTTTGGCGAGCGAGCGCAGCGAGCGAGCGGAAAATTTTTGTATTTCAGCTTACAAGACATGGAATTCTTGTCATTTTTTGCTTATCAAATCTTAGAATTCTAATCAAGATATACTGACGGCCTTACAGATAACGATTTATACCAACAAACTGAGGGTTTAAAAAATACTCCAAATTAGTACGCGCGAGTGCACCGAAATTTGTATATTTCCACGTCATCATCACGTTTTGTTCTTATCTCTCTTTTTCTCTTTTTGATAAATTTGGCGAGCGAGCGCAGCGAGTGAGCCGAACATTTTTTTGTATTTCAGCTTGCAAAACATGGAATTGTTGTCATTTTTTGCTTATTAAATCTTACAATTCTGCTCAAGATATAGTGACGACCTTACAGAAGACGATTTATACCAACAAACTGAGGACTAATACTCTAAATTAGTACGAGCGAGTGAGCCAAAATTTGTGTATTTCCGCGTCATCATTACGTTTTTTTTCTTATCTTTTTTTATTTGTTTTTTTTTTGCCTCAACCCCCCCATGTTCATAACCGTTGGCGTCCGTTTGATCCAATCGGCGATCGCTTCAGAATGAATGAAATTGCAGCCGCTGCTCCTTACAACATTTTTCCTGCTAAATATACAATGACATGTGTGAACACAGTAGACATAGTCATTTTATCCGCGTCATCATCACGTTTTGTTCTTACCTTCTTTCTTTGATAAATTTTGGCGAGCGAGCGCAGCGAGCGAGCCGAAAAATTTTGTGTTTTAGCTTACAAAACATGGAATTGTTGTCATTTTTTGCTTATTAAATCTTACAATTCTACTCAAGATAGAGTGACGGCCTTATAGATAACGATTTATACCAACAAACTGTGGACTTGAAAAAAATACTCTAAATTGTACGAGCGAGTGAGCCGAAATTTGTATATTTCCGCGTTATCATTACGTTTTGTTCTTATCCTGCTTGATTTTTTTTGCGCCCCCCTCCCCCTATGTTCGAAACCGTTGGCGCCTTTGTTTTGATCCAATTGGCGATCGCTTCAGAACGAAAGAAATTGCAGTCGCTGCTCCGTGAAACATTTTGCCTGCTAAATATAAAATGACATGTGTGAACACAATAGATATTGTCATTTTATCCGCGTCATCATCATGTTCTGTTCTTACCTTCTTTTTTTATATAAATTTTGGCGAGCGAGCGCAGTGAGCGAGCCGAAAATTTTTGTATTTCAGCTGACAGAACATGAAATTCTTGTGTGAACACAATAAACATTGTCATTTTGTCCGTGTCATCATCATGTCTTGTTTTTATCTTGTTTGATTTGGTTTTCTGCCCCCCCCCCCCCCACCATTCTCCCTTCCCCCCCCCCCTCTTTCCGGGCGAGTTTGTTTTTCTTTTTCATTTTCTTCTTCTTCTTCTTCTTTTTTTTCTTTTTTTTTTCTTCTTCTTCGTTTTTTTTTCCTCTTTTTTCTTCTCCTTTCTTTTTTTTTCGTTTTTTGCGCCCCCAAGGAGTGGCGCCCGGGGCACGAGCCCCCCTTGCCCCCCCCCCCCTAGATACGCCACTGCTGCTTTTACCGAACTCTAAGGCATCTATGTACGATAAGAGTAATTCTTTTCTTAGGATACTATAATGCTGTCACTTTATATCAAGATATCCTTGAAGAGATTAATACCACGCCATGGCAAGGCGTTTCCCGAAATTGTTTAGCAATATTTTCGCCTACGAGACGCTGTCAAAAATAAACGAGGAATGTGTAAAGGAGATAAATCAGAGTTGTTTTGTCCTTATTACAACCGGGTAAACAGATGTGATACTGATTGTCTGATTGCACAGAAACAAAAGAAAAAAGAGGTAATGATGCAATCCTATAATGTAGAATTTGATTTGAATGAATGAATAATGACAGGCGACGGAAGGCAAGTATAAGAGCACTTTGAGAAAATGTCAAAAGACAAGGTCACTCCAAATAATATTGTAATTCTGTGTAATGAGTGAATGTAACAATAGGAAAGACGGGCAATCCCTTTAAAAATCATTAATCTTTTAAGTTTCAGTGCCGCCATCGCTGGATGGGAAGACAGTTTGTGGCATCACAGCAAGACAGCGATGTAAGAAAGTAATCACAGAATAATTCAGCAGTGGCGGATCCAGAAGGGGGCGCACCGGGCGCGCGCCCCCTCTTTATTTTTGGTTGAAACAAAAAAAAAAAATGAAAACAAAATGGGGGGGTGCGTGCACCCCCTTTAATTTTTGCAAAGGCGCCTCCCCTTTACGTAATTCCTGGATCCGCCCCTGTTCAGTCTTCTCTTGCCTTACATACTGTAGAGAGCAGGGAAACAATATTACCGTTAACATGTGTCAGTAACAAGTCGACAGAGTGTGTATTTTTCACTTACCAAAAAAAAGAAGATATTTTGTGGTATTCTTTTCAATATTTCTGTTTATATCGTTGTCCTGTGGTGCATGATGTCACACACGTATAATGTTCTCATCTGTCATGGCTGCACTGAATATTAAAGAATTCATAATTTTTACACCGATCGTCCGATTTTCCTCTAACTTTCTTGATGTGTCCGTCTAGTATTGCTGCATTCACTCAATCCACACAATACTTGGATGAAAAGAAAAAATGAAATTCAAAACACCCAACATTCACAATAGGAATTCGAACAGGAAGAAATCCTAAAAGTAATACCAAACCTTAACAATTTTCCTCGACATTAGATTACCCAGGCACCCAGCACTCTTTTCTTTTCTTTTTTTCTTTTTTTTACAGCAAAATTCTTATGCTGTATTATTACAAATTTACTTGTAGTTTTCTCTGCTTTGGTGTATGTGAGTTCACTTAGGCCTATGGACAACATATTGGTGGTGACAGGGCATAGAACAGGTATGACGTACCCAGTACGTAGAAACTAAACTCAGTTTCTTTACGCTGATTAAAATACAACTTTATAACTTTCGTCACTTTTTTTTTTAATTCTGTCTTCAAACAGGTAGAAACGGCGAATTTTGTGAAAGGTACATTGTACAGAGTAATAATTGCAAGAGGGCGCTGTTTACCTTTGCTCGATCTGCATTAATTTTTGTCGGAAGAGTTCCAACCTGTGAAGAAATATGTAGGGCAATCGCCACCTCAAAACAGTTTGAATATGAAAAAGCAACATTAAAGGGTATTGAAAATTGACATTACATTACGCGAAATGGGAAAATTATACTTCATGAAATACCGGGTTTAACTATTGCATCTTGTTAAGATATATCTTTTGTATTTACCTCAGTCAATCTATTTAGAATGATTTGAATACCTTGTGTTTTCAGCTTTGCCCGCTCCACTTGTTTATTTTCTCTGATCCTCATATCATTAAAACTTCATCAAATATTATCTGGCTATGAATCTCCACTTGTATAAGACCCAGAGAGATATTAGTCATTATGATGTTCATAACTGGTGAATAGCAGGGGCCGCGGAACCGGCCCGGGGGGGGGGGGGGGGGGGGAGGGGGGGGGGCTGCAGCCCCCCCCCCCCCCCCCCCCCCCACACACACACACTTTTGGATCGTGAAAAAAAAAAGAAAGGGGAAAAATCGGGGGTAAAATCACACTACCCGAATTTCTCACAAAAAGTGTGCTTCAGATCGCTTTATCTTGATTTCAAAAACGCAAAAGCTCCGTCGAGTGGGAGGGGGCATCCCCCTCCCACATCCTCCCCCTCCACCTCATTATATAGACTTTGTACATACACACAGATGATGCACGCGCGGAATAAGAGCCGTGATTTTGCTATTAACACTTTCCTGAAAAAAGTCCAAATATTTCCATAAATATCATTGGGGGGGGGGGGGGGAGCTAGAAAAAAATCCAAGTATTGCACCAAAAGTTTGCACCAGATCGCTGAATTTCAGGTCTGAAAATATAAAGTCACCTTCGTGTGGGAGGAGAAAATCATCTCTTTTGTATATGCACCCTTGTGAGCATGCCTTTTCTGTTTGACTGCTTAACAGACAACGTTCATGAAATTAATTGTAACAATAGATTAATACAAGAAGTTTATTTAAATGCTACCACTATTTACAGGCAAATTGTTCAATAATAATCCACATCAAAATATCCTGCTACCTTACACAAGTGGAGCCGTTTCAAGTCGATAAAAGACGGAAAAACATGCATCAAATTGCACCTTTTACAACATCAAAATGCAAAAAGTTCTCACCGTGGCATGGGGAACACCCCCTCCCACACACTCCCCCCCCCCCCCCCCGGTTCCCTCCGCTCGCTCGGGCTCGGTCGTTTCGCTCCCTCGCATTTGTTAACCACCGCCCTCCAAATAATCACAAGATCATTATCCAGGCTACGCCGGTGCGTCTAAGCAGGGGGGGGGGGGGGGGGGGGGGGTTCAAGTCGATAAAAGACGCAAAAACATGCATCAAATTTCTCACCGTGGGAGGGGGAACACCCCCCTCCCACACCCAGGCGCGCCGGAAGCAGTTTTGGATTGGGGGGGGGGGGCAAACATTGGAGGGGGCTCAAGATTAGACCATGCATATGTAACACAATATACACATACACACACACACACACACACACACACGCACACACATCTATTATATATATATATATATATATATATGTAAAGTGGCGTACGGTGGGTCGAAACATGGGGGAACCATAAAGTAATTTTGACGGTCTGTATGCTTGTGCGTGTGTGCGTGAGCAATAATGGGACTACAATACATTACGGAATGTGATTCATTCAACAACGCAGTCATTGAGGAACATTGTAAGTTTTCCTTACATGGATTATGGAATGACGGTGTGAAACGATCGACAAATTATATACTGTCAGCAACATAAGGTGAATGGCATAACAATAAAATGCGAGCGAGCGAGCTTGAAAATTTTGATATTTCACAGTTCCAAAACTGGAGTTTTAATTGTAGCTATATATTTCGCTTTGGAAATAAATGGGGGCGCATCGGGCGCAACTGCTGGCAATTATTGGCAGCAACATTAGGAGAATGGCATAACGATTCAATGCGAGCGAGCGAAGCGAGCAAGCTTGAGAATTTTGACATTCTACAGTCCCAAAATTGGGGTTTGTAGCTATATCTTTCACTTTGGAAATTAATGGGGCGGCGCATCGGGCGCAACTGCTGGCAGTTACTGGCAGCAACATTAGGAGAATGGCATAACGATTCAATGCGAGCGAGCAAAGCGAGCGAGCTTGAGAATTTTGACATTTTACAGTTCAAAAACTCCCGTTTGTAGCTATATCTTTCGCTTTGGAAATTAAGGGGGGGGGCATCGGGTGCAACTGCTGGCAATTACTAGCAGCAACATTAGGAGAGTGGCATAACGATTCAATGCGAGCGAGCTTGAAAATTTTGACATTTTACAGTCCCAAAACTCCCGTTTGTAGCTATATTTATCTTTCGCTTTGGAAATTAAGGGGTGGGGGCATCGGGCGCAACTACTGGCAATTACTGTCAGCAACATTAGGAAAATGGCATAACGATTCAATGCGAGCGAGAGAAGCGAGCGAGCTTGAAAATTTTGACATTCTAGAGTCCAACAACTGCCGTCGTAGCTATGTTTTTCGCTATTATATAAATTAAGGGGGAGGCGCACCGGGCTCAACTGCTGGATGCGAGCGAGCGAAGCGAGCGAGCTTGAAAATTTTGACATTTTACAGTCCAAAAGCTGCCGTTTGTAGCCATATTTTTTCCCATTTATTCATATTATATACATGTTTATTTTATTTTCTTTCTTTATTCATTTATTTTTATTACCATTTTTTTTTTTGGGGGGGGGGGGGGGGTTGGGGGGGGGCAAAAATGCGTTTTGCCCCTCCCCCCCCCACTTCCGGCGCCTATGCCCACACCCTCCCCCCCCCCCCCCCCCCCCTTCCCTCCGCTCGCTAGGGCTCGGTCGCTTAGGTCCCTCGCATAGTAACCGCCGCCCTCCCAAGATCACAAGATCATTATCTAGGCTACACCGGTGCGTCTAAGTTGGGGGGGGGGGTGACCTTGATACACCCCCCCCCCGGCTGCGCAGCCCCCCCCCCCCCCCCACCAAACTGAAAAACGTCACGCGGCCCCTGAATAGAATACATTTTAAAAGATTTTGAAAGTCCATCACCTCTCACGTTTTCTTGTATTTGTTTTAGACAAAATCTTTATTCAGACTGGTGACTGAATCATGTCAAATGTGTACAAATGTTTTATCTATACTACTTTGCACACAACCTTTTGTTGTCCGTTAAACAGTGTATTTTTTATAGTTATTTTGTGTCATTACAATGTAACAATTTCATTTGATTGGTCTGAATAAAGGCTATAAAAAGCGTCAAAAAAAAATTGTCACGCGAGTCCACGCATTTAGCCGGAAAGAAAAGAAAGAACTGAATAGGCCTAAACTGAAACGCCGATGGTGTTAGAATTCCTTGGGAAATTAACAAAATGCGCTCTTCTTTTTATATCAGACACATCAAGTTGATATCACTGCATGGAAAGATCCAAAGATAACGAAGAAGTGGTGTGATGAAAAAAAAAATGAAATCAAAAATAGGGCCTAACAACATGCCATACTCTTGATTTCTTTTTTCTTAAACTTTAGTTTAATGTTAAATACTCAGGTGGCGGCGATGATGATGGGATCAAAGAAAGACCACTCTTTAGTAGGCTTCTCGACCATGTACGCTCAGAAGTTTCGATCATCGGTTCAAGTCATGTGGAAACGATGCGATTCGACGAACATCGATTTCATGACGGTGACTTGAATTTGAAACTGCCAAGACGTCAGTATAGGCAGCCTACTACTCAACGAAGAATTGGTTGCAACTTCAACATATTTTCCATTTACATCGCCTGGTAAAATGTATAAAAGTTGACAGTACTGGTTGAGGTGGGGATTCCTGTTTTTTTTTACATTCTTAAGTGAGATAATGAGAAACCTCTTATGAAATATGAAAGAACTCGGCCACTTCAAAACCGATTTTAATCAAATGAACTTTTGATACCCCTTAGAATTGCATGCTCTTTGACATCTCATAGAGTGGTTTCTGAATATCTTGCAAAATGTTATAAGCTAAATCCTCACCTCGACCAGAACTGTACACCCTTTAATAATGCCCACCTTTACGGTGCTCCCCGAGTTTTTTTGACATTTTTCAACCGGCGTCTTTCTGTCATTTTCGTCCTAGTAGCGCAAATACGACAGTACCACAAACAAGTGATTGTACAATTGCTCTCTTCCATGAACAGGACTCTCGTCTTCGTGCGATGATTAGTAAAACGTGTCGAGTTCTCTGCGGTGTGACAGAGTTTTTAAATTATTTGCCTTGAGAAAGCCTAGCGGAAGTAGACCCCCTACGTACCACCCCCCCCCCCCCCCCCCCCCCCCCCCCCGTTTTTGCGCGCGTAATTCGCACTGTATGTGATGTGTGTGGTTTGCTTGTGAATTACATCTTCTAATACTTCACAAAAATGGATTTTCTCGATCAGCCAAAGCCACGTGTAAATGGTTCCATGCTACCGAAATATCAAGGAAGCATAGTCTGTCTCCTTGGTGTTCTGAAAAACGTAAGTACAGATAACCATTAAAAGATATTTCAATGTTTAACCGTGGGTTTCGCTTGTTTATCGTAGACGTTGCATAAGGTAACGCAAATGTTAACGTATGGGACCAGTAGAATGACTGTAGAGGCTCGTGATTGCACTACAGTGTGATTGCGGATCGTGGCTCATCATGCTCAGTGGAATGCATGCTCTTGTCTGAATTATACAGTGAAAGACAAAATGTAAGTTAAGTTTACCCTAAGATACCCTGTGCTAGCAGTGTTACAGAAACCCAGAAACAGAAATGGCACTTTATACAGAAGCTTCAGTAGATCTATAAAGTGTCTATCGTGGTTTCTGAATTCTGTCAACTTGGTCATGCCCAACAAGCAAGGCCCAAGCATGAAAAAATAAAGATATTATATTTAAGCCAGCATTTACAATGAATTGTCAGGGTATGTAGAGTTTCTAGAGTAAACACTCCTGTCATGACTGCATATCCCTATAACCCATGGCTTGCCTATTCCAAAACACCCATTGTTTGAATCTAAATTATTACAAATCTTTCAACAATGCTCAAAATAGCAAAGTCACGACAAAATGAATTATGCGCATGATAATGTAGTGTAGGTTGTATGTGTTGATTTCATTTACTGTATTTGAATTTGTTATTTTCGTGTACAGATATTTTCGCAAATGAGGAGGTCATGGACATTTTTGTGAGATGTTGTTTTCACAAATTGACACCCACGCTAACGTAAATGCAATATAACCCTAGCGCGTGGCAACATGTTTGTGTAGTTTTATACATTATACATGTATTCGCGATCCAAGCTTATTCCAACTTTGATTCGCAAAATTCGCAAAAATTAAACCCTCGCAAAAATTAAACCCTCGCGAAAATTACAGCTTATACAGTACCTGTGGCTCCCTCAATAGTCTGTGCTTCATGAATGATATTGACATCGTAACCCTGCCTTGCAAGGCCTGAGAACAGTTTTACACTGTACAGCTGAGCTTGTAGTTAAGGTCAATTTCTGAAAGAGGAATATATCAGCTCTATTTATGTCGGCAAACTCATCAAGGTCTGATGTTTTTAACCCACTATAATAGAACTCCGAACAATCAACATGACGATTACATTCTGTATGAATGCTCCTTTGGAGAAAATGAGCTCTTGACATTGAAGACTAGAAGCTCTGGGTCAATTCAAAGGGGATCCATGTGCCCTATTCAACATTTGTGTTGAACAAAAAAAAAAAAGGATAAAATAGAAGATGGAAATGAAAAATAAATAAAACGTACAGTGTACATTCGATGACAACCGCTGTAAAAGAACTGGATCAGGCTAACCTACAAGATTTGGTGCACTTGTATACAACATTCTATTTATGACTACCAGGTACATGTACACTGTATGTGACTGTGATTGCATACAAATATAATTAATGTTCCAAATGTTCTATACTTTCCATCAGGTGGACCCAAATGGTCCTATTAGCTTGGATCAGGTTCACCTAAAAGATTTGGTGCACTTGTTAACAATATTCTACTTATGATAAGACAGCATGTGATTGTGATTGCATTAGAATGTACTGTGTGATTAATGTTCCAAATATTCACTTCATCCATCAGGTGGACCCTAATGGTTCTAGCTTGACATTGACCTTGAGTGACGGAATCGATGCACAGGTTCACCTTCAATCGCCAGTAAGAAATTATTATATTACTCATCGTTTTTGTTTGTTTGTTTGTTTGTTTGTTTGTTTGTTGTTATATTTTCTTTGAGTTACCTCTCCTTGAAGAAAGAGTAGGCTCATAGGTACAAGTAGGTGATGTCTAGTTCTGTGCTTGGGCTAGGGCTGGCATTACTGCTGGTACTACACGTGTAGCATTTGAGATAGCACAATACTAGCACTGAACTTCAGATCGAATTACTGATTGTGTTTGATTTTCGTTTTCTTGTATTTGATTTGTAATTTAGGGTTGCTTGACAATGCTGTCTTTATAAAAGATCAAATGAATTTCAGCATATTGTTTAAAGTGATACAGAACAAGATAAAACAGAGTAGACAGAAAGATCCTGTTTACCGTGTCATGTATCATATTTTGTAGGGTTAGCTTAGCAGTTTTGAGGGTTTTTGTTACTCTATTTGGTTCACAAAGGGGTTTTCCCTGTTCTTTCATTTGCAAAACAATTTTCATTGCCCAGGCTAGACTGTAGCTGCATATGGTTTTTGTAAATCATTTAATTCCATCAAGGAAAAGGAAAAAAAAATACAGGAAGAGAGAGAGTAGATGATCAAATGTCTTCGGAGACTAAACGCAAACATTTCAAGGTAGCATTTATATGCAGTTCACTTGCACACATCTAGATCATAAGCAGTTTTTACTAATTACTAGTATCTCAGCCCTTGAATACAAAGCTTTTGCTTACATTCCCTGTGTTGAAATATGACAGACTTTTGATAAGTGATACAATGGTATCATGTTACTGAGAAACTGTGATTCTCAGTTTACGGCTTCTTAAAGATGTAATGAATTTCTTAAAAATAGCAAATGAAGGAGCAAGAATTGTTTCTCACAGTTTCAAATGAAATTTGAGTGTCATGATCTTGAGTTGATTATCTGCTTCAAATATGGCTGTCTGCTGCAGTACTTCTGATACAAATTCTTGTCCAGCCAGCACTTAGTAAATTCAGAAACCATTCTTCCTGTTGTTGTTATTTGGATGAAACTTGTGAAATATGGACTTTTATGTAGGTACTCTATTATTTAGCAGTATTACAATATATGTCTCCTATGGTATGCTGTTAAGCATGCTTAAAAGCAGAATTTGCGTACAACTGTTCAATGTTTTTGTTTGCAGTTGGACCGACCAATAGAAGGCCTTGTGGAGGTCATAGGTCAAGTTGGAGCCAACCCCAGACAAATCACAGGTCTCAACCTCATCAGCCATGGGGATAAGGACTTTGGTAAGTTTTTCAGACTGTTCAACCCATTTGCAATATTTACCTCTAATCACAGAAGGATGATGTAGATTTCACTGTTGTAGACTTCAAATCAAAATTCAATTCTAATCAAATTTTTGTTATCCAATATCACAAAATTTTCAAATAAAGGATATCAGTGTAATTCAATATAAACATACAATGTTCATCTTAAAGAGAAGAGCGAAATGAGTAGAATAGATTGCAGAGTGGGATGGCATTAGGATAAAACTGGACAAAGAAACACACACAAGCACATACAAATGAACTGATTTAAGTGCAGCAGCAGGCTTATTGCTTCATCAGGTGAAATGTTAGAAGGACGAGCATTCTTTTTTCAAGACGTGTAATTCATCTGGCATAACCTTTTCAATTATGTTATTGACCTACCTGTTCAATGAGCATCCAAAGTTGATCCATGACAGACTATGGTGTTCATTTGTATGTGTTGCAGTAGAAGATCAAGTGTACAGTTTAATCATTCATAGTGTGAGGCTCAAGTCAGATGGCAGTATGTTGAAGAAAATTATATTCTTATTACATCATGAGCAAAGTCATGAATACATTAGGTATTTCTAATGGGAAAATGTGATGAGGATTTAGTGGCATTTGAGGCATTTAACAAAATATACTCCTGAATCCTATGCAAGGAGCATACCATTTGAAAAGAACCATTTTCTTGAGATCCAAACTGAACAAATATCACGTGACTAACCTACTTTCAGCTGATTTAGGTCTTGATACTTTTTTAACATTAATCATATCTTTGTACACGGTGTCACCTTTCTCTCAATGCATATGTAAATTCAAATTCCTTGTGGAGAACATGATGGTTCTTTCCATGAGTGCAGTTATTTCTATGTGTCAAAGGTGTGGTGCATTGATGAATCATGGTCCATTCTGTTTTAATGTTCCTCTTTCCAGACATGGGTCTCTACGACGATGTCCTGAAGGTCACCCATGAGTTCCCACAGTACTACAGGCTAGGCGGACCCGACGAAAACTGAGGCGCTGCCACAGAATCTAGAGAAAACAGAGAATTGGGATTGACCTTGCACCTTGATGTCCACCACAAAGAATGATTCATGTGTCCTGAAAGCGCTTGGTATTTCAGATGACCTTATTGGAATGGACAGTTAACAAGCTGTGAGCCTGTTATTGAGTATATTTTTTTCCCCCCTGTCATCGTTATATCATATGTTTTCTTTGGTGAGCAAGTTACCATTTTGGATGTCGACACCTGCCATGAACTTCACCATGGCAACCGACTTTGATTGCATCACAGCGCATCTTCTGCAGCCCCTCTCTGCCTTGTATGGAATCCTTTCCTGCCACCCATGATAGTTGGCGCAGGAAATCTACAATGTATGGGATGATGCAGATTGCCAACAATGCCGCACGTCTCTGTGTTTTTGGACGATCGCTGCTTTCTGTGCTGTAATTTCAGGCGATTATCCATGATCTCAATGGGTGGTCTCATTGTTACATGACTAAAAGCATTTGAATACATCCTGTCAAGATGTACTGTAGATATCATCAGGCAAGGACAGAAGAGATGTCCACTCTTGTTCATCATGCACTTGATTTTTCAACTATTTGCCCTCAGTCGACATTTCCGCCTATCTAGTAAAACTTCCTGTTCCTTTAATTTTTTTTTTTTTTTGGGTGCTCTTTTTTTCCTTGATGTTTTTTTTTTCCAAACCCATAGAGAGAACTTGGCAGCATTAGTGAATGTGTGACAGATCTCTCGCCTTCTAACTCAGCCTGTCTGGTGTGGGGAGTGTTGGAGGCACCTCTATATGTTTTTAACATTTATGCCTTGGTCACTTCTGAAAGTCTCATAATTACTGTATACACTGTTAATTTCACGTACAGATATTTCCGCGATTGATGAGGTCGTAGACATTTTTGCGAGATGTTGTTATCGCGAATCGATGCCGATGCTTACGTTAATGCTCTATTAACAAAGCGCATGGAGACAATTTCTTGTGTTGTTAAATTCGCGATCCACCTGTGATTCGCAAAATTCGCGAAAATAACAGCTTTTATATACAGTATTGTGTTTTTGTGTCCCTTGCAGAAAGATGTTTTGTGTTTTGTGTTTTGTTTTAGTTCTTGTTGTTATTTGTTTGTTTGTTTGTTTGTTTGCTTGCTTGTTTTGTTTTGTTTTTTTTTCTTTTTGCATTTTTCGGTGCACCACTGTTTAAAAACAATCATACCTGCCTCTATTCCCACAAATAGCAATGTGAATATTTATATCGTACTGGTGGAATAGCTAGAATTCCAGTGAGCAGCATTTCATTGATAATTTTTGCACTGATAATGATTCCATTGTTTCACATGATCTGAGGAAAGAAGTGAAATGCCCGTATGTCACCTCACTGCGGAATCGCAGACTGTGGCTGCTTATGTAAACAATATGTGACCGTTCATCACAAATCCAACAAAAAGTCGCACCCCTTAATTTTATGTGAGGACTCAAAAAAGGTGAAATGGTCAACGGAGTCAATCTTGCGTGTTTCGTATTTTCTGAAAGAGCTTTTCTTCTACATTTTTCTTTAGTAATATGAATGGGAAAGTGGGTTTTCAGCAGTTTTTCTACAACCTTTTTGTTTGTAGAGAACTGAGATCAGGTATGTCTTTAGAGGCCCCTTTTCATTTCTTCAAAATCCATTGCACACTCTTCACTTACAACTCTAATAACTTTTGAAGGGATAAAGCTACTGCTTTGAAAGTTGGCAGTAATCATGGACAGAGTGTGTTAATAGAGCATGGAAAATATCAGCTTAATCTGTTAATCGGTTCATTGTTGTTGCTCCGGTGGTTTACATAATGTTTTTTGTCCCTTTCATCACACAGCTAGCAAGGATTGGTAAAGATTAAGCACTTGAATAGACCCCATACTTCAGAGCCTTTTTTCTCAGTTCACACTTTTTCCAGAATGTGTGCTTTCTTTCCAGTACTTAGATGGGTTAGGGGGTCCATTTGAATTGAATTATACGTCATTTTAAAGCTTAGAGTCTGCTCTTTCAGAATCTGCCCATAATTAAAAATCCCTGTCTGGCAACTTTTTGTTGGTTTTGTTATGCAGGGTCACATATATGGAAAACAAAAAGTTTTTGCAGCTCTTGCAATTTAACTCTGTTTGTGCTTTGAGCGCCGAGCAGCACAGAAACTCTGTGGTGTTGTACACAGTGTTCAAAGTCCCTGGCTCGGAAAGGGTTAAACATCTATTGCAGTCACCATAGCAACAGCTATTCCTGAAATGCTCACAGGTGATAGCTTGTAATTCAGTTGCTGCCATGGAAACTGTGTTGTATAGTTTGTAGCCTGTGATGCCCTAAATTGTTATCTTGCAGGGTTGGCAAAAGTGTCCCTCTTCTCTAACTGGCAATAATTCATGAAGATATGACACTCGGTGTACTGAACAGCATTTGCAGTAAATTTTTGTTATTACGAAATCATTACTCCTGACACAACTGATGTCATCAACCCTCGCCCCAACAGGCAAGCCATCAGCCAAGTACAATTTCAACAAGTTAAAAAAAGAAAAAGCCAAAAGCCAAAAGAAGATGAACAGGACTACTGTATACGCTGCTGTTATTTTCGTGTACAGATATTTCCGCGAATGAGGAGGTCGTAGACGTTTTTGCGAGATGTTGTTTTTCGCGATTTGCGCCAACGGTTAATGTAAATGCGCTATTATACTAGCCCATGGAGATGTCCAACCGTGATTCGTGAAATTTGTGAAAATGAAACCCTCGCAAAAATACCAGCTTATACAGTATTACAAGATACACGTATTAAAACAGAAGACAAAGAGTTAGTAACCCATTGAAGACTAGTCCCGGGTATACTCAGGCAGGTGTTAAGGAGAAATGCATACTTTAGCAATGTAATTCCTCCCGATGGGCTAAATGTATTGTAAACGGTGTGTATATATTCAAAGAACATGACAAATTGCTTGGTAGGTAACTTATTAATTTGTGAATTCTCACTGAACACCAGTCTAAACACTATGTACAGTACTGCACTTCTTGGTTGTGCATGTGCTTATTAGGTGTGCATGTAATATGCTGTATATCATTTTTTTAAGTCATATCATTGATAATAAAACATAGCTTTGCACATGTACAGGAAAGTAGTTGGATACATTGTATAAACAGTTGTATTTTTAGTGTGAAGTTGTCAGTCGTGTGTAAAAGAAAGTGTGTACATAATGTTGTAGTCTGTCTGTTTGCATGCATTGAATTCTCAGTGTGTGTGTGGATGTGTGTGTGCATGCATGTGTGTGTGTGTGTGTGTGTGTGTGTGTGCGTGTGTGTGTGTGTGTGTGTGTGTATGTGTGTGTGATTGTGTGCATGGTAAAAAAAAACAGGATCAGAATGCTTTATATGAGTACAGTGCACTCTCATTCCAACGACCACCATTACGACAGTTTCATTACAACAAAATAAAAATTCATGCCCCAAAATCATAATCTGTATTAATCATCTTTAGATACATCTATACATACATTATTCTTTGGCTGTAACAAATTTCGATATAACGAAAGAAAACTGCCGGTCCCGAAGACTGGTTATAACGGGAGTCGCCTGTATTACAAGGTGCTTAGTTTTTTGTGGTGGTGTATCATGTTCATGAAGAACATACAGTAAGTCGAGGAACCCCGGGAGCAGTTTTTGTGAAACACCACACCGTGTTTGTGACAACATCATTTTCTGTTTCAATTGAAACAAACAGGATATATCATCAATACCTGTTTAAGCAAGGGCTAAACCAAAACCAGTAGAAGGTGTGCTGTACAAGCGTGAATTACGGTGTGATAATAGTGTTCCATGTATTGGGGATATACTACCCAGATTGTATACTGCTACGGTGTGTTTCCTAGAAATGGGGTTGACATTTTGCTCTACGTTCAGAGATGAGGTGCATGTTCAAAAAAAAAAAAAAAAATAGATCAAATATCTTTTATCAGTAAAGATCAGCAGTAACATTCTGTTGTGGCTTGTGGTACAGTGCAATAAGTACCCGATATACCTTACAGAGTAGATCAGTGAACCCGGTCATACCGGGTAGCATGATAACTGATACTAGGGTATGCGGTCTCAAGTGTTTGCTATGCTGTATTATGCTGATAATAATTGACAGTGGTCGTTGTATTGAACTCCCGGATATTATGATAATCGTGATTACACTAAATGAAAGTTTTAAGTCTTCACTTTTGATGTCCATCCTTTCGTCACATCGATTCCGACGACCATCCAGCTGCAGGCCCGTAACTATAGGATGATAATGATGATGATGGTGATGATGATTGTTATTGTTATTATCATTATTAGTATCATTATTATTATTATTATTATTATTATTATTATTATTATAAAGAAAATTTTTGAATGATTTTCTAATTTGCTGATCAAATAACACATACAATTTATATGATACGAGTGTAACGGTCCCCCTCCCGCAGGAGGGAGCTTCTACATTGGTTTTTCTTTTATATTATTATTATCATACTTCAAATTCAACGGTCTGGTGCACACTGTCGATGGATTATTTTTACAATTTTGAGTGAAAAATAGAGTAATACCTCGATATCTTCTAAGTTTGAAATAACAAACGTAATTCTTGAATTTTGAAAATTCTTGGTTCTTGATTTCTAATTCTTGATTTTGAAATACTGTATATACTGCTAAAAATTGTTTAAAATGTGATATGCGAGTGTAAGGCATAGCGGGTTTGTTTTTTCTTTTTATCTATTTATTTGCTTATTTACTCATTTAGGCCTATTTACTCATTTATTATCTATTTATTCATCTATTCATTTATTTACTTGCTTATTTACTTGTTTATATTCATTTACTTATTTATGTATTTATGTATTTATTTATTTATTTATTTATTTATTTATTTATTTATTCATTTATTCATTTATTTATTTATTTATTTATTTATTTATTTATTTATTTATTTATTTCGTGTCGAGGGCAACTGCCTCTACCACCTCCCTGCGTCCTTTAGTCAAATTTCGTTCAATCCCTTAAAATCCTGTTCACAAAGACGTCACACACATACAGCTGTACGTCACTGCACGCTGACTCCCGTTATACAATGTCCAATTTCGGAAAAGCTTCTATGTCTGTTCGAATTCAATCATGCTTATCATAGCCCCTTTAATATAGAGCGGCGTTTCATATTTCGTTCGAGGTATTTTTGAGGGGTTTTTTTTTGTTTGTTTGTTTTTGTTATGTTTCCGGGTTTATTGGTTGTTCTTTTCTTAACTAGTATAGGGTGAAAAGTCATACCCTTTATACCAACATTTACGAAGAGTAAGTCAACTATGCGAGATAGATTTGCAAATTGGAATGTTGATCATTACAATTCTCAACTAGATTACAAGAATTAACTTCAGTTCAGTTCAGTTTCATTCACCATCATATCAGGAGTATATATATATACAATAAGAAGACACAAAAAGAAACAAGATTGTATACAAAGTAAACATATACAAAACAAAAACAATTAAACTTGATGGTGGGAACGGCAGGAGAAGCGGTGCTTATGATAGGGGCCCCAATATCTTCTGTGTAGTACTTCAGGTGTTGGGTCAAGAGAAAAGTGGATAAATACTTCTGTCTTTCTTAACCGGGACGTTCTCATAGTTCCAGTCGTGTCCGATGTTCTCAGCCACGCCTTCCAAGCTTCACCCATAAATTTAGCCGGGCATACTGATGATGGCGACGCGAGAATGGGCTATGTCTGACCCTTGCAGGGCACCATAGCTGCTGGGTGACTTTTTATCAGTTTTTCGTGTGTTTAAGTCATTCAGGGTTTTTTTTTCATTCATTGATTTTTTTTTCCATTTCTAACAGAAACATCTAAATACTTTATAGAAACTTGATACATAAATTACATCACAATACATAATAAAAGAAATATTGGAAATTGGGCGGAATGCTAAAAAGCAGTGCTTGTACAGTGCATCCTCCCCCCCCCCCACACACACACACATACACACGTAATACAGTACATCATAATATTATGATATGATACTTTTGATATACATAAAAAGCGGAATTGCAACAAAAACTAAGATATGGAAACCTCGACTAACCCGAAACAAACATTCTAAACAAATGTGCCCTAATTGCCCCAATTACTATCTTCTAACAAAATGATTACTCTAATACATGTAGGTCTTACTCTTTCTATTCATGCCATGGCATGTATAGAAATTATGATCCCTCTAGGAAATATCTTTGAACAGCTTCCTCCGGATGTTATCGAAATACGAGGAGATTCCGTGAGATGATACATCCATGCACGCTCGGCTCCTTGTCACGCAAAGTGTGATGGTTCCGCCTTTAAAGAGGAAAACCACCCCCAAAAATTGATAAACTTCAAAAGAAAGAGAGAAAATATTCCCTTCAGAACGATACAAAACGAGAAAAAAATCGGATGAAAAATGAGGCAGAAATGACATTTAAATATTTTTTTCCGGATAACACTAACATGACCAGTCCTTGTGAATTTTTAAGTGAGCGAGTTGAAGATGTCATACCCTCACATCTTTTATATGAAATTCTGAAAAATTGTTATCTTTAGCTAGTACAAGTAAAAGCATGTTCTCATACTGATATATATCATGGTTAAGATTTGTTATATTTCATTTTGGGTGGTATTAAGCAAGTTTTATATTGATATGGCTGAAATATGAGATTTTCTCGGTAAGAATGAAAAGTGATAAGAAGGTATCGGTTGTCGTTTTGTTTATATTGCCGTAATTGGTTTTAAAGATGCATTTCTTGCAGACCTGAACCACGCCCGCTAATTGGATGCTGTTAGTCAGTCGTGATGGTCCAAAGTATGGACAACATAGCAACGATGAGACAAATTATTGATGCATTTATAGTCCTATCAAAGACTAATGCGAAGCCATAGGCAACTCACTAGCCTGTTTCCAATAGCGTGGAAGGCTATCCCACATAAACTACAATGTATAAGGTTGCATGGTATACAACAGTATTTGTAGCGGCCACTAATTCCGATTTTTTTAAAGAAAAAAAAAACACCCTCCAATTTCTCTGATTTTGTTTGGATGTTTCTTTCTTCGTTATTCTTTGTCACACATACGCTTACAATCGCCCACGCGCTCGCAAACGGACACACAGTTTTCTAGCTCACGTACAGAGTTTACGTTTCTGTTGACCATTCTTCTTTACTAAAGTTAATACTGGCTTTGGTTAAGAATTTATAGTCGAAGCATTCTGTCGTTATACCTGATCGTGAATGGTGATTTGACTCACTTTATCACTACTTTTATCTATAGGCAGTGCTTGCCATCGCTCAACAAGAGATTTTTTGCGCACTCCTTCAGTGGTCACTGTGAAGAAACTCAGCAGGCTTACTTTTGGCAAAGCAAACGAGCAAAATTATCTACGTATCTTGGAGCGTGCTATTGTAGACGTGGATTTCATCTCCTGATATTGCGAGCAGAAATATATCCAAGCGATACTTATAAGACTCTGTTTGTAACTGTTAAGTATATAGATGCGGTTAATTCGTTTGCCTATAGAGAAGCTCCGTTTACTGGAACGATATCATAAGAGGAAATATCAAAGTGGATAAAAACTTGGAGTTGCACAAAAATATCACATATTCCTTCGACGTTAGATTTTTCCGCGATGGGTGTTCAAGCGCCCATCTTCCCAGCGCTGCTGCTGCTGATAACTTTGACCATTCAGATTACGGCCTTCAATGTCGATACCTCATCGCCACTGATTTATCGCGGTCCCTCCGGTAGCTACTTCGGCTATGCTGTGGACTTACACTCTGAGGGTAACGAAAACATGTGAGTTATAGCCAAAGTGATTGCGGATCAGTGAAAATCTGAATATGATCGAATTAACACACTTAGCCGAATTTTGATTGATTTTAATGTTAGCATTCATTCTCATTCATATTGCTCCAGAGAAGGCACTTTATTAGCTATAAATATCTACGGGCATAAAATGTGAACCGCAAATAGCGTATACACAAGAATTATAATAATGGATGATTACAGTATAAAGACATTATTTTTAAAAGTGATCTAAGAATTTCATATGCATACTAATAGTGCACAGTCATCTATGACATGGGGGTGAAGCTGATACCCTCTCCCGCACGATTGAGCTTTTGCATTTTCAGAATTGAATTCGACGATCTGGTGCGTACTTTTTGTGGAATATTTTGTAAAGTTTTAATTTTCTTTAAAAAAAGTGAGAAACATAGGCTTGTATAACATTCACGGAAAATTAAATGGCAAAACAAAGTCTGGGTACTTAACGAGACAGATTCTTGGCCTGATCGTTTTTATCGTCCGCCCAATTTTTTTGTTGGTTTCACCTTATTTTGAGGGTGCTGAATCCGAATCTGGATGATGCTACTCTTCCAAATTCTGAGATTTTGAGACGGGGGTGGGGGGGGGGGGAACCCCTCCCCCTCCCCATCTCATTTCTTTCGGGGAACCGCCCCCTTGATTTTTAAATCTTAATATCATTATTTTCTATTTATAAGGACATGATTATATCTACAAAGGAATTTCAGATTTGAGCAGCCATTTCGAATACCTCAAAATCTTTAAGGATACGATCTCTCAGATTCGAATTTTGTGTTCTCGAAAAGGATTTAATAGTCCTATAACTACCATCATTTTGTTTCACTTCCTCATTAGGCCTCTTAAGACATACACAAGGGATTTCAGATACTGGAACTATTTTGGCTTCCATTCTTGTGACCAGTCGGTCGGCTGACCATCTTAAATATCTTAATTACAACTAATAGGATGAAAGAGCTATATTATCCAGATTTGAATTCAGCACCCAAGAAATTGAGTCAAATCACTATTGTTTTCAATGTCCATTATAAGAAAAATATAGGCCTATATAAATAAGGAATGTCAGTTTTAGCGGCCGTTTTAGATATCTCAAAACTCTCACATGTGCAAGAGTTGCATCTTCAAGATCGGATTCAGCACCTTCGAAATGGGGTAAAGTAGACCATGCTTTAAAAATAATGGGCGGACGGTAAAACATTAAGGTTCAACCTCTGTCACCCAGAGTATAAATTATGTAGCTTACGGTCACCTCTTTTTCCATGTGTATTGCATCTTCACTGTACATAATAATAGAAGTGGATAGCGTTCACCGGCGATGACAAAATAAACGACAGTGAAAGGAAGGGGGGAGGGTTGCAGATATCTCGATAATGCCATATGTAAGGATTGGATAAAGATAAATGACAAGAAGAAAAAAGTATAAATTCTGGACTTGTTGCTTGATTTTTTTTCACTTACTTATGTGCTTTGGGGGAGCTTGAGTCATACCGGTTTCAAAATATCTCGTTCAGCCATTCACATCCACTCCCCTTGATTCTCAAAATCCATCATATTTATAAGATATGATAAACGAGTATATATGTGTGTGGGAGGGAGGGGGGGTCAACCTATGACGGTTACTTCTAGGCGGATATGGATTCTTGCGTTTTCTTTTTGAAATCCTAACAGTTTTCATCGTTTTGTTTGGGTCCTGTGAACATTCGACCCTCCCTCCCTAATTACTGGCCTCTATGTAGTAGTATTCATGATTTAGATCTATAATAATGTATTATTCTATTTATTCTAGCCCTACTTTGGTTCGCTCCGTTCTAGTCACAATTCAAGTGGTTATTTTCGGTAATGACCACCATCCACTTAATTGGTATCCCCTATAGGCTGTTAGTCGGGGCCCCACGAGCTCAGACGGACGAAGTAGGCTTGCACGAGGGTGGTGCCCTCTATCGGTGTTCTCTCGACCCAAGTATGTCTTCATTTCGCCCGCCAACTACACCGCAGGGAGCAAACGAGTCTACCCCGTCACTTCAGTGCTCCCAAGTCATTTTTGACAGTTCAGGTAAACTGGCTCTTCGGCGTGACTCCGAATTCGTGATGTTTGTCAGGCTGTGATGTGTCAGCATAATAATTATGGCAACATCACTACCACAAAATAAAATCGTGCATGGCAGGCGGTGCAAATGTTTCGCGATTTCAAGATTGTTCCTCTGGCCTCATTTCACTCCAGATTTGATTGGATTACAAACTCTGCATCTTTGGGGTGTGAACCGGGAAGTAATGTAATCTCGTAATACGAACCGCATATACACTGAATAAACCTTGTAAAGGCGTGATGTATAGAAACCGTTTCACGGTTCAGGTTTTCGATATGCCCAGTAGTACATCACAGCACTAGAAAATTAATTTCATTTGGATTGATGGCTAAATTGTTAAAGAGAGCAAGTATTTGAGAATTTGAGCATTTTCACGTGATCATTGACACTTGCTCTTTGACCCCATTGCCCACAATTCTTCAAAGATTCACTGTCACGCACATCCATTTTCATGGCAATACTTTGTAATATTTTCAAATTACGGAGAAAACATAACACATTAAACGTTAACTTGAACTTTCACCCCATGGTCAAAATCGTTCACTGCAGAATCATTGTGCAGTGCATGTCGTATACACCTACCTTGATTCAGTAAGGTACATTGCGTAATCTCCAAGGAATGGAAAGAGTGTAATTTCAGCAGTCAATAGGAGAATTTTAGCATTTTAACCTATAGGATTTGATCCTTGACCTTTAATCCCATGACCTCAAAATTCCCACTAGAATTATTGACAAGCAGTATAATTTATGCATATGGATTAAATTTCAAGAAGACACTTGAGGGATTCCCGAGATATGAAGAGAAAATTAAATCTTGAGCATTTGTATTTGATCTTTGATTTTTGACCCCATGGCCCAATACTTTCCCGAAAGAATTTTTGTCTGGTAATACACTAAGTTTCAACAAAATTATGAATGCCTGCAGGCATAGATAAATTATATAGATCTGGGGGAAATGGTAAAAATTTAAAAATTGGACCTTGTCCTTGACCTTTGACCGTGGGCATGTGCATCAAAAAGTTGATCTAGGAACATAAATATCTGCTCATAAATATTTATGCCAAGTTTCATTAGGATACCTCAAACAACTCTGAAGTTACGCTGTGACGACACAAGCAACTTTCATTTGGTAGATTTATGGTAAACGTCTTACATATTCCTTACATCATTATCAGTTCTTTGTCGTAACTTATGACTTCTTTTATGTGTTAAAAAGTAAAAGTTGAAACTTAACTTTGTATCCATTAATGCAATCAGATACATCTTGTCGAGTATAGAGTCATATAGAACTGAACTTGGTCAGATTAATACTTATCATTCTCCTGGGAACTTTCCCCTGGCAGTGATATTTGATGGCCGGTTGATTGGTATGTGTATAATGCATTTCAATCATAAGAATTTACGCGCACAAACGCACACGCACACGAGCACATAATATCATCATGTGTTCGTGTGTGTTTGTGCGAGTAAATTCCTTTATCAAAATTAAAGGAGCAAGTAATCTTTTTTTTTAGTGTGTCTGTGGTTAAGGCACTTATGTTTTCAATTATAGATTCGTTGAGTATTCCACCTTGTCATATTTTGGAGATCAATATTGCAGGTGTTAATACTTCGATTATTTTCGCTTGTTTGTTTGTCTGTTTGTTTGTTGTTGTTGGAATTCGTTTCAGCGCCGTGGACTGGTGGATGGGGGAGGGGGGGGCGCTGGGGACTGCACCCACTCCCCCCCCCCCCCCAACACACACACACACACACTTAAACACGCGCACGCGCACACATACTTTTGCTCCTTTAACATGTCCTCGAACTTCACATCGAACATATTAAGTATTTACAAATATTTAACGAACACGAACACACACGCACACACACACGCACAGACAAGAATATCGCATGACATAAAGAGAACGAAATATGATAAACTGGCGACTGGTAACTATATACTCGAGACCAGCTAGCTCATGTCACGTGCCTTTTGATCCTCAACCATAAATATCCCTCAGGGACTTATCTGTCTCATATGTTCATTCTTAACCAAATAATATCACCCAAGGAGAAGAACTGAAGAACAAATCAGGAGGAATGTTTGGTGCCACAGTCGACAGCTCGGGACCGGATGGCACCGTGATCGTAAGTTACAGAACTTCGAGCAAACGTGACATGGGGATTCAGGTTTTAACTATTTGTGAGATGATTAGAAACCACTTATATGAAACATTCTAGATCATACGATTCTACGAGCACTTCACAGTTTGATGAAAATCGGTATTGAAATGGCTTAGAATATATTCAAAGACAAAGTAAAGCAAAGTGGTCCTCACAAAAGGTGGGTCCCAACTTTTAATAGGACCACTTTGTTTTGTGAAATCTCGGCCTTTTCAGAACCATTTGTCATCAAATAAACTTTGAATTTCTCTTAGAGTTGTATTCTCTTTGATGATTTATATAAGTGGTTTCCGATTATCTCCCAAAATGTTCAAACCTGAACCCTCTATCTGAACCAGAACTATACCATCCCTGTCACAAAAGCCACTTCCCTGTCCCAGCGACTTACTACCTTCTTGATCTTAAGGCGACATCGATTTCGAGCATGTTAGCAAGCCATGAATCAGTTTTCTCCTTAAAAAATCAGATCTTTTGGCAGGACATTCGCTAAACATTTTTTCTCCGGAAGCCCAAATAACAACTGCAGAACTTTAGAACTTCACAGCATATATTATCTACAGGACTGGACATAACTATATTAGCGGTTGCCTGGTGGCCCGGGGCCACTAAGAATTTATGTCGTTCCACCAAATTTTCCAAAAGGCTATCTTTTGGTGACCTAGATCGGGCAGCTACCTACAGTTCAAAACAAATTCGTTATCCGTCCACCACATTTTTTTTTTGGGGGGGGGGGGATGGGGGAACAAAATGTCAAATTTAAAGATTTTAGTGGCCCGAACGAGCCACAAAAAAAAATAGAGTCGTGTTCTGTTATAATTAAATGACATGATATTCAACTGAAGCGATTAATTAAACAATCGAACAATCAATCAACGTGCAACAAGCACCGCAAAAGACGTGAAAATCTTTCTTGATTACTTATAGACAATGCGCTGATCTGTTGTTGTTTTTCCTTGATTCCAGTCATTCAATTTTGTCATTGTGGAAGCGGTTATATTTTGACTTCTGAGCTCTTGATGAAAGAGTTTAGAGTATGGATAGACATTGAAGAAACTCTTCATTACTATAACTTCAAATTATTTGCACCATGTATGTGACTTTTTTGTGTGTGGGCAGGTTTGTCACCCACTATCCACACAATTTCAAGACCAGTTCGGGGAGCCCACTTCCTATCGGTATGTGGAGGGCGGATGTGTCTTTGCGCGCCAAAATTTTAGCGTCGTGCACTGGTTTAGTGCCTGCATTTCACGGGGTGAGTGGATTCAATGCCGACAATCAACACTGTTTTCCGAATCTCGAATCTGAAAAGTAACTATTTTTTTTTTTTTGACGACGACGACGACGAACAATCACACGTCACCTTCGTCATGTGAATTTCCATGATGCTTAGACAGAATGTCTGAAGACTGTGCTAAATATAGATCATAAAACTCCTACCTATATACCAATAAATAGGTATATTGGTCATCTCAGGGGTGGATGAGAGTTTGATATAGATTTAACATGGTTATGAGGATTTCGTGCTTGGAAAAGTGAATACGTTATTGACATAATTTGTTTATTAGAGGTTACTAAAAATGAAGAATCAGAGTTAAGTCTCCTCGCTGTTAATCCGTCTGTTTATTCTACACACTGTCAAAGACACCATGGGAGTGGATCATTGTATTTTAAACTGTGCTGCATCGTAGGAGAAAATGCAGGTTTTACATTGAATGCACCATTAACAGTACTACGTGAAATGCTATAAATACGATACCTGTGTGTACCATTTCTCTATTTTGCGTTATTAAGCGGTTTTTTTCCCTTTCTTTTTATAAAGCTATAACTACTTTTATTCACCGATGTGAAATATGATATCCTATTGCGGTGAAACATTATGAAAGAATGCCATACGAAATTGAAAGATGCTGTTTTATTTTTGTTGCTTTTCATTTCTTTCTTTTCAATTGTTAAATAATGACAAAATGAATTATATCAATGTTGTTTCCTTTTATTCTGCCCTACATCAAACGTACATGTAATACTATACGCATGTCTATCACGACTCGAAAGTGTGTGAATTTGGATTTAGTGCAGCTCAGACGGAGGTAAGTTCAATTGCGTTTTAGCCTCCTTTCATTTTTTTAATGGTTTCCCGTAAAATGTATGATTATGTTTTAATACATTATGTATGCACATATACACATTATATTAAGACATATGTATTTATACATATATATATATATATATATATAAGGTTAGATTAAATCAATCTAATCTAATTGTGATGAAAATAAACTGTAGAATAAACTATGCAACGTATTTTATTGTACTGTAAATTGAATATAATTTTTTCATTCAAAAAGCTTGTAAAACTTGTTTAAAACGTTGATTTACAGAAAGATGTTTTGACGATGTATCATATAAAGTTGGAAAAATAAGTGTGTGAGATTGCAGGGAGAGGTGTACTTACAATAAGTAGGGCCTGTATGTAAGCAATATGTTTTGAAGAATGACTGTAGCCATGGTAACACACAATTTGTACTTTGTCGAAAATGATCTATACGTTATAGATGACCGAATGGGCTTCAGAGAGTAGGGGGAGGACTAAACCCCATTAATGTTCTACAGCAGCGATACATTCCATACTTATCAAGAAGATTGCGAAATTCGAAAAAGAAGATTATACCCTCTTATTCTGTCATTATAATATTTCTTTCTTTTTTTTCACTCCTTGCCTATTTCTCTTCTCATTCTCTGGCATAATACAATCAAGACGGAATGGATTATTGCTGGAGTGAACAGAAACTACGGACAAGGTGATTATCCCGTTACACCGTCCCTCAAATGTCTTTGGTGAAATGAGAGTACACTTGTAAATTGAAAGTTACTTAAGATTTGTCAGTCAGATGAGTAAAATGTTGCTACTCTTGTTTTGGTTTTGGTTTTTTTTTCATCACAAAGCTTGGTACATGTGCAGAAGCGTCCCCCCACCCCCATAGACCCAGAGACAGGAAAGTACTCATACTAATAATTTCTTGGGCCTATACAAGCTATCGACGCAGGCTATCATCGATGTACGCTGCACTGCAGACATTGACAGTCATTTCCAGCAAAATACGTTACTGTCCCTCAGACGGTATAATGTTATGACATGGAACTGAAGCACAAATGCTGTAATTTTATCATCTATGTAAATATTTCGGATCACGTGTTGAGACGCAAGACAGAGTGAAGCTGTACTCCGTGCTTTAACCCTTTCTGTACCATAGACTTGCACTTTAGGCAGCGTATGGAAAAACACTGTGGGGTGTTCCGTGCAAATCGCCACCCACAGCATACACAGGGTTAAAGACCCGGTAGAGTTGGAAGAATTGCTCTTCTTTCGCTGCCGACACCCAGGTACATTCGAAAAGCACGAATAACACTCGCCAGCCAATAAGTGCATCGAAGAGTAAATTACGTTCATTAATAACGGTCGACTCCAGTGAAGATTCTTCGGGTGTGTGTGTGTGCGTGTGTGTGTGTGTGTGTGTGTGTGCGTGAGTGTGTGTGTGTGTGTGTGTGTGTGTGAGTGTGTGTGTGTGTGTGTGTGTGTGTGCTTTGAATACACACATAGAGATCAGTGATAAAGCTGTATACAATTTGTAAAGAGAATTCTCGAATAATAATCATATCTGAGCAGCCGGGCTAGCCTTTCCACCCCATGGTAACTATACTCACACTTTATACCGGGTTTTCAAAGTGAGCAAAATATGATATAGGCCTACAGAAGCAGGCCGACACAAGGGGGTGAAGCCACATTGAAATAAGTTAACAAATCTGAAAAAGCCGTTACAAATCCACAAAACCCAGGTTTCAATCAAACTTGAATCCCCCCCCCCCCCCTCAAAACAGATTGGAAAATGTTGTGCGGTCCCTGTGTTTGAGCTTACCCTTATAGATTTTTTTTTTTATGTTCTCATTCATCGCAGGAACGGTACACCGCGGAAACCACCACGACTTTGGCAATGTTGTCTATACTGGGTTTGTCAACTCGCAGGACTACGACGATGAGTACCGGGGTAAGCATGACATGGGAACCCGATTGAGGTAGCGTAGTGGAGGTGGTATTCATTACCTATGGAATTCTACAAATAATGTTATGTTCTGTCAATGGTACTGCAGGCTTGGTGCACTGTACATAGTTCTGAGTAAGATTACTATGTAAAAAGTACTTCTAAAACATTAATAACGTATGTATGATGGATTTAAAAAAAAAATCAGGAGTTATCAATATCGTGAAAAATTTTGTATCGTAATAATTGAATCAAACTAAACATGAATCGTGATTTTTTTTTCTTGGAACACGTGGAAGGGTGAGTACTGTAAATGAAAATCACCAGGGCTTGTATGATATAGGATTGCTTCGACAAGCGATAATATTTCAGCTGTGGTTAGTTTCACGGTATACACCACGTGCAATTCGCAGGTCCTTTTCAGGACCACACAGAATTTAAAATGTGTTAAAGATCATTCTAGGTTGTGACGAAACATAAGGTCATGACACTTGTAACAGTCTGTCTTCTATTCCGTTGTTTTGTCTATCTATACACTTTGAAGGATATTCCGTCAGTTTTGGCGACTTTTTTGGAGATGGGGTGCCCGAAATCATGGCCGGAATTCCACGAGGTCAACCCGACCTCAACGGAAGGGTAAAGAGATGCCATTTTAATTTCGCTATAGACAATAAATAAATAAATAAATAAGTTTTGACTCACTCCTCTTTCTCCGTAGCATATTACAAATATAATTATATTCATATTCAATTCAATGGCATAAACAAAAAAAGAAGAAGAAAATAACCCACATAGATAATGCTCATTATACACTCTACGCAACTGACTTCGTGCTTTTACAATAAACGTGCATGTAACTGGTCAATTAATAAAATACATCTTATTTAAATATGCACATTTGAATACATACATTCATATATGAATTGTTTATATGTAAAATGTATGTTTATATACATGTATACGTATATGTATTTATTTATTTATTTATTCATCTATCTATTTATTTATAAAATGTATTATATTTACATGACAAACATTTAAAAAATGTGTGTGGAAGTAATATGTTATATGTACGGTGTCGTGATAATGAATGTAATTGAGTTTTGCATCGCTAATGATATTCATTCATTTATCTGCCTCCGAATCCATTATATATTTATTTCCAACGGTTGTGTTTTTTTTTTCTTGCTTGCTTACTTGTTTCGACAGGTTGAATTTTACGACAGGAACCTGCGGAGGTATTATGTCCTGGATGGCTACCAACACGGTGCTGGGTTCGGCCATTCTCTCCTCAGTGCTGATTTAAACAATGACGGGTGACTATTGTAACTTACACCATATACCAAATGGCACACAGCACAATAAGATAAACTGGTACCGGAATGCTACCGGTATATGATGTTAAGATATATATCACACACACACATACATATATAGGCCTATATATATTATATGTTTATATATAGCTTATGAAGAGTGCAACACTAACCTGTTTTGTTTTCTGAAATTTCCTGCAGACGATCTCGCACAGATGGTTACTCTACCTATTATGGTATTTTACATCATATATATATATATATATATATATATAATCTTATGTTATATATATATATATATATATATATAGACATGTATATACAGATATATATGTATATATATATATATATATATATATATATATATATATTGAATGTCTTTATATATGTATCAATAGTACATATAGCCTGCATGTTGAATGGAAAGTGTCGACGCCTCATGATTTATTTCAGTTAGGACGTAACCTATAGTAGCAAAATCAGATAATCGGTAAGGTTCGAGTGTTACTTTCCATGACAATATCTCAACAAATAAATCATCTATCAAAACTATTTTGATATATTGTAATCCTAAGCTTTAATACTCATAAATTAGCTATTGTTAAAAAAAAGAATCCTCTAGTTTTGTTGGTTGTCGAAGTTTTGCATCACAGACAATCGTGCTGTATATCGTGCGCGTGAAGCAGACGTGATGATACACAGTGGTCTATGAGGCCGATACCGATAGCACTTAACACATGTTATCGATTACTATACCTTGAATATGACGTCATATCATTCTACATTGCACTGTACTATGGATATGACGTCAGGGTTATCTCGTATTCAACATATGGATGTTAATTTATTTTGGCCACACGACGCACGAAAAGCAATCAGCCTACAAGATTTAATTGGTTAAGGATACAATATCAAATTTATCTATGTATAAAGACTTTAGAAATAATATTTAAAAACCAAAGAGCGCTCTTTTCCGTGTCTTTGCTCGGGTTTAGAATAAGCGCACAAATAAGTATATATCTTCAAACGAAGAATAAATAAAGTAATCAGCATGAAATATATAATACAAAAAAAAAAGAATGAAGTCACAAAATATCAAGGACACACTTACTCACAGTGATTTAATGTCCTTCCCAAAATGTGTTTCTTCATCGACCTAGGTCTGATGACGTCATTATTGGGGCACCCATGCACTCAGCTTTCGAAACGCCCATTAGAGATGGCTGGGAAGTCGGGAGAATCTACGTTTACTACAGTGATGGAAACGTGAGTGCGCTTCGAGAGATGGTGTAGCTTTGGTTGAGGTGGGGAATCAAAATTCTACTTCTTTGCGAGATAATTAGAAACAATCCAAAGTTTATCTGATGAATATTGGTTTTGAAATGGCTGGGATATCAAGAAAACGACGTAAAACAAAGTGGTCCTAACCGATCGTTTATTCCGATTTCTTTGTCTTCGGATGTCTCAGTTATTTCAAAACCAATTTTCTTGAAGTAATCTTTGAACTGATTTTAGAATTGTATGCTCTTCCACATTCCATAAGACGTTTCTCATCATCTCACAAAAAAAAAGTTAAAAACCTCACCTCGACCAAAAATATATCATCCATTTAATGGGGATTACATTATCAATATCACTATCGTAATCTTTATAAAGTGAGAGCACTGATAGTATGGCATATGGATAAAGCTCTGGATTTGTAAACAGAATGTACTGCGTTCAAATCCTTCCGGATGCGTTCATCCTCGAACGTGATGTTTTGCACGTTGTGTACATCAAGGTTATGACCAAAAGTGGGCATACATACTCGGATGGGATAGTGTTTGACCATATGGCTATCACAGGGGCGGATCCAGGAATTCCAAGGAGGGGGCGCGTTTACAAAGTTAAAGGGGGCGCACGCACTCCTCCCCCATTTTTTTTCTTTTTATTTCTTTTGTTTCAACAAAAAATAAGGGGGGGGGGGGGGGGCGTGTACCAGTTGCAGTCCTCCCTGGATCCGCCACTGTTATCAGTTATCATATACTCAAGTTATATACTGATTAATCGGTGTCTATAGATCTCGATGAAAGGCAAGTTTGTCAATAAGTTGCAACAGAAACAACTCGACTCTAGAGTAATTTTTTTTTTAGTTTTTGAATTGAATTCTTAATTCAATTCAGATCTGAAATCTTTTTTAATTTTGTGTTAGTTTGTTTGTTAGTTTTTGTTTTGTTTTGTTTTGTTGTTGCTGTTGTTGTTGTTGTTGTTGTTTGTTTGCTTTTGTTGTTTGTTTTGTTTTGTTTTGTTTTGTTTTTGTTTTGTCTTGTTTTGTTTTTTTTTTGGGGGGGGGGGGAGGAGTTGTCTTTCTTTCAGTAATTCTCTGTGCAGGAAACTACAATGTCCATACAGGACTTCGATGTAAAACAGCTTTTTGCTGATCTTTTTATCCGGTATGGATATGTTCAAATTAATAAATAATTAAATAGCTATATAGAATAGATAAATAAATAAATACATAAATAAATGAATGAATAAATAAATGAATAAATAAATAAATAAATAAATAAATAAATAAATAGATAAATAAATAATTAAATAAATAATTAGATAAATAAATGAATAAACAAGCAAATAAATAAATTGAATAGATGCCATTGTGTTTGAAAGCATTTTGATTGCTTGGGCGTGTTGTAGCTAGGGAGGTGGCCTCCATCTTCTTGTTTAAGATAATCATGTCGAGCGAGCGTGTGACAATTATTCTGGAGTGCATTGAAGATACAAAGTAAAGAAGTGTTGGTATCAAACTCGATCTATTTTTCGTCTTGGCAGGGTGACTTTCTGGTGGAGCAGACGATCACAGGACAGTATCCTGGCGGTCGTTTCGGGTTTGCCCTTGCCGCCATTGGGGACATCAATCAAGATGGGAACCAAGGCTAGTCTTGATACTGTTATACAGTGCACTCCCGTTATAGTGAACACGGATATAACGAAATTCTCATTTCAACGAAACAAAATTTCACGTCTCAAGACTATCATCTATATATCTTTTTAATATATACTTTACTGTTCAGTTATAGCGAAATTTCGATATTACGAAAGAAAACCACCGGTCCTGGGGGGTGTTTCATGAAACTTTTTGTAAGTGATTTACACTGACAACTGTTAAAAGCCACTGAAATCCTTGCGTCTGATTGGCTGATAGCAAATTTGTCGGTGAAAACCTCCGACGAACTCTTTGATGAAACGCCCCCATAACGGGAGTGCGTAGCTGTATACACACAAAATCTTATTACGCCAATATAAAAACAGACCTGACAGCTGATTTTTTATGTATTGAAGTCCCATGCATTTGTTTACAGCACAGTTAAGCTTGTCAGACAGTTGTCACAGGCCAGCGTAATTCAGCAACATCTGTTGCATTCAAACGAGATTCCAAGCATAGAAATGCATTTAGTGAGAATAAGTAAATTGAATTACATGCATAATACAAAAAAAAAACACTGATGTTTATCTTGCGAGAATAATAATGAGACCTCGTTACATTCTTTAAAAGATAAAAGGGGTCAGTTGTTAATCTACATCCAGATCAAAAGTATTTTTTAGTGCCGTGAATTCATATTCATTTGTAGGTTAAGGCAATAATTATGACGATTTACTGATTTACATGTCTTTTTATTATCATTATTATTACACACACACACACACACACACATATATATATATATATATATATATATATATATATATATATATATATATTGTGAGATATGAGACAGGATAAAGGAAAAATCGGTGCGTAGCTTTGACATCATTATTCCTCTCACTGTTCCTCCTTTTTGGAAAAGTGCAAGAGTTGAAGTATATGTATGTATATATTCAATATACTTCAACCATCTTTTAATCTCAGAATACTCGTATTATATATGAATATTATGCGATATTCGGTCTTAATATACGTAATGTGCGAGTCATTCTGAGTCCATGTATTATCATTTATCGTTGTCAAAATAGACGTGGCTGTTTCTTCTCCGTACTTCGGTGATGGAAAGGAAGGACGGGTTAGCATACATCTGGGACTGGGAGAGAGGGGGCTGTCGTCTACTGCTACACAGGTAAACCACGCACGTCATGCGTCCGCCATATCTGGCTACCAGACCAAACATGGCGTAAGACCAATACTCAACATCTATACACGATACCCAACAAAGTCTTTGAAAACACATTACTTTTAACAAGACATAATGCATAAGGGCAACCATGTTATGCTGAACAAGAAAGACATGGGACAGTCAAGAGATACACACGAGGAGAAGAGTAGACGAAAAAGATGAATAGATGAATAAAAGAGAGATATAGATGACGAGAGGAGAGAAGATACCGCAAGGAAATCGCAGTTATGAAATACCATGTGCGACATGTGTATATAACAGCAGCACAGCAATATGACAAAAACATTCATTCAATATCTTGAATGAAAGATGAAAGAGTCATGCTGTTTCTCGACTGTAAGTGTGGAAATTAAACACCTATTGAAGAATCTCTCAGAAGCTAAGACTTACAGAAGATGTTAATAAAGAAAAAAACTAAAACAAAAGGGGGACTCACATTAATAAATATTGTGCCCATTGCGGCCACGAAATACAAACTTTGTCACATTTTGTATGACAGAAAGAGAGGGACCAATGCTACAACTTAAAGGATTAAGAGCAATAATGTAAAGTTGCCACACTTTTAAACGGCATATTCCATTCCCACCTATAATTGGCATGTTAATTTCCTTAAGTGAGCGAACGTAAAGCTTGAAATCTGTTGACCCGTTTTCGCTCGTCTCTGGAGAATCGAATAATTCAGTAGGAAAAAAATTATAATATGTATAAAATGTATAATGTTTCTTTTAATGTCAAATTATACCTTCATGCATATTGGATCGACTTGTCGCCCAGATTGCTGCCGTATGAAATTTTCAGTCTATCCTCTTATCAATGTTGACTGTGTGGTTTTATATCAGCATATTAGTCCGTCGCAATTCGGTGTGGATCTGACGTCATTCGGGTTCGCACTTGCCAGCGGAATGGATATTGATAACAATTCTTACCCCGGTAGGTAGCCACGTCAGGAAATTCCTAAGCACTAAAATTTGATATAAAATTTGTGTCACAGTATTCGTGCATTGTGTAAACGAGTGAAGTGTTGTATGAGAAGAAGTGACTGCGGAAAAAAAAAGGTAAATTCTTTAAATCTATTTAGAAATATATAGGTCTTGAAATAAAGTTTAATAAAATTGTTCTCCGGGTTAACGTTGACTGTGCAAGGGGATACTTTAACACAGTCAAATGAACCAATTACTGATGGATGTTTCATTAAAGTATATATGACATACATTGTATAAAAGCTTGTAAAATTTACATTGTGGACATCTTGCCAAAACCTGAAAACAGAAACTGTCAGCACTAACCATTCTTGCCTCTCTTTTCAGATCTTGTCATCGGCTCATACCAGTCCGACGCTGCTGTGGTTTTGAGGTAAAGAAATTGATAAAAAACGCAATCTCCGCCCTCCACTTCCGTTTGCCATGTTTACTCACGATTAATGAAATCAGAGTTGGGTTATATATTATGTAATTAATATTATAATTTAGAAATAGCATAAGACAAAAAAAAAAATTATCAGTGATCCGGACATAATTTAGTTTCTTCAATAGATGGACTAACGAATGGGCGTAAAGGAGCAAAATAAGCTTCACGAATGTCTACAAGTTGACTTGAAAGAATATTGTAAGAATTATTAAACAAAAAAACATGAAAGTAGGTAGGTAGATAAAATTTACTTGTTTCCATGAATCTGTATATCCTGCGCAAATTGGAGACAAAAAGAATGAAGATGTCATTCATTGTCTCACAACTCTCAGTGGCGAGTACATAAAAGATGATTGATAGGGCAATTATCCTTTAAAACCCTTTCTGTTTACAAGGTTCTCATCACTAGATGTGAAAAATAGAACGATTTGATTTGTAGAATAACTATAATACCATTTTTCTTCTCGCTTTTGTGTCGAAGAGAAAAGGCATAACTGGCGAAAGTTTCGGATGCTATCTAATGAGAAAAGAGTAAGGTGAATATTCCCTTTAATGTGACGGCGATCACCCGGTAGTATTACTATTCTGGACAATGTGTCATTCTAAAATTCTATAACTTTCTTATCCCCTAAATTCTATTGTAGTTGTCATTATTTGCTACTTTTATTGTATACAAGTTGAATAAGAAATGTATTTTCACCGTGAGACTAACTGCCTAAAATGAAGAAACGAAGCTGTTTATCATAAAACATAAACAAATCTTATTCAATGTTTCCCACTCTTTCTTGCGCTATAAACCTTTCAATAATCCGTATGATGACATTTACTTGTCGTAGTTATTGATAGAGGGATCTGATTTTACTCAACACTCCCAGGTTTTCTCATATTGCCGTGTTTGTGTAGCAATTTGCATGACAATAATTATTTACGCAGGTCACGTCCCGTGGTGAGTTTTGGTGTCCGTATGTCCTTGAACGGGTCAGCGGGAATTGACCTCGAGAATCGTGACCTTGTCCTCAACGACGGTTCCGCCGTTTCAAGGTAAAAAAGTAACTCTGTCTTCTTCTCAAAAGTTGTCTACTTTTTTATTATAAATTTATAAAGCATCGATAACAATTCTTTTTACCTCGCGCATGCAACACGCTGATACTTGTTTGTTTTGGGGTTTTTTTTAACTTTGTAAATGTCATCAGGGTAACTTTGTCTGTTATAACGGATATTACCGCTAGACGTCGAATACCTGACTCAATTACAGTTTGACTAGTATATGTGACATACTCTTATATCTTCTTCTGTTTCTCTGTATTAATTGCATGTTATTAAATAGGACCATAATTTTCATGTTCGTGTAAAGTTTATACGTTTATGAGTGTGCATTTTCCGAAGTTTGTGATGGGTTTGCGTGTGTATCCAAAATAAATATTTATTTTAGCTTTTACATTTGACAATTCTGCATAAAATTAGGGACGAAAACAGAACAAGAGACAAATTCTTGGGTTTGATATTACCAAGTTAATACCAATAATGCATATAAAAAACACTAGAACCAATACAATAGAAACCACAAAATGGCATGAAAATAGCCCCTATACAAACTACGTATACGCAAACGTTATATACAACATTATTACGCCCAGTGAAATAATGGCTGTCGGACTCGTGGGCCTTGTTTGCGTGCAGTGTCAGATTCCTGCGCCCTTTTTTACCTAGCGTTGGACTCGTGGGCCGTAATTGTTTGCCTAGCGTCGGATTCATGGGCCTTATTACCCCGAGTGCTGTGCTCGTGAACTATATGGCTCATGTGTGTCGGAATCGTGACGTGCACTCGTTACAACTAATTTCATGTAGCATTGTGTAACGCTTGCTTTCGTGTCTATTGTCGTCAACGATATATATAACAACGTGTTTATTTATTCTACCTTGTTTCTGCTTCTTCAAATACTGCACAGTTTTAATATCTACCTGTGTCTGCATTACACGGGACCCGCAGTTCCAGAAATATTAGGTAAAACTGACGAACTCTTTATTGTATAATTGGATTGAATTTTCTCAAATAACCGTATAGCTCCAGTTCGTAATCGCTGTCACTCATTGGAATACAATGATACGCATATTGACATGACTATATCGAGCATACATTGTAAGCGTCCGGGGACCTGTTTTATGAATTAAAAGATTATAGTCAGGGGTGGATCCAGGAATTTTGTAAAGGGGGGGGGGGGGGGGGCGTGACTAATTTTTCTGGTGCCTCTTCCGGGTTTCATTTCATTTTTTTTCTTCTTATTTTCTTTGTTTTTAAGTAAAAATTAAAGGGGGCCGTGCGCCGGTTGTGCCCCCCTCTGGATCCGCCACTGATAGTTGATTTCTATTATAAGTCTATGTCCATGGCAGCCTCTGTGGTAAGGGAATTTACAATCGATTATACCTTATGATAAAACGGGGCCCGAATATATATTTCTTATTTCATTTTCATCTATATCCGGTGGTCTGTCTGTTTTTTTTTATAGTTATCCACAATCCGAGAAACAATAAACAATCATGAATTTATTGTGGTTAGTCCGCGTGAACAGCAAATACATATGGTTTGTTTGTTTGGTTGGTTGGTTGGTTTGTTTCTGTTCTGTTTTACTGTATGTCAATTTTTTTTTTTTTTATTAGAATGCACAAGATTGGGAGAAAACACTGATTTCGTTTTGTCATATTAATGGTATCCTTTATATCATCACTTCAATAATGCGCGATATAGGCTCCCTACCCTTCATACCTATTCCAGTGCCCTTTCGCATGCCTTACATGTTAATGAAATATATTTCATTAAAAAAATCAATATATCAATTCGTTTTGCTTTAAATTGAAAAAAAAAAATGCTAAGTAAAATAAAAGAATAAAAATCTGCTGCTTGGGGCGTAGGATTTCCAGCTCCCTGTCTTGCGAGTATTGGGAATGTCGTTTGAAGAGTGTATAAATTAAAATGACCGTGAATACACCTTGTACTCAGCGGAGCTGACAGACCAAAAGAAACGAATACTACACATTATATTCATACACATGAAGCACACACACACACACACACACACACACACACACACACACACACATAAATTATCAAATATAGAGAATTCTCTCTCGGATTTGATACGGTGTAATCCGAAAAATTCACGAATTTTTCATATACTTTTTCCAGATTTTTCCTGCACACTCACGTGCGATTTCCGCCGACAGCATCCAAGGGCCGTCTTTCTCATCCCGAACGGGGAAGATTCGGCCATCCTGCATAAAACGGTGACGCTGACGAAAGATGTACTCTCCTGTATGTCCTACACGGCCTACGTGCTTGTAAGTATGAATCGCTATTACTTCTGCAGTTGTTTGGGTAGGCCTTGGAAAGCGTTCGGGTTTTAGATACGGTGGTAAAACATGAAAATGTCACTCGCGGAATGATAAATGAACACACACAAAAATTCTTTGTTCTACAGCTGTTTCAATATAACCTTTGCATTTCTTTTTGTTTGGTTGTTTGTTATTTGCAATAAATACAGTAGGAGTCTAGGACACGGTGGAAAAACATAGTATTTGCTAGCAGAATGCCATAGCTTTTCGTCAGACAATATTTGTGCCACTGCGAACAATCAATGATTAAACAAGCCCACCGTTCGACCGTGGTTTGAAGATGTATAGATTTATATCTATGTTTGAATAATGTTTCTGGGTCGATTTATAGTATAACGTGCCTTCCCGTCCTTTTAGACTTTCGATAATTTCTACAGTCTCTAAGTATATAACATGATTTTCAGTTTAAAAATAAAGAACTTTATGAACCCCATGCATTGTATCATATCACAAAAAACAACGTAAGCATTTAGATTGTAATGTCACGGTCGACTGACTGTTTTCATGCTGTGTAGAAAGAGTTGAAAAAAAAAGCGTGTTGTGTTTTCATACTGTACATTCGTTTCATACAGAACTCCATACGTCAAAAGCTGCAACCAATCAAGATTAAATTCGACTACGATATAGCAGCCAACCCAAGCAACGCTGGTGACGGCGGAATTCTGCCGCCGATTCTGAACGCAAGCACACGATACTATCGAAAACTATCGGTAATAGAAGCGATCAATGAGGAATGAAATTTGATATTCCGCATCGGGGAATCTGGGATACGCTAATATCTTCTCAAAATAATGAGTATATTGGATATAGATATACATTCTAAATAAATTATTGACCATTCCGTTTTTAGTACAATTTGTACTATCACCATAACTGGTGATCTCAATGAATATGTAGGTTCCTACATGACCATGCGATGGGTACAGCGTGTGTATAGTCTAATGCCCAGTCTAATGGTATATTTTGTACATTTTTTACATCTACGCCTGGCTAAAACCTGCGTATCATTCATTTGTCAACAATTGAAGAGTGATGATTGGACGTTTCGAGGTACAGTGTACTATTACATGGTATTGTCATGTTAGATATCAGTGGTTGATTCCAAGTGGTTGATTCTAATCCAATTACCACTACTACTGACCCACAAGAACGTCTGGCATGCATAGTTATAAGCTGATATACATTGTACAATGCTTTTCTGCTGTGTTTGTGTTCAAAATCGTGCCTGAACAGGTCCCAATTCTTCGAGATTGCAACGGGACGGTGTGCGTGCCGGATCTGTCCATCTCTGCTACCCCTATGTAAGTGCCTCTATCTCAAGGCTATTAGCAATAATCTATTATTCAAGACTTTTACTGGTTACACAATCATGAATGATGTCTATACATAATGTCCGGTTTTATCATACTGAAGATTTTACAAATCAGGGTTTAACCACTTTGATTGGTTATACCCGTAGACGATATATTCAATTTTATACCCTATAGGACCTACTTGTTTTTAACAACCATCTTGCAGTGTTTTCTCTTTGAGTTATTACTTTTCACGTGATGCGTGCGAGTATATCGTATATGTGAATATTTTATCTACGTTGGATATGAAACAAGTGAACAATACAAGTGAACAATATAAAACTTCTTCTTCTTCACGAGTCACTATATATAATATACATGTACTCCATCCATCCAGTACTCCAAACGGGATCTGGTCTGATTGTTGAGGACATCCAGGGCTTTTTGAATTATCTGTCCAGGCAGGAGGAGACAAGAAGAGAATCACAATGACAAATAGAACTGTCATTGTAAACGATGATGGAATTCGAAATAGAATTGAGTGGTCCTGGTGATAGTGACATATCAAATATACTGAAGTACACATTGAATTCAGTATACACTGAGGACAGCAGTATTGTAACAATTGTATTAGAAGTTAGATTTGCTTGTGTGGCCCAATGACAATAGTAATCATAAGAATATGACAGCATTTACTCACCTTTTTATTGTACTACTACAGGTTGATCTTTATCATGAACCTGCACTGTAAAAACATCGGTGTTAGATTTAACACCACGGGTGTTAAATCTAACACCGATCAAACTTCAATAAAGGACCACACCCACAGGTGTTAAAAATGCACTGTGATGGTGTTGAAAAGTGTTCACCTGACACTTCGTGGTGTTAATTTTGACACTGTACCTGGTGTTATTTTGACACTGTACTGCTGTTAATTCAAAAATGACACCACATGGTGTTGATTTGATATTTGTTGGTGTTAATATCAATGGTTTAACACCCGTCCAGCTTCAATAAGAGACCACACCAGCTGGTGTTACTTTGGTGTAAATTTATTTTCGCATTTTTTCAAAAATCTAGTATTTCAATGTAAAATTCTTGATCGTCTTGTTTAAATTAAAAATCAACAAGAAGTGCAGTTACTAAGAAAATCTTCAAAAAACAGTTTAAAATTTGGAAATGACACCCGGAGGTGTTAATTTAACACCATAAATGAGCACCGAAAATTTAACACCAGCTCGGTGTTCACTATTTAACACCGGACTTTTTGCAGTGTGCCACTATTGATGCCTCAGAAATAGGATCCAATTCAGAACTCCCCATGTGGTATCCCAGATTCACTCCTTTGTGTAGTTGTGTATTCCTGTGTTTGAATTTCGTTTACAATACTCCCGCTGTGATATCGATTATTGCTGTATGCAAGTATTATAAAGTTGACTTGTCTATGAATAGAAATCGTAATTGGTCACTGTCCCAGCAGTTCTCAAGTGCCTTTGATCGTTGGCGCAGAGGGCGCTGTGGTCATCAGGACGATCATTTTAAACAAAGGGGAGGATGCGTACGAATCGGTGCTGAACTTTACAGAACCACGTGACTTCTTCTTCACACGAGCTGTACAGCGTACCGAGGTGAGAATCTAGGTCTCATTTTATCAAACAAAAACAAAACAAAAAAAGTTGCTATGATAGCAACTCTTGCTGGAATGGCAGTTGTCATGGTAACGACAAGAATCCAGCTTCCTGATTGGCTGTTGCTATGGGAAGTTGTCATTCCACGTTCCAGCAAGAGTTGCTATCCTAACATCTCTTATGAAATGGGGCCCTGGTGGCCGACAGTTTGCTTCACAGGATCTGTAGTGGATGAAGACACGTTTGCGGCTTGCGCTTTCCTTCTTTTCCTTTAAAAGGAGTAGGATTACATTCATTTTAGAAGACCACAGTCGCAGAGACTATATAGTTTTAACATATTTTGGCCCACACACTCAAATTCACCAGCAAAATGAATACGCAAAATACATACATCGTGAACAATATGATAACACAATTGCATATCTATCTGCTTGTCCTTGAATATAGCTCTGCTTTTTTGCCGATTCGAAATCGTAAAATCCGCACATGTACTCAACCATATAGACAGAGTTGTTTAGGACGCTTAATGCAGTTCACGAAAGCAAAACTAATGATATCGAGTGTTCTGTCTTTTTCTTTTACGGCTTTATAGTAATTTAGATAACTGCCCTCTCTCTCGCTATCTCCCCTCCCTATTCCCTTTTCACTCTCTATAACTGTCTACCTCTCTGTCTCTCCTATACTCTCTTATTCTAACTCCTTGTTAGTTTGGTAAACTGTTATCTTTTACTGAGCGCCTTGTTAAAATGTACTTGTAAAGTTTCAAATTCTCTTGAGCTACAGAATGAAGAGCGCGTGACGTGTACCAAGGACCATGCTTCGAAGTCTGGGGAATTCTCCTGTCTACTGGGGAATCCCATGAAAGCAGATGAAATGGTGAGTACACAACCTCCATTGTCCTGTGACCTTGACGGCTGGTATCAAGGAATATGCAAAAGTAGGCAAGGAGATGTGGAAACTGCGTCATTTTCGCTAAACCCTGATATAAATAAGATATTGCGTATGATTTTCGTGTAGCATGTGTGTCATTGGATGAACAGTTTGGGTGTATGAATTGTATTTGAAATCGTCATTGATCATCTGGAAGCACGCGATACCACCGATGCTTTACAAATCTATACAAGAGAATTGATGATATGAACGCTACACCATCAAAAAAGTAAGGCTTCAGTTACTTCCTGATCGTTGCTCTTTTCTCGAATATACATGACTCAAATGTTTTGACTACAAACAAGAAAATTGAGAGACAGTGATAAGCGTATTTTGGCGCAGATATAATTGATGATGTGATTTATCTTATGTTAGTAGATTTGTGTAGCGAAATAACAAGCAGTAGTTTCTACAAATCAAACGATTTGGCAAAACTTTGTTCAAGAATTAGCCTCGATCAAATATGTTTTAAGAATTTGAATATCATGTCAAATGCTATGATGTTCGAAATGTTTACCATTCGTAATATAATATAAGTCTGAATACACTACCTGAATTAAATTCACAGAGTATGCTTTAGAAGTATGTAGAATTTCAGTTGAGTTGAGAGACTTTGTATGATAGCGGATCAAGCACGATAAGCTGAACTATCATGGAAAATGCTTATTGTATAATTATGTTGTGTATTAACTATCAATGATATCAGTGATACATTATTTCATTTTGTCAATTCATTGAATCATTCTTATTCATAAAACACGAAATTCACAAGAATGTCATGATCAGGGTCATATCATTACAACGCACCCCGATTCGTTTGTTTGTTTGATTGTTTTAGGTCACACAATACCCCTGAATCTTCCTATTATATGACCTCGTTATAATTTCACCCCCTCCACTTTTTTATCCTAATTTTCATTCATTTTTTTCTGTGTTTCTTTCAAGTATAGATCGTGCTGGAGCTACAATTTGCCACTGATTCTGTCAGTGGTGATCGAAGCAATGTCTCCTTCCGGATGGACGTCTCCAGGTTTGTTTACTGTCTCTGTTTTCTTGGAAATAACAAAATGTCGACTTTGCCTTCAGTTGAAACCTAGCAAACTTACTTACTGATGTGGAGACCAAGTTCGTGGTTTTTCAACTTCAGCACAAGTGACTCTGTTCTCGTCACTGATCTCTATTCCCCATAGAGATCAGTGGTTCCCGTAAATTTATCCCGATTTGGAATATTGTGGTTTCCATACACGCTGCAGTTAGGTAAATAGCACCCCAAAATTTAAATTAACCGTGCACTATAGTACACTTGTAGAAAAAAACGAACGTATGTAACATGTGGACAGACGTGGACGTTACATTTTTGTCCGTCCATGTTACATCCGTTCAGCCTAAACTCTATAAATGTACCTTAATGCACAGGTAATTTGATTTCTTTGGATGATGTTATCTCTTATCATCCATATCAGTTCATTTAGTAAAGAAAGGATCATTTTCCATGGAAGATACTTAATATGACCGTCATACATTAGTACACCAATGTCTGTCCACCTGTTACATACGTTCACATGAGATTTTCATCTTCAATTTGCAGAAATAAAAACAATATATAAGTGACTTATTTAAAGAAAAAAATATTATTCAGGAATCACTTAAAGCAATTGTATTTCATTTAGAAAGTAAAGCACTGTGGATATGTCCGAAACACCAAATGTAACGTTGGGGGTCCCATTACCTTGAAAATGCCCATATACGTTTGTAGAACACAGGAAGAAAAATTATTATAATATTTCTTTCACGTATGATTTCACAGGATAGAGCACAAATTAATTATATGATGTTAAGACAGACTGTACTCCTCCGTCTGACTTCCAAGTAATGTGAATACCACGCCTGTATTATGATATATAATATCGCAAAAAAAACCCCACCAAGACAAAGGATTTCAATTTTGTTTCAGATTACAATGAAATTTCTATGGCGTTTGTAACAGAATACCCTTTAGCAAAACATTTACCCAGTCAAATAAACTTATATATACCGCTATTCGATAAGATGTATGTACCGCTTTCCATAAGATGTCACAAAATTGTTGGTATAAATTGATGATCGTATGGGCGTCGCTTCACTCTCTCTCTTGGTAGCGTGCACATGGATCTACCCGACACCCTGGCCGATAATATTGCTACCGTTGAAGTCGAGGTATCAACACGGTCGGATATTGTTTTACGGGGGTGAGTGTTGTTGCAAGTATAGTGTCAGTTTCAATTTTCAATTGAATGCCTAAGAGCATCATGTAACTGGTACACTCAAGAGAAACTTTTGTCACATTCATACATTCATGAAAAACCTTGACCACAGTATGAACCTTATCCTTCCATGTCTATATGAGAAAAAAAAATATGTTCCACAAGCTACGATTTCAGTAAAATATGACATTACTATATTTGCATATAATGTATTTTTTTGTACATCCCATTCTGTTGAAAAAGAGAAAATTAAAAGTGTATTTGAACTTGAATTTGAATTTGAATTTGAATTTGAATATAGTATCGGTTTTAGCCCATCCTCTGTAACATACTGTGACGCATTACGAGCGAAGCCGTTAAACACGAAACTTAAACCCACTTTTGAAAAGGCCATGTAGAAAACTACTTTCTGTTTTCTCTATATTTCTTGGAATGATTCCGAATTTTGTGTTGATACATTGTAGATTCCAAGAGCTTTGTGCACACTTCTCCCATTTTCTGTACATGATACAGAGTGTCACAGACAGAATTCGTCTTCTATGAGGAGTTACCACCAGGCAGCAATCGTACCGCGCCGTCGAAAGAGGGCGAAATCCCTCTCATCACCCATCGATATGAGGTGGGTTAAACCCATTTGCCCGAATTCACGAAGGGGGTGCAGTATTGAAAACATGTTTTAAACCATGGACAAAGACAGTAGTTTTGTATGGGGCACCAAGTGTCGCATGTCCTATTTCGTTACGAAATGACTGATTCCGGGGAGGAAATACCCCCACCCAAAAAAGTAAATGAATAAATAAAGAAACAAATTAACAAATAAATAAATAATTAAACGCAACAAAACAAAACAAAACAAACAAACACCCGACAACTTTGTTACGGTTTTCTTTGATCTGTTGCTTATGAAACCTATGCAAACTGTATTTGTTCCATGTTTTATCATCAATCAGATTTTGAATGAAGGACCCAGTAAGCTTGGGGAAACGGAAGTGACGATACGCCTGCCACACTCGACCTTTGACCCTAAAAGTCAGCTGATGGTGCTCGAGAGTGCAGAAGTCGAAGGAGGGGAGCCTTGCAACATAAGTTACACCGAGCCCACACAGACAGCCTCGACATGGACTACGGTCAGTTATAAATTTGTATGTGTAATATCAGTGAAAATGATAATGCTGCATGTTGCTTACATTTTCGTTACATTCATTTCGTTACCATCATGGCCAGAACTTATACTTACTGTTAACCAATTCATCCATAAAGGTTGTCCTCCGCTCCTTCCTCCTCCCTCTCTCTTTCCTTCTCTCCATCTTTCTCTCAATCTCTTACTCATTCTCTACTTTTCTTTCTCTTTCTATCTTTGTTCCACCTAATTTTTCTAGTAAACGTCTTTTGCTTTCTCTGTTTCATCATAACAGTAGTTCAAAACTCTCTTCCGATAGTTTTATACGCACATACACAGAAGAGTATGGAACATTGTTTGGTTTTATAACAAAAACAAAGTAATGCAAGCGTAATATTCCTTTTTTTTTTATCAGGACGCAACCTCAGCAGTGACAACGGCCACGATGCCGGCTGCAGTGTCGACCACGAAGGGACAGTCAAGCACCACCCCCTACTACAGAATCGACCGTCCACCGGCTCGACGACGACGACGACGCAGCCAGGGCTCTGCGGCAAACGTCACGGCTAATGACATGGAAGTGTTTGGACTGGAAGACTTTGAAGTCGTGGACTGTCTCGGGTCGGAGGTGGACTGTTACTCAGTCATGTGCACGATCCCGTTGTTGGGCACGAGGAAGACATCCGAAAGAGATACAGCGTCTATCATTGTGACGTCAAGATTACTGGTCGACGTTCTGCGCACTGTAAGAATAAAATGATGCTTTCAGGCAAACAGTGCTGAGTCCAAAGAATTCAGTAAATTTGCCCTTTTCGTTATCCTGACTGTACTTAATACGTGTTTTTCGAATACTTACAACTTAAATTATGATGATTTCTGATCTTATTTCCTGCGTGTAACCTTACCAGTACTACCATTGCGCTCTTGGCATATTTTGGAAGACCTGCCAAAATTAATTTCTAAGCACAGCCATCTACCTCTTTTGTGAGCAAAATACCCAGATCATGATTGCACCCCGTAAACGAACTCAGTAACTATTGTAAAAGAGTAATAGATAAAGGTAATAAAAGTTGTTTTTATTTTTAGTTTTTGCCATCATTCGTAACTCGTGTGAATATCACAAAATGAAAAATGTGATTCATTACCTCAATAGCAGCTAATCATGCTTCCATACAAAACAAAACAAAAAACCCCAAAGAAAAAACTAATTACCACTCATGAATTTTGTCTGTTTCGTTCACGAGGGAACTTTGGTCGCTCAGCACATATTTTTTTCAGCGTCAATTATGTATCAATTCTTGCAAGACTTAACTAATTAATCCATGCTTAGATTAGTGACAACAACAACAACAACAACAACAAACAAACAACAACCACAAGAGGGCAAACAATGAAGTTTGACAGTCACCGGCTGGGTGTGGTCAGTACCAGTCGGATTCTTTGCATGCCACTTATGGGCAGACGTGAACATAATTTTCACAGACTGTATCAAACGACGCCCCCTTTGCAATGATCGTTAACACCGACTTCACGCATTTTACGGATGGTTTAATACGTCATGACTAAAATCTTTGCAGACGGCCAGTTCACGGGCTCTGGCTCTTACTTCGGACGCTACTCTCAATGTCGTGGGAAGTGCCTACAGAGTACATCTCCAAGAAAACATCACCGCGACAGCAAAAGTGAGTTAAATTTGACAGCAAAAGTGAGTTAAATTTGAATTTTACACAAATAGATAAATGAATCAATTAATTAATTAATTAATGATAAATGAATGAATAAATGGGATGAATAAATGACTGATGAATGAATGAATGAATGAATGAACGAACAAATAAATAGATGAATGAATGAATGGATGAATTGATTAATTAATTATATATATATATATATATATATATATATATATATATATATATTGGAAAAATTATTCTGATATTGAATCAAATAAATTTCCCAAGGCTACTACTCGGATCGCACCCCGCTGGATGGTGGTGACCACGGGAAATGACGATGACAACACAGCTGAAATAGGCGTCGAGCTGGGGCGGGCGGGCATCTGGGCCGTGGTCGGAGCTTGCCTCGCTGGAGTAGCGGTGCTGATTGTGACCAACTTGATCCTATACAAGGCAAGTGTCGCTTCTCCTATCAGTAATAATTCAATATAGAGTCCGTGCATTTACGTTTCCAACCAGAAAATGGCAATCATTCGTTAAGGATGATTTCTAAGGCTGCTGCTGCTGTCGCTGCATGATTTCTTCCACTATTTTCACTCATAGTCGCTGAGGGAAATCTTTTTAAAGATCTTGCTTCACTCCTTTTGGTGACTCGGGAGTTTGTTGTTGTCTTAATCTAGAAATAACCGTCGTTCCTTTCTCTTTATGCTTTTGATATTTTTGAGAATGATTCATACAATCACTGCGGCGTTAACATGACAAACACATAAACCATGCATTTAACTGAACATCATTGATAAAATGCTGCTTTATCATTTTTCCACTCCTTTGTTTTCTCCTCTCTTCTCTCACATGGCTTCTTAATAACTATTATCTTCGGTCGTATTTCATAAATCATTTCATTGATCATAATATATTTGTCTCATAAATCTCTTCTCTCTGTTTTGCGGATTTCATTCTGTGTGCTCGAATGCACCTAACTTCTTCAAAATCCTTTTGTGATATCTTTTTTGTACTTATTATTATTATCATTATTATTATTATTATTATCATCATTATTATCATTATTATTATTATTGTCATTATTATTATTATTATTATTATCATTATTATTATTATTATTATTATTATTATTATTATTATTATTATTATTGCCATTTAGGTTGGCTTCTTCAAGCGACAGCAAATTGGCATTGAAGAGAAGCCAGCCAAACTGCGCCGCAATAAACCTGACCGGATGAGCATACGGCAGCGAAGTGTTATCTTCGACGACTGACACCCCGCGGGATCAGCCGCCCCCGGGAAACCTAGCAGACATTCCTCATAGTCACCGGGCGTAGTCAGTATACTTGGTTGCTGAAGGAGACAGAAAGACAGCTTCTAGTAATCGCCATGTTCTTTGTTTGTTATATCTTCCTAGTTTTATTTTCTTCTTCTTTTAATACCTCTGTCCCGAAGGATGTCATTATGTCTCCGGATTGTCCATCTGTGAGTTTGTTTGTCTCACAGCTGGTAAATGCGGGACAAAAACAAAACAAAACAATTTAAAAAAACCTCCATGAATTTTCTTGATACTGTACCTATGACCCATTTGGGCCAGCTGAGGTGAAGATGCGCCAATAAGATATGGAAAAAAAAAAACAGAGTCAAAGATAAAAGAACGCTGAATTGTGGCTGAGATTTACATTTTTCACTATCGCTAACATTGATATGAAATTGGGTATGAAAGCTAAGAAAAGAAATAAAAGTAATTTATACGAAATGCGAGGGGTGAAAGGTCAAAGATCACAGGTAAGTGTACCTAAGAAATACTGTCATTTGCAGCCATTTCATTTCAGCTAGGAATGTTCAATAGTGATTAAGTTTGCGGTTGTGGGTAGAAAAAAATATTGGCACTTATGAGCATGAATATGATATTTGTGAAAGGTCAGAAATGAAGGTCTAAAAGAAGGCTCTAACGTTACTTTATTTTCGCAAAACAAAATGTTATTTCCAGCTTTAATTTCAGCAAAGGAACATTCAGTTATCACGTGGGCTTACATCTGTAAGTGGATGTGCGAGTAGAAATAAGTTGAGTAGTGAGTATTATCTGGTGTGGAAATTTTAAAAAAGCGATCAATTATGCTGTAGTTGCCTGAAATGACAATGGTCAATAATGGTGAAAGCTTTGAGGTCTTAGTCTATGTAATGAGGCCCCCATAATCAAAGTCAAAATGGCATTTTCTTACGTAAATTCCATCAACTATTGAAAAAAGTCCAGTTTGGTTTGGTGCTCTTTGGCCTGATGGATTGAATTAGATTTAAAATAATTCGTTTTTTCTGGGATTGTTAAAGGTCAGTTTTTGGTTAATGATCAGGATTAATGAACGCCATCAAATGAATGACCATTAAATGGAAGTCATGTGCATGTACGGTATGTTACCGTGATTGCGTAAGAAGCAGCCAAATTCATACACTTTTGGGAGCCATGGAGCCTCTGTATACAATGTCCGTACTTCATTTGCGCCCCCTCCCCCCCCCCCCCCTTTACGGAATTCCTGGATCCGCCCCTGCGTACTTCAATATCCCAGTTTTCATGTCCAAGAGTGGACAAATAATCCATGCACATGGCTACCTTCTTTACATGCTCCTTAAAGGGATCGTACAGTTTTGGTTGAGACCTAATTTCAGTTTCTAACATTTTTTGGTGATATAATGAGAAACCTCTTATGAAATATGAAAGAGCATGTAATTTTATAAGGAATTCAACGTTTATTTGATGAAAATTGGTTTTGAAATGGCTGAAATATCCAAAAAAAGAGCGATTCTAATAAAGTGTGGGACCCACACTTTATTACGATCGCTTTGTTTTACTTTGTTTTTGGATGTTTCAGTCATTCCAAACCCGATTTTCATCAAATAAACTCTGAATTCCTCTTAAAATGGTATGCACTGTACTATATCGTAAGTGTTTTCTTGGTATCTCGCAAAAAGTTAAAAGCCCAATTCTCATCTCCACCAATACTGTAGTATTGCACAAACAACCATTGCTTGATACAAATTAAACTGCTATCCCTAAATCTTGTAATTGCTATTAAATGCTATATCGGTAATCGTTTTTACTATGGCAAGACAAATTGTACGCGTATAAGACAAAACTTTTTCTGGTGCACAAGAGAAAACCAATGCCAAAGTTTCTCTTGTGCAAACAAATCATGTGAACGAAAGTTAGGCAGTATGATGTGTAATAATGATGGCGATGATCCACAGCATTTGTATAGCGACAAAAGGCGGTCTTCAAGTATGAGATATAAAAATGCTGTCAGTACAATATTTATATAATATTGGATGGCCTTGAGATTAATACAAGGAAATATTGGACGAGCTATGCACAAATATTGGACGAGTCGAAGACGAGTCCAATATTTTGCTTAGCGAGTCCAATATTTCCTTGTATTAATCGAAAATAGGACATTCAATATCATCATTATTATCCTACAGAGGATTTTAGCAAAGAATGTTTTCACTCAGGCCTTGTGGAGCCGGGAAATGTGCAAACGCCGGGAAATGTGCAAACGCCTGGAAATGTGCAAACGTCTCGCCGGGAAATGTGCAAACGCCGGGAAATGTGCAAACGTCTTGCCGGGAAATGTGCAAATCTCTAAATTTCATCAACGGGAAATGTGCAAACGTGACGCCGGGAAATGTGCAAATGTTCAATTTTGCCGGGAAATGTGCAAAACGTCGCCGGGAAATGTGCAAACCATTCATTTCACCTATATTATGTAGAGATGGAAGAGAAACTCTCAATCAAAGCTGCGCACGAACCATTACCATCTTTACCACCTGTCTTTTTATGCCTCCGCCACGAAGTGGTGCCGGAGGCATTATGTTTTCGGGTTGTCCGTCCGTACGTACGTCCATCCGCTTTCGTTTACGCGATAACTTGAGTAATGTTGACTGGAATTTTACCAAATTTGTTGCAAGTATAAAGTATGATAGGGTTATTATTTGATAAGATTTTGGGTGAAATCGGCCTAAGGTCAGAGGTCAAAGGTCAAGGTCAAATCATGAAATTCTATCCGTTTACGCGATAACTCAAGACTGGATCGAGCAAATTTCACCAAACCTTGTCGGAGGATGATGTATGATGGGGCAATTACTTGATTAGTTTTCTAGTGAAATCGGACAGAGGTCAAAGGTCAAATATCAAGGTCAAATCCTAAAATTTATCTGTTTACGTGATAACTCAAAACTGGATGAAGCAGCTTTCACCAAACTTGGTCCAAGGATGATGTATGATGAAACAATTAGTTGAGTAGATTTTAGTGACATTGGCAAGAGGTCAAAGGTCAAAAGGTCTTGGTCAAATGCTAAAAATGTTGCTATTTCCCCCATAACTATGCAATGCCCAAAGGTATTTTCTTGAAACTTAGTGTAGACATGTACTACTGCGTAAAGATTCTCCAAAGAGAGTTTCATGTCATAAGGTCAAAGGTCAAAAGGTCAAAGGTTAGGTGAAAATGTTGCAATATCACTTTTCTCGCAAATGGTTCAATGTATCTTCATGGAACTTGGTGCACGCATGTACTGACTGGCAAGGATTATCTAGGGAATTTAGGGGTCGTGGGTCAATAGTCAGGGGGTCAAAGGTCAAGGTCAACTCCTCAAAATTTTACTATTCCCCTCATATACTAGTATATGCAATGCTTGCATTATTAGTTTTAAAACTTAATATATACGTGCATTACCTAATGGAGATTCTCCGGGAAATTTCCAGCCAGAAGATCAAAGGTCAAAGGTTAAGTGTCAAGGGCCAGGTTTCAATACCCCCCCCCCCAAAAAAAAAAAGAAAGAAAAACTGTCTTGTACTGTAATTACATTCTTTTTTCATACCTTGGAAATTACTCAATGCATAAACTTATAAAATTGACCGTCAGAAGTCAAGTAAAAATTCTCAATTCCCTAAATATGTGTACCTGCACTCTTAGACAATAATCATAGCAAACCCAGTTCAAGGAAAGTGAACATTCAAGATATTTCTGACAAACTTGTCATTTCAATATTTTGCCAGTTATGTGAAACTGTCATCACACATTGTGAAGACATTGTACTATACACCTAATGGGAGAATCATGCATTATGGCGGAGGCATCAGTCGCCATAGCGACATTTCTAGTTTTTTATTACATTTTCAGCATTTCCTTGCAAACCCTACAACGATTTTCACCAGATTTGGCAGATAACATCTTAATGGTGATATGATCGTAATTTGTCAAAATGAGCCCCCCCCCCCCCCCCCCCACACACACACACCAGTCCTAAGGAGGGGGCGGGGGGGGGGGGAGGAGTTGAAGCCTCAGAGTCCCTATACCATGTATAAACGCTTGATTGTTTTTCTTCATCTGTCGAACCGAAAAAGAAAGTGCTAAGTTAGTGTTATGAAGACATTAATGACTAAAGTTTCATGTTTGATTATGGCGGACCCAGGGGTGCCCTTATCGGGGGTGAGGGGGAGGAGGGGGATTTTCCGCATTTTCAGCATATTCTCGAAAAATCTAGGACGGATTTTCACCCAACTTGTGAAATATAGAGACAGTCATATTTATGGAAATATAATCTTGATTTGTTAAAATGCGTCCCCCCCCCCCCCTCGTCGAAGGGGGGGGGATTAAAGCTTCACTTTTAACATCCCAAAAATCTGATTTTTTTTTAATCTTCTTCTGTCAAACCGAAAAAGATAGCGTTAGTGCTATGAAGACATTAAAGTGATTAATGAATGAAATTTCATGTTTGATTATGGCGGATCAAGGGGTGCCAAGTTCGGGGGGGGGGGGGGGGGAGGGTGATGGGTGGCGGGGGATATTCCACATTTTTAGCATCTTCTTGAAATATCTATGAGGGATTTTCCCCAAACTTGACAGATAGCAAGATTATGGTAATAATTATGATCTTAATTTGTTCAAATGAGCCCCGCCCCCCTTCCCCCACCGCCGAAGGGGGGGGGGGGGGGGACTGCGGGGGTTGAAGCTTCAACGTCCCTAAACTGTAGGACTTCTTCTGTCAAACCGATAAAGATAGAGCTAAGTGCTATAAAGACACAGCGTTAATGAATGAAATTTCATGTTTGGTCATGGCGCGGATCAAGGGGTCTCCAGATCGAGGGGGTGAGGGCAAAGAGAGGAATTTTCCACATTTTCATCTTCTTGAAAAATCTACGACAGATTTTCACCAAAATTGGCAGATTTCCTCTTTACGGTGATATGCACTTAATTTGTTAAAATGAGCCCCCCCCCCCCCTCCCATACACACACACACTGCTTAAGGGGGGGGGGGGGGGTTGAAGCCTCGGCGTCCCTAAACTCAATTTTTTTCTTCTTCTGTCAAACCAGAAAAGAGAGCTTAGTTAGTGCTATGAAGAAATTAATGGCAGAAATTTTATTTCACGTTTGATTGTGGCGGATCGAGGGGTGTCTTTATCGGGGGGGGGGGGGTTGAGGGGGAGGAGGGGGATTTTCACACATTCTGCATCCTCTTGGGAAATCTTTGACGGATTTCCACCGAACGTGGGAGGAAGCATCTCTCATAGGGTAATAGAGTCCCACTTTGTTCGAAGGGGCAACAAGTCCAAGTTGTTCCCCTTCCCCAAAGCTATAGGGATAAGACCAGGGTAGCCCCCACATCATTTAGTAAGCAGAAGTGAAATTTCATCAAAGTATAGATCTACCTTCTAAAAATGTGATAAGATTGTGTTCTATTACTCTTGGTTGTATAGAAAATTTCTTTAAAAAGTATGTATTCCGGGTTTTTTTTCATATGTATAGGGTTTTCAACAAAATTCTGAATTCCACCCGAACGACCCCACCCCCCTCGTGTTGGTCCCTTTCAAGTTCAAGGGGCGGAGATGAGGTAGGGGGGGGGGGGCTCCATCTCCTCCCACTTTAGGGGTTGGGCAGTGCTCATTTAGACAAATTGAGGTCATATCACCAGATAAATACGCTACGCTACGTTTCAAGCTTGGCAAATATCTATTATAAGGGTTTCAAGAAGAAGCTGAATAAGTGACCAATCCGCCTCCGCCGCACTTAACGTTAATATTCATGAATTAACTTACCATAACAGGCACCAGCACTCTATTAGCTCCATCATTTTTGTATAGAAGGTTTTGTTTTCTTCTTTTTAAAGCTGATATATAATTTTATTATCCGAGGGATGCGTCTTGAGTTTTCAGGAAAAAGACAAAAAATGTAAAAATTAAGACTCCTTCCTACCCACTCACCTTGTTGGGCATCCCTTCATCTGTCATTGTAAACTTGAGCCTACTTGTACATCATGCATTAACTGTATTTACAGTACTATCACCATAAAGATGCTAGGGCCAAGTTTGGTGAAAATTCGTCATAGATTTTTCAAGAAGATGGAGAAAATTTTGAAAATCCCCCTCCTCCCCCTGGTTACAGCTCGTTATTCCGAAGGATCGTTATTCCGAGGGCTCTCCCCCCCCCCCCCCCCCCCCCCCGACGTTTCGCGCTATAAATCTGTAACGTGAGAAGGCCTCGTCGCGAGGCTTCTTGAATTTTTTCGTTCAAGTCTCGCGCAACTTTTGAGACCAAATTTGCAACGTCCGCGCATACTTTTGCGAAGCCACGCCCATTTTTGTAACGGAATGTCGCCCCAAAACGGGCACAATTTTGTGATTTTGTGTACATTTCCTATGGAAAAGAATGTTCTGTCATGAAAGTCATAAGAACCTGATTATTTTTACAATTAATCACTTTCATTTATTAATTTTGTGCTAATTATGGTAGAAGAGTGGTCAGTGACAATTTCCAATGAAAAAAATAAAGAAAAAACAAAAGTTTAAAAACAAAAAATACATAAGAAATTCTGAAAACAATGAAATACATAAGAATTAAAATGAGTTTTGGAAGTTTTTGTGATGTACAATTGTTGAATATGTAAAAACAAATTTACAGATCAAAAATTAGACTCTCAATGCTGTTAATTAGGCTAAAATATCATCTTGAGCTTAATTTGCATAATTAATTAATTAGAATTAGAAATTGATTGTTTCAAAAAATCTGATGACACTATCTTGTAGATTATGACGTGGGTCTCACGCATGCGAAATTTCATCGTGATCACACCACCAATGCCCGAGATCTCATGGGGGGGGGGGGGGGGGGCGGAATCCATTCTCTCTCCCCCCCCCCCCCCCCCCCCCCGGTCTGAGCATAGCACTAAAAAAAGCCCTGCCCCTTTAGAACCATCCTAGCTCATTCTTATTTGGTTATATGATACAAGAAGAATTTCGATAATACCGTAGTTTTGGGACTTAATTGAGCCCCCCTCCCCTTTTTCGGGGGGGGGGGGGGGGGATGGCTACTATATAAACAAATTGAGATCCCATTGCCATAATCGTACTACCTGCCAATTTTGTTGAAAATCTGTCAAGGATTTTATTAAGAAAATCTAAATGGTGGAAGTTCATGGGCAGTTTTGATATGGAGTTTATCTATTATCTTTATACACAATATCGCTAAAGTAAATGATTTGCACATTTCCCGGCGACGTTTTGCACATTTCCCGGCAAAATTGAACTTTTGCACATTTCCCGGCGTCATGTTTGCACATTTCCCGTTGATGAAATTTGCACATTTCCCGGCAAGACGTTTGCACATTTCCCGGCGTTTGCACATTTCCAGGCAAGATGTTTGCACATTTCCCGGCGTTTGCACATTTCCCGGCGAGACGTTTGCACAATTCCCGGCGTTTGCACATTTCCCGGCGTTTGCACATTTCCCGGCTCCACAGGCCTACCCTTTCTGTCTCCGACTCCGAGTGCTGTTCCTACTGTGTAGTGATCCTGACATGGGGTATGGTACATGTACACTCTTCAGTGCAAGTTAATCCACTTCAGTCTCTGATAAAACAGTGATCTATGTATCCAAGGTAGCCGTCATGTTACTGTTTAGCTAATTTAGACCAGAATTAGATGTATTTGTATCCGAGATCTGAGAAAGAATTCACGTCATATCTATACCGTAGATCGTGAAAGATCGAATTAGGCTACTACTACCACAACTAGTCCTACTGTGCTGTATATAACGTATTGTACACACGTACGTACATGTACAGTAACTGTAATATGCATATCGCGCATGCAAATGCAAGCGCAGCGGCGGCGGCCGGCTACATTATATCGCGCGCGGGCTATCTAGCAGTAGCGCTGAGCATGCAGAGCTGCAGATCAATCGTCGCCTTGCGCCTGCATGCACAAAAAAATGCAACTTGTTTTCATCAAACCTAAATATAACTTCCTGTTATGAAAGTGATATTTTGATAAATTGTGTGAAAAACAATTTCAACTAATTGATATATGAAATGTGTTTGTATAAACACAGAATTTTAGAAGAAACGATATTCTAGTTAATTCGTGATTGACCAATCACAGACATTTTTACTTCTTATTTCAGGTCATCTCGTATATATCTCAACCAATCACGGTGCAGTTTATAAAAAACTTTGGGGAATCCCCCTCTTGCCGTCCAATATTTTAAATATTGGTCGCCTCGGCAAAAAAATATTGGTCGAGTTCAACAAACTTTTTAAGTGGGTTGGAGGTTATGAGGTGCGTCGACAAAATAACACTTGTATTTGGGCTCTAAAAATCCTCTGTATGGATAATAATGGCCTATAGTGTCTTCCAGTTTTTTGTTAATCACGATTTGATCCAGACAAGATGGTATGTGATGCTAAGAGCCACGCGTAGGCCCTATATCTGTATATGTGTAGAGGACCTCTGTAAAGAAAGCTTTCTAGAGACAGTCAATCCGTTTTCACATTCTCGCTAACGCCTTGACATAGACGCCTATACACAATTATAGTTTATGTGTTTGAATTTACATCTTGAAAGCTAAGAATACGATTTGCATAATAGTGTGTCATTAAAGCTAACATTGATTATGTGAATACCTTTCAATGATTTTGTTTCTGCTTGTCCGTGTCTCCTTGCGATCATGGGCCTACCTTTTCAGCTAGAAACAATTTGCAATAGGCGTACTCATTACGGAACTGGATTAATGGAAGTAAGGATTGCTTTCAACTCGGCATACAACTGTTATTTCAGTATACACAAAAGTGAACATACAGTACAAATGGAGTATGTCATGAGTACGTTTTTATGTGGTGTGTACAGTGGCGGATTCGGGAGAGGGTGCACCGGGCGTGCGCCCCCTTTTTTATTTTTGATAAAACAAAAGAAATAAACAGAAAAATGGGAGCGTGGGTGTGCACCCCCTCCCCCTTTAATTTTGTAAAGGCGTCTCCCCTTCACAGAATCCCTGGATCCGCCTCTGGTGTGCGTGTGTGTGTGTGTGTGTGTGTGTGCGCGCGCGCGCGCGTGTGTATGTGTGTGTATATATGGAAGAAAAAAAAAGATAGTCCATTTTTGAAGATTTTGAAGTTCGGTCTCTGTCATAAAGTACAAAATTATACCCTTTAAATGATATATTGGTCACTACATATAAAGGTACATGTTCGAAGTTACAGTCAAAAGAAGCAAAAATTTTCTTGTTATTCTTTTTATTTTTCTTGACCTTTAATCGCAAATATCTCCATTTGACAAATATGGACTTATCGGTTTTTGCAAACAAACTCTTCATATATATATATATATATATATATATATATATATATGGACTGTTATACAATCAACAGCAAACATTATGCTAAATGTACCTGCAGTTTTGGTTTGGCGGAAAGTAAAAACTTTTGCATGTACATGTACAAGCAGCATGTCATTATTGTAATTTCCTTGTGCCCAGAGGCATAAAAATAACCAAAAAGATACCATATCAGGGCAATTACCCCTTGGCTAAATACTGGTTATCGATAAGGTTAGAGTAAAGATTAGAAGGTTAGGTTTAGGGTTAGAGTTTGGGTTAGGGTTAGGATTAGATTTAGGATTAGGATTAGGGTTAGGGCGAGGGGAAGGGTCCGGAGTAATTGCCCAGGGGGTGGTTGCCCTAGACCCATTATTGTTGTTATTATCATCATTACAAGGTATTATTGTGTATTATAATCATTTCTATTACAGTGTACTATCATCATTTGCATCAGGGGCAGATCTAGGAATTCAGTAAAGAGGAGACACCTTTACAAAATTATAATGGGGGCACACACGCCCCTCGCCCCCCCCCCCCCCATTTTCTTTTCTTTTTATTTCTTTTGTTTCCACAATAAAATGAAGAGAGGGTGCACCCGACGCGCCCCTCTCTGGATCCGCCACTGTGCATTCAGCTCTGATCTACTTGGAAATAAGGACATGAGTGGCATGGCATGAGGATATAATCGCCTTGTCAAAGGGTACTACTGCCCAGCTGGGACACAACACATGACACAATATAACACAACACCTGAAAACAACACACCAGAAGGCCTGATTTCTCTGTACACTCTGTGTGCGAGGACTCTTCTTTAATTTCATTATTTATCTTACACTTTATAATGCTGCACCAGCGAGATGGATATAAGGAAGGAAAATTGTGATCCCTCCTTGGAAGCCGACATTGGAAAGACGAAACATGGCACACTTTCTTTGAACACACTTTGTAAGTGACAGGACAAACACTAACATTTCCATGCACATAGCATGAAATAAATTCTCCCTCATTTATATACAAAATATCCATCATAAGAAGGTGATAGTTGCTGTCGCAACAACTTCGTTATAAATGACTTTCCTTGCATATGTCACCGTCTACACAAGCACCATAACACCATCACCGTATAAATATGCTGAGTTGTATAAAAAATATATGTATATTTTCACTTATAAAAAAGCATTTTATACATTTCCACACATACAACATGTATCAAACACTTGAAGGATATCTACAAGGTTTAAAATATATATCTAACAGGCTAAAGACATATGCTACAGCATAATCACACGATTATTCAAGTGCAATAAAGGGCTTGCAGCATATGCGCCAATGAGAAGCTTTTAAGCTATTAACGAAACTACGATACACACTATTGATTCTCAGCCACTACTTTTTCCCATTAATCTGCTGAAAGTTTTGTCGCTAGAAGAAGACAAAAAAAGACTTGAATTCACTATACAGTACTTGAATACAAAATAAATGTCTAAATCGTTTCTGATCAGTGTATCATTCGAATATGACTGCTTCTTCAGGTCATATCCTTATGATAATCACAGATGAACAAATTTCAGGGAAGTGATACCCTGCAGTTCATCAGCCGTTTTCCTTTTCCAACTACAGGTGTACACGTTTGTATGTTGACTAATAAAAAATGTACTTCATAAATTTCATTATTACCATTTAATGATTGTAAGGTAAATGGTACAGATTATTACTAAAACGAGACATTACAGAATTTATGGACTACTGACAGACAGTGTAGAGTATGAAATGAATGCATAAGTGAATGAATTTGCTTGAAACCTGTAAGGTAGTTTCTTGTTTGTTTGTTTGGTTGGTTGGTTGGTGTTTTTTTTTATCAGCTGAAGAAACCTCAAAGTGACACCAGAAGGTTGCACTGAAGGCCTTTTTTTTCTTTATTTTGCTTGCTAGCTGATGATACCCGAAAGTGGCATAAGAAATATAAACCGCCCCTCCCCACACTTTTAAAGATATGGCGCCGGCCATAAGACACTGCAGCAAACACACAAATATTGGATACCTCCTTTCCAAAAAACCGAAAACAAAACAAAAACATAAACCCAACACAAGAGTACAATTAACTTGGTACTACTGAACGGACCTGACGAATGGCAACAGTAGCATTGTATGCAAAGCTTGGAGCTGACACAAAGACACAATATATTGCACATATCTATCACAACTTCATAGCACATTCCAGTTTTCCTGGCTGATGAATGTCATACAACGTCTGCATTGAAACATATTGATATCATTAATACCAAAACCATTCACAAACTGCAACTGATCATTTTCCATGTTTTTGAAAAGTGATTTATGTAAAATAGAGGTGAATCAATATCTTAACCACAGTCAACCTTTCCTAACAGAAGCTTGCACAAGTCAAAAACTTGAACTTGAAACAAACTTTTGGTCAACATAAGGTGAAGCTTCGTATGACACAAACACCAGATCTAAAAGTATCAAAGAAGCACAGACATTAAATTAGGGGCATCATGCAATGTATGTGAATATGGCATTAACAGGAGACAGACATCCAAAGTGCATTTGTACATACTGACAAAAAAAGAGAGAAGTATCGAACTACATGCAATTATTGTGTGCTTCTTTTATTACATGAAATAATCACACTACTACTGATACAAAAGTCAGCAAAAAATATTTCGTCTTTAAAAGAATGGATAGTTGATAAACTTATACAACAATATTTTCCATATTTCTATCTATTCACATGGGTATGACACTCAAGATACAGTACAAGACAATTACACTAGACAGTCAATTACAATTACATAACACAAAGATAGTGGTTATGGTCTTAGCCAGGACTCAACATTAACGATGGCCCGGGCCACTAAAATTTGGTGTCAGGCCACCAAATTTCCCAAGTCTATATTTTGGTGGCCCAATCGGCAATTACATGACAAAATGGATTGTTGTGTTTCCGTTTATTTCAGACAACTGCATTTCATTTTCGGGCCACCAAAATTTCAGATTGAAAGATTTTTAGTCGTGGCCTGAACGGGTCACCAGAGGCAAAAATAATTGTGTCGAGCTCTGTCTTAACTCTGGGTACATCTCTATACCCCTACATGGCAATCATGATAAAACTGCTCGCACAAGGGTGGGATGATTTTCTTGACATTTTTTTTTCTTTTTTAAACTTCATTCAACAATGCAAATTATGGTGTCATTCATATGAGATTCCCATCTTCTGTATTGACACTTTTATCATCCATCAACACCACGTCTTCATCCTCTACATCTACTCTCACTGTGCCTCCATTTTCTGTCTGGCCCTGGAATGTAGTCTCTTCATAAACATTTGGCTCGGTGGTATACTCATAGTTCATGATCATGTCGATCTTCATGGGCATTTCACCTGCCTCATCATCAGTACCGTCATCTTTGCCGTCAGTTGCTTCGACATCCTCATCATCGTCGAAGGCGAGGTTGTTTGCACCCCTCCCGTCTTCTCCGATATCGCGTCTTCTCCCCGTCATCTCGCGGGATGACTCAAATTTGATTTTGCCCTTTTGACCCGTTTTCCGGCTGTGTGTGCAATGTCAAAAAATAGGTGTTGTTTTGAGCAAATCACTACACTGACATTTAGAAATCAGAGATACCCAACTTACAGTGTATCAACTGCTCTAGCTGCCCAAGAGACATTCATAATAGCAAAACAATAGATCTTCAGGTTGCTTACATACTCAATATGTGTGTGTGCGGTGCGTGTGTTCACATTTTTTGTTGAGACTGGGATAGTCATACCAAGACACTTGATACAAGATATCATACTCTGATACCTCTTTCTTTGTCTGCCTGGATGAGGATGAAAACAGTTTTACTTGTCTTCAATACTGAGTTTCATAGTTTTGATCAAACTGTTCTGACTCTGCAATGAGTTTATTGCACAGTATCACAAACTTAATCTATTCTTAACCCGTCAAGGACGAGCTAATTCTCATACAACAGACTCCTGCCTGAGTATACTAAAGGAGTCGTTCTGAACAAGTTAATCATTGCGCATTGACAATCGACACCCAAAATCAGTCGTTATTGTCATGTTAATATGAAATCACTTGTATAATAGTACCTATAGCATTTTAAAGGGACTCCCTTTCTCAGATAAACAGATTGATCTCATCTACCTAGGGAATGCTTACAAAAGCCACTAACATTTGCTGAGCAGACCTACATAGCCTCCTCTTTGGTATCATATTATTTTTTCTACACCAAAACAAGAGCAATGCTCCAGGCTGACATTCTGAAAACATCTGGTCTTTTCTTGTGTGTTTTGGTTCGTTTGTTTGTTTGTTCGTTTGTTTGTTTGTTTGTTTGTTTGTGTGTTTGTTTGATTGTTTGTTTGTTTTTGTAGTTGTTGTGGTCGTTTGTTTGTTTTTTCAGATTGAGACCTACAAATATTAATTCCATTAGGATATTAGGCAATGAATGACTTACCACGTCCAGCAGTGCCACGAACTGATGATGCACATGAGAGGCAGGATGATCAACACACAGATGGCGATAATGACCCAGAACTGAATCTCTGTCAGCAGTGTTCCAAGGAACGTGTCTCCCGGGCTCTCTGCAGAAAGAAGACAAAGTTGACAAAGATTTACTGATCTTGAACAAGTGGTCGCAGCATTTCTCTTACTGTTTCGTGTTTACAAGTTTTGGGCCACTTTTCAATGAAAACAATAACACATTAAAAAGACTCTCAATGAAGCAATCACAGCGTGAAAAGCAAAATATCATTGATTTGGGTGAAGAAAACGTGCAATATTTTGAATATTATCTCTGTTTCAAGGGCAATGCACTTTCTCAAATCCTCACATTATCACCTTGAGATCAGCATATGAGCAAGAGTTCCTTGAATTCACTCAAACTCACTCAAATCCCCAAAAGTTTGAAACACCCTTTTGGTTTTCTCATCACTGTTATTTTGTTTGTTTTCTTTCCAATGGTATGCTAAGTCCATTTCAACATATATCTATCACTCACGAAAAATGGGTCTTTCACCTCTGTTCATTTACATGTGAATGCAAACGACTGTGCACATTCTATACGTGTTGACTTTGCTATAAAACTGGGGGAGAAATAAGTCAGATTGCTCTGCAAAACTTGAACATGAAGCTAACTGACTGACTTATCAACTCAAAGAAACAACACATACAGATGCAACACTGCCCCATCAAACTTCTTCTGTACAATTTAATGCAGGTGACTCCCATTATGACAAAGTCACCAGGACTAGCAGTTTTCTGTCCTATATTGATATTTCATTGCAACCAAAGAAAATTTTGCTCAATAAACTGTAATGATAATAATTTTGGGACCTGGATTTTTATCTATTGTAAAAAAATTTTTGTTATACAGTGCACTCCCGTTATAACGAGCACAGTTATAACGAAATTCAGGTTTAATACAACAAAGTCAAAATTTAGGCTCCAACATTATTAGCTTTATGAGATGCGCACAATGCATTGTAGTTACCTGTTGTTATTGGAGAGAGAATGGTTGTCGAGGCTGTCCTATTTTCCCGCCCGGCCATCCACCATGTGATGTGCGGTGCAGTAAAATACCAGATGCGCAATCCACCCCTGCCAACAAGGACCACTCCACTGCCAGACTGAATCCACAAACCTGGTCCGTTTAGGCAGGATGCAATGGAAAGTGATAACAGAGAAATAAAAATTAAATAACTTTGAGCTGGCCCGCCAACCTCTGTTGATAAAAAACTAGAGGAGCACCCAAAGAGAGCAGACCTCCGCTAAGCAGTGTCAAGATAAAAATATTGCCATTTCCAAGGCAGTCTCTTCAACACAAACATAGAGTTATAGGGACATCTACACAATACATTTGTTGTAATATCTGATCATTCATTGTTGTTAGGTCATTGGGAGATTATGCTTATTTTATGTCCTTTATGACCTCTTGTGAACTCTGACCTTTGACCTCATGACCACAAATTTACTTGTTTCTTTATTGCTTCATATGAACATACCCTGCAAGTTTGGTGAAAATCAGATCATCGGTTATTGAGTTATTGGGAGATTAGGCTTATCTTCTGTCCTTTATGACCCCTATAACCTTTGACCTAATGAACCAAATTTAATAGATTTTTTTCATACCTCATTAAGAACTCACCCTGCAAATTTAGTAAAAATTTCTTCATTCCTTCTAAACCCATCTCGTACACAAGCTGACAAACAGACACACACAGAAGCGAAAACATAATCTCTGCCAGCTGTAGGATTCACCTACAAGTACAGAATTACAATTACAACCCACCTGAGGTTTCATTGTAATAATATGCATCTATCTGGTCTCCAGTGCTGAACTCATCGGAGTAACCTAGGGGAAGACTGAATATGACGTCAGTCACACCCTCAGCATCAGCCCCGCTGGCATCGCGCACGGACAGCTCCACAGCGACCAGACTCTCGATGTCGACGAGGCTGCCGTTTGCACCTTCACGCACGGTTTGCGGTATCGCCTCATGGTCCCCAACCAACATTGCTATGGCGACGGTAACATTCTCTCCACCAAGGTGGTCGCTTACAACGGTGGCTACACCAACAAATCCCTCTCCAGTATCTGTTTTAAAAAAAAAAGTTTTAATGTTTAAAAATACAATTTCAATATCATTACAGGCAGCATGCATTTTCCTTTTCTTGTTAGAGCATTATGCTACTTATAAAGGAACATACATCTTTAGTTAGAACTGTTGTTGCAATTCTAGCTCAGATAATTGCAATGATGATAAAGAAATATTGTTCTTTAGATGAATGATAACATTGTTATAGAATATGCATTGAAACATAGTGAAGTAAAGACAACAGAAATACATATTTTTAATTTTTAATGAATTGTTAATTCATGGTCATGCATCATGATACTTTTAAAATAGAATAAAAAACCATGCCATTCGTGATTCATCTCTTTAAATGAGGTCAGATATGTTGGATGAATTGACTGAAAACAAACAAACAACTAAAGCATAATGCAAACTGAACAGCAAACATGGATACGTATCTCTTACCATGTCAGCGATAGCCGACTCATTTACATTTTCTGTCTCCTGTTCCAGCAGAGCTTTCATACATGCATAACTAATGAGATAACAGTACAGTTGCACATTGCATAAATGTCTTACAGCTATTAAAACATACAGTAGGGATGTTGTTCATGAAATCACATACTCTAATCTCCATAAAACTCACTGTTGTCAGTGGCCTCAAAGAATGTATATTCTCCTGAAGGGTTGGCAGGGAAGACTTCATGTTCCAAGAGAACTATCAGCAAATCTGGATAGAAAATGGAGAGATGCACTCACTCTTAAGGCATTTTGGTATCACAATTAGAATTCAAGGAAATATTACCATGATGACCTATCTTTCAAGGTCATTTCACATAGCAGGGCCAGCGCAACCAGGGTCCATCCCCCCCCCCCCTCCCGCACACACACACACAGAAGATATATGGTCCAACTTTTTTGCCCCCTCCTTTCTGCAGAAAGTATAGGGTCCGACACTTATTTTTTGCTTTTTTCTTAGGTAATGTAGGTCAAGAATTCCCAGCCCAAACTGTAAATACCCCTTTTTTTTTTTCTTTTTTCTTCTTGTTTTTTTGGAGGGGGGGGGGGGCTTGTCAGCCGATTTTGGTATACAAGTGGCCGTAAAATGTCCCCCCCCCCCCATCCAGAAAATGAATGAACGTCCCTGTTCCCATAAAGTCAGTCCCCTCACTTTGGAAAACGTAGTGCCACCCCTGCATTGTAGTTGCAGTATTGTAATGCATATCAAGTAATAAGTTTTGTAGGTGCACTTTAGTTAATCGCGGTTAATACTACAAAACAAAACACTCATTCATCTTACCTGGCCGAGTGCATAAAATTGCTCATGTGAAAATTTCCACAATCTACAATACATTTAATATGACAGCCATTAGGATGATGCGGAAAGTTTCAAATAGAAATGTTAAGCTCTGAGTTTGATACTCACTTGGATTATTGCTTGTGTGCCACTGGCGACCACTGCTTGCATAGCCTTGCTTGCTTGCGACAACAGCAATGCGGTCGCCCACAGGTATTGTTGCAGTAAATGAAGCCTCTCCCATTGAGTTGTCTGTTACGACCTCCATGGTTTCCCCATTCAGCAGCCTGAATGTGATGGTGACACCACCTAAAGGTGCACCGCTTATATCTCTGGTCGCCACTCTGAGATTTGCCAGAACGAAGCCTGGTGGTGCTTCTGTCGCATTAGAGAGAGGCGTCATGGTCGCGTTGACCGATCTGGTAGTCGAAACCTCTGTTGTGTTTACACCTTGACCATCTGTGGCAGTGGTGGCATTGCCTCGTGCTTCCGTAACTGGTGCTGTTGTAAATGGCGAGGTGGATCTTGATGTCATGTTGATTTGTGATACGGTGGTAACTGTTGCGTTGCCAATCTGCATAGTTGCAGTAGTTCTTTCTACAGGTGCTGGTGTGCTACTTGTTTGGTTGTCAGCCATGGTTGTAGCTGTAGAATTAGATGGTTGTACACTTGTTGCAGTCCTATTGCCTTGTGGGTCTGATGTTGTAGCTGTTTCATTAGCAGCAGCAGGAGTTGTAACAGTTGCAACAGTTGCATTGACAGCCGGAATGGTTGCAGTGGAGCTTTCCACTGGTGCGGCGGTTGTGCTACTTGTTTGGTTGACTGCCATTATGGTTGTAGCTGTAGCATTAGATGGCTGTACACTTGTTGCAGTCCTATTGGCTTGTGGTTCTGATGTTGTAGCTGTTTCATTGACAGCAGCGCGAGTTGTAGCAGTTGTATTAGGGAGTAAATTAGTGGTAGCAGTTGTGTTGGACGATGCTGTTGCAGATGTTGCTGTCATATTGGCAACTGAGGTAGTTGTGGCTGTACTGTTGACAGGGGGAATAGCCGTGACTGTCATATTATCCATCAACGTTTTAGTGGTGGCAGATGAAGTAGTTGCATTGAGCATCACAGTGGCAGTGTTCACTGTTGTTGTGGTTTCTGAGACTGGTGGCACACGCTTACCAGCAACCAACCATGACATAGAGGCTGGTACATTAAAACGCCAAATCAGAGTTGAGGATGAGTTATCCAGTGAAACGACTCCATACCCTCCCTCAGTCCACAATCCTGCAATGCAATGAGAAGGGAGATCAATATGAATAATACATTAAACTGATGAATATGTTTATCTCATATGTTTCAATGAACATATTTAGTAGGCCAAGACCTGAACTACTACGTTGGCAAAAATGAAAAAAAAAAAAACCATATCTGACCATTCCTACAGAACTAGTCATAACTGAGGTCCATCAACATACAGCAACCAATATAACAAAACAAAAGAAAAATCTGACAGACACGTATACACATTAATTCAAATGTTTAAAGCTCTCTACATTCTGCCAATGAATTGCATTGACTTGATTTGAACTTTTAATATTTCATTTTCATTAACAACAAAAATATATCTTTTGAAAAGACCTACGTAACAAAATAATATACAAAAGAAAAAAAAAAGAAATATCATATTTTTCCCATGGACAAAATAAACAAGTAAACTTTCAAATGCACACATCAACTATTAATTGAAATGCAAAGAAAAAAACCAAGACAGTCACTGCTTCTGTAATCACACGAGGGATAGAGACACTAACCTGTGTTCTCATCAAAGAAAAACGCAGTGATGTTGTCTCCATCGGCAATGCCGTCGGTAGGATCGACCTGGATGCCGATCTCGATTGGACCTGCGTCTATCTCAGCATCAAGATTGTCACTCAGGGTGAAGTACAGTCCCCCAAGAGATTGGAATTCAGCCAGACTACCGTCATCGCTGACAGTGACGAGCTCTGGTAGAACACTCGTGTCCCCACCAGACAGCCCATATTCAGCTGACAGTGGCAAAATCGCCGAGAGTACCGTGGCATTGGCTGGAAATTTGGCAAAGGACAATGCAAAAACTGGAGAGAGAGAAAAAAAAAATAAAAATGTTATCCCAATCACCGTATGTTGAATTTTACATTGTCAAGACAATTGAAGGTCATACTGATGCAACTAAATTCTCACATGCAGATCAAACTAAAGTCTATAGAACAAATTAAATCAAAAGCAAAAAGTGTCCGCCAAGTTTATATACATGTATATACTTCAAAGCACTGTACATACAGATGAAGTGAAATGTACAGGAAATCTTTCATTCAGTTACTGAGCATTAAGATGTTTGACTCAAAACTTTGCAGCATAGTAACAAACTGCAAATTGATTGGATGGGGGGAGGGGGGGTAGGAATATGCTACAGAATATTCTTACAATCACTGATTAGCTTGAAATAGCTAGATCATATAAAGATACAAAACATATACACAGAGACTCCAACCCCAAGCACCTTCTGATCTAGAGATTCTCCCGCCCGAAACCCCTAGCAAACGGGAGACTCCAAGTTGATGTGTGCGAAGCGCGAAGTTCCTAGGATTCTAGATGTTCTCTGGTGCTATGTAAGGCTTATTTTTTCAACATACGATAGAAATAAGTAAGAAATCCTTTCCACCGGGAGACACAGAGCCAGGGCGGGAGAAATCAAATCTCAAACGGGAGAACGGGAGATTGTGCAAAAATTGGCTTTCGGCGGGAGATCTCCCGTCGAAAACGGAAGAGTTGGAGTCTCTGTATACACATAATTCAAAGCAAACTTCAAAGAAATGGCACTGGAATGTTGATGAAATGCATCCTTGAGAAATGCATGAATTTTCAGGCTGGTAAACACAAAAATTATGTTTCTTGAAACAGATATATGAATCTGTGTATTGAGTATTCAATGTATTGGGAAGTAACAGTCAGAATTTTTTTTCCTGTACATTTCTACTCCATTCTACACACATATACACACTCCCAGACACTCCAACTTTATCGGAGTGCTTAGGACAAGATTTTGAGTGAGGGAGAAACCTTGATATGGCAAACACCACATTAGCACATATTACATTCGAGAAGCCTTTGGTCTGTGACAGTGCTTTGAATTTGTACATTTACATACAAGTTTAATACATCAGAATCCTTCTGCTCCAATATTGTAAGACCATTGTGCAATAAATTCATATTTCATGAAGTGAATACACTGTCATATAATTTATTATTCATAGAGTCATGCACAGCAAGCCTTCAGATTGTTGCTTACCTTCATCTGTGCACCTTGCACCAGCCGTGAATCCAGTATCACAGTCCGGCATGCCCAGGCTGATGTTGGGACAGTCGAACAGGCTGACCTCCAAACCCAGGCAGTCGGCGCCATCCAAAACAAAACCGTCCAGGGTCTGTCCGAAGGTGGTGATGTGGAGTTCAGACACAGCGTCGGTGAAGCCAAGGCTCCTGCAGAAGACCCTTGCATCAGCCAGGTCCCACGAGGCGGAGCACACAAGACCCCAGACTCCATCGCTGAACACCTCCACTCGTCCCAGGGAAGGACCGAGGCTGATGAAACGAACTCTATCATCTATGTTGCAGGGCCATGAAAAATATACATTACAATTACACACACTCTGTCATCCCTAATGCAATAACAGTAGTTATCACTCTTGAACTTGGCTGGTAAAATTGTCTACATGTTTATGTTAGCAAGTACTTGTATGATGTATGTATGATGTAAAATAATGTCTTTCATCTCCTTAATTGCACTTAATTATTGTAGTCTCACTGTAAACTTTACCTACAATAAATCAACTCACACGTTTAACATTTTGAATTTATCAGTGTTGTCTGCATTTATGGGTGTTCAATAATAATATACTTGTCCTAGTAGACAGGTTTGATCGTATATCAATGAACATAATTGCTACATATTAGCTTCAGCTCACTACAAACCATTTCACTCTTACGACTTCAATAACAAGGAAAACTGCACACAACTCACCTATTAGTGGAAAAAGCACAGTTGCCACTTCATCCTCTATAGTGACAGGGGATTCTCGAAGTGGCTTAAGGTAGATAGAGTAATCTGCAGAAGAGATGAGAGGCATATTAGCTAACAAAAGCAACCTAAATTTTACACAACTAGTACCAATTATCAAAAGACAGAAACTGTTCATTCTGCATTTTCCTGATATACATGTAATATGGCAACATCTCCTATGTGACAGTTGTCTATGAAACTGATGCTTTACTTTCCCCAAAGGGGCAGTGAATAAAGAGAGGAAGAAGCAGGCAAAGTTCCTAACTTTCACAACCATTCTCTATATGAATTTTGCAATTTTATTTTATCTATTTATTTATTCAGTTTTATTTAAAAAAGAACAGGGTAGTCACGTTCAGGGCCCAAGGGCCTGCTTTTCAAGTGAGCCCTGTTACAAATAGTACATATTGCGAGTAAAAATCACATAATACAAATTATGATAAACCAACACAATGAATAATCATCATAATCATCATCATCATCAATAACATCATCATCATCAATAACATATATAGGCACAGGAATATGGCAAAAAATCAAATTAAAATTGAGGAAATTGCACAAGTTTAGCATGAAAATTGAATTGAAAAAAAAAATCAGCACAACACATGATGTTCTATTTCAATGAATACCACACATTCTAAACACTGTATAAATATTATATTGAAATTGGCATTAGGTCAGTTGTAATTATAACAAGGGACTTTATTCTAAACAACACTGTAATCCACAGGATATGAAGTTATAGGATTTCAGTGAGACATCAGTGGAACTTTATTTGTGACTATTAACCCATTGAATACAAGCTGATTTGCTTTAACATGTGTCTCCCATATGCACCTGTCCAAGTATATTCGGCACTAGTTTTCAACAACTTAATTTTGAATGTGAGGCTGTTTTGAAAGAACTATGATGCTGCTCGCAAAACCCTATATTCCATGTTCTTAATATATTTCAAGCTGTATTACAACTTTTGTCTATGAATCTTAGATTGCTCTCTACAAAAGGATATGATTCAATTTACTTTGAAATCGATACATTTACAGACAACTTATCAAACGTTCATCGATTTTAAATGACTTTCAAGATTTAAGCTTGCATCTGTGCTAAATTCTGATGCCCAACTACCAGAAGGTAAAATAAAGAATAAAATGGATTGAAAAAGTGCATCACCAATGCATTATTGACAATGGAATAAATGATACGCTGATTTGTAAATAATAGCTGGCAAGCTACTGGATCACCTAGCATTCCAGTAGAGACTGTAAACCGTTTTGGTCTCAACAACATTTTACCCACAACCACTGGCAATATCAGAGTAGAGAAGTTACAGCTCAACTTCACTCCGCAAAGGTGAAATCACTCCACAAAGAAATATCATGCTAAGCTGATGGTTTAGAACTAAAAAATCATATCATAGGCCAAATTGTTGAACAGCCAGACTTTATGATGGGACATTCCTTCACACTTCACAGTACCCATGTCGAAGGTAATAAGATTACAACATCTATAGCGTATAATGTACGTGGCAGAATGCAAAAATATAAAACTACAGATATGAGAGGGAGGTCATAACTCACCTGTTTCTTCTCCATCTACATACTGGAAGCCACTTGGTGCAAAGCCATCTAAAGTGACAATTATCCCCAGTCGACTGCCACTCTGCAGCATAAAATTCCTGTCCAGGATGGAGCTATTTCCTGTACTTACGACATCAACAACCATCCCATCGCTATCGACAACACGGATGCTGCTACCGCGGAGAGGCACTCCATTGCTATCTGTAACTGCGATTCTCAGCTGGGCAGTGGCAAATGTCGGTGGCATTGATGCCGTGAAAGACTCAGTCGTGACAGCAGTAGCCGAATCTGGAAGGTCGGTGGCGAGTGCTGTAACTGTTTCGGTGCTCACTTCAGTTTCGTTCAGCATATCCTCTTCAGTCTCCACTATTCAAAGGAACGTCAAAGATATACAAGATTTGGTTTATGGACATGTCTGAATCCCTATGAATCGTTAAAATAAGCAGTGATGCAGCCGAGGATAGAAGGCTTCTGCAGAATAATGTTGACTGTGTGTTAAACATATCAGGATTCTCTGCTAGTCTGTATATCATTTATCTTTATGAATGCAAAGGAACATTGAAAAACACAATGACATATCATAGCTATAATAGACAAGATATTATACTTACAAAGCCTCAAGCAAATTGTTTAGAAAAGTAGCTTATTTCTTGGATAATCACTGGAAATTGTTGAGCTCAGCAGATCCGGTCAGCAAATGATTACCTTGAATACCTTCAATGTTGCAAATTGCATTTGGGACTTTAAATTCTCAGTGAGCTAATACAATTTTGAGTTTTCCTTAGATCCCAAATAAAGAGAGATGGGAAGGCCAAACAAATGATGGACAATTTTTAAATAATAGATGTTGCAAAAGATAATACAGCTCAATGTATATCTAGACTTCTCAAAAAGACACATTCCTCTTTACAGAGATCCAAACTGGACGTCAACAGAATATCCATAGACAAACTCAGCAATTTCAAAATGTAATCCCTCAATATAGAGGAAAGGTATTCTTTTTTTGAGGAGACATTAAACAACTCATTTATTATACAGGAGGACGACACAAGAATGAGTCAAAGGTAGTGGGTCAGGCATATCATGCTACACTGCTGTTGATACAGCGATAGAAACTCTCCCGTTAGGCACAAATGGCATGTTAGGGTGGCGAAGTGGCTTAGTCATTAGCATATCGTCGGTTGAGAATGATAAGGGCGTTAAGTTGCCACAAAACCCATAGTGTTCAAGACCACTTAACGCCCTTCTCATTCTCAACAGACAATATTGTTGCTGGGGTGACAAGACAATGCATCTCAAATTTGGGTGAAAATTTTTTTTTTTAAATTAATGGTCAAATAACCGGTCAACTGATGTCCTGTCCAAATCCTAACTGTCTTACCCCAAATAGGAAGCCAACATGGCACGTCAAAGGAAAGGCTATCCCATTCTCTATAGTGCTTTGGCTGCCACGTTTTTTGGCTCTCCTGAACATTTGACATTTTGCAGATACAAGGTCTTGTCGCCCCAGCGATGATATCTGCCTTGCAAACAAATGTCTCAGGTTTCTTGTTGAGCAATTTTGTTTGTTATCATGCTGTCTTCTTACTAGTACACTTGTACTTGTAAGTGTACTTGTAAGAGGCGAAAAAACACCATTGTCCCTCAAACAGGACATAAATGGAGGTTCTGTGTGTGAGAGAGAGGCAACCAACACATGTATTCCCTACCGGTATATACTGCTTCAGTCATTCATCAATACGAGCACGGTATGCATAGCCCAGGGAAGTTGTTCGCCAGACATTGTATTAAGCGTGTGTGTGTGCACTTACACCTGCATAGTTGTTTCTGTGCAGAATGCTGCACAGACAAGAAGGAATAGAAGTTTTAGTTACTACAGATTGAATTACATGATCTCTCTTGTGCTATTTCTCTTTGTAACTATACACACCAGTCTGAAATATACTGTACCTGTAACAAGCTCTGATGTCCCACTGGTTACAGTTACCATTGGTGTAGTCAGGTTGTCAGTAGGGGCAGGTATTGTGGTGGACCGTGGTGGAGGTGGTGGTGTTGATGGCGGTGGTGGCAGAGGTGTAGTCAGGTTAGAAGGTGGTGGTGTAGTCAGGTTGGAAGGTGGAGGTGTAGTCAGGTTGGAAGGGGGAGGTGTTGTGGTGGACGGTGGAGGTGGTGGTGGTGTTGATGGCGGTGGCGGGGGTGGTGGACGTGTGGGAGTCTCAAATCCAGTTTCTTCGGTAACAATGCCTGTGGTGCCAGTTTCAGTCTCAAAGTCATCGGGAGTCATCACATCAGTGACGGCGACAAACTCAGTCACAGTTTCTGTTTCTTCTTCATCAGAAAAGGATGGGGTTGTACGAATTTCCTCTGTCAAAGTTTGAAATGGGGGAAGAGAAACCAAAGAAGAATGGTGTAATAATTATGGTAAAGGTATACTTGAGACTCTAAGTTAATCTTAGTAATTCATTTCTGGGGCAACCACTGAAAATTGTTGAGCACAGCATACCTTTTAGATATGATCACCTAGTTATACTTGACAATTACATACAACAATAATGATAATTATTCACATTTATAAAGTGCATAATTAACAAATTCTTTATGCGCTTGACATAACATACAATCAACCATGACATAACATACAGGTGTACACAATCATCAATGCTTGAACAGATAAGTGTGAATTCAGTGCCGTCTTAAAAGAATCAAAGGGATATACAACATGTAAGCATCTGATTCAAAGAAAAACAAAAAAGGGGCAAATTGTCAGCACATGGATAATAGGCTCAATGTTTAAAATTGAATTGGGGTCTTAAAATTGTCGTTTCGCTGTATACAATTTTTGTCCCCGCCGAACGAGTTCGAGCAGGGGACTATGAAACGGGCTCCGTACGTGTGTGTGTCCGTGTGTTCGTCTGTCCGTGTGTGCGTCCGTGTGTGATCAAAATCGTCAATTTGCTACTTCTCTGTCATTTATGAGCCAATTTTGATTCTGTTTGCTTTATATGATAGCACTACATAGGGGCTTTGAAACTTCTACACGGAATTTCAGTTGTGACCTTTGACCTTGACCTTTGACCTATATTGTACATTTTGCTACAAAATGCTACTCCTTCGCCATTTCTAACCCGATTTCAATTCCGTTTGCTTTATGTGATGGCACTAGTTGAGGGCTTCAAAACTTCTACACAGAATTTTGACCTTTGACTCTTTGACCTTGATTTTTTTACCTGTATTGCACATTTTGCTACAAAATGCTACTCCTTCGCCATTTCTAACCCGATCTCGATTCCATTTGCTTTATGTGATGGCACTAGGTGAGGGCTTCAAAACTTCTACACAGAATTTTGACCTTTGACCTTGATTTTTGACCTATATTGTACATTGGCTACAAAATGCTACTCCTTCGCCATTTCTAACCCGATTTCGATTCTGTTTGCTTTATGTGATGGCACTAGGTGAGGGCTTCAAAACTGCTACACAGAATTTTGACCTTTGACTTCTTTGACCTTTGACCTTGATTTTTGACCTATATTGTACAATGGCTACAAAATGCTACTCCTTCGCCATTTCTAACCCGATTTCGATTCCGTTTGCTTTATGTGATGGCACTAGGTGAGGGCTTCAAAACTTCTACACAGAATTTTGACCTTTGACTTCTTTGACCTTTGACCTTGATTTTTGACCTATATTGTACAATGGCTACAAAATGCTACTCCTTCGCCATTTCTAACCCGATTTCGATTCCGTTTGCTTTATGTGATGGCACTAGGTGAGGGCTTCAAAACTTCTACACAGAATTTTGACCTTTGACTTCTTTGACCTTTGACCTTGATTTTTGACCTATATTGTACAATGGCTACAAAATGCTACTCCTTCGCCATTTCTAACCCGATTTCGATTCCGTTTGCTTTATGTGATGGCACTAGGTGAGGGCTTCAAAACTTCTACACAGAATTTTGACCTTTTACTTCTTTGACCTTTGACCTTGATTTTTGACCTGTATTGTACATTTTGCTACAAAGTGCTACTTCCGGCGGGGACATATATTACGCACCGCGTAATTTCTACTTTTCCTTGTTTTTCTTAGTCTTCATAAAGGCAGAGGTGAACGTCCATTTAACTTATGTCCAATTGCGAATTCAAAAGAACAAAAAAAAGATATCATGAGAAGATGGTATACCTTATAAACTTACCATAAGTCACCATTATTTTCAAGATCTTAGTGAACAAAATATGCATAAAACCAACTCAGAGAAATCAAGATCCAATCAATCTGAGAAAAATATTTGCAATTTTTCCTCATCTGTTATACTGCAGAAGGACAACACAATGAGTCAAAAGTAGTTGGTCAGGCATATGCATAACAATGTTAGTTATATGGTCACCATTATCTTCAAGATCTTAGAGCGTGTTTATACAGAGAAGCAAAATACGCGCTCATGCCGGCTCATGCCGGCTCATGCCGGCTCATGCCGGCTCATGCGAGAGGACCTCTTCAATTTTGCTCTGTATAAACACGGCGTATGCCGGCATACGCCACCAAATGCAGGCTCATGCGAGAGGTTCCGTCTGCCACCTTTTGAGGTGGCCGATGTGAGAGGAGCCTCGCGTATTTTGCTGTGTGTTTATACAGACGTCCAAAATTCGAGAGGTAACCGGAAAGCGCGTATTTTAATATCTGTCATGATCGAACCACGTCTCCTCCTTCTTACTGAAAAACTGGATTTCAATTGATCATTTGGCCGGGTGGTTGTCAAGAGGAACGTTACAAGAATGACCTTCAAGCTTGGTGGTCCTGATGACTTTGCTGGTGCCATCTTGATTTTTTCATTTTTTCCCATCATGCAATAAACTGCACTGCGAACATGACCTATGCTTGACCCCAAAATTCGAGAGGTCCGGTTCAGCTGAGGTCCGCTCGCATCGGCTCGCATCGGCTCGCATGAGCCAGTATTTTGACTTCTGTATAAACACGAGAAATAAGCGCTCATGCGGGAGGTAAAATACCGGCTCATGTGCGCCGATGCGAGAGGCTCCTGTATAAACACGCACTTGTTGAACAAAATATGCATAAAACCAACTCAGAGAAATCAAGATCCAATCAATCTGAGAAAAATATTTGCATTTTTTCCTCATCTGTTATACTGCAGAAGGACAACACAATGAGTCAAAAGTAGTTGGTCAGGCATATGCATAACAATGTTAGTTATATGGCGATAGGAAATACACGTTCTCTCTGTGCGATTTGTCCATCAATACACACTACATGTATTCTGAAACACACCTGTAACAAGGTCCATTGTCTCACTGGTTTCAGTTAACATCGGTGTAGTCAGGTCAGTAGGTGCAGGCATTGTGGTGGACCGTGGTGGTGGTGGTGGTGTTGATGGCGGTGGCGGCGGGGGTGTAGTCAGGTTGGAAGGTGGAGGCGTAGTCAGGTTGGAAGGTGGAGGTGTAGTCAGGTTGGAAGGGGGAGGTGTTGTGGTGGACGGTGGAGGTGGTGGTGGTGTTGATGGTGGTGGCGGGGGTGGTGGACGTGAGGGAGTCTCAGATCCAATTTCTTCCGTGATAATGCCTGTGGTGCCAGTTTCAGTCTCAAAGTCATCGGGAGTCATCACATCAGTAATGGTGACAAATTCAGTCACAGTCTCCGTTTCTTCTTCATCAGAAAAAGACTGGGTAGTACCAACTTCCTCTGTCAAAGTTTGAAGTAAAGGAAACCAATGAGGAATGGTGTGATAATTGTGGTACAGGTATACTTGAGACTCTAAATTAAAGGGATCATATAATTTTGGTCGAGACATAAGATCAGGTTTATAACATTTTTTGGTGAGATAATTAAAAAGTCTTATGAGATATGAAATAGAATGTAATTTCAAGAATTAAGGATACAACATTTATTTGATGAAAACTGACTGAGATATACAAAAAAGTGATCCTCATAAAATTCACAGGCCACGACTTTAATCAGGATCTTTGTTTTACCTTGTTTTGAGATATCTCAGTCATTTCAAAACCGATTTTCATCAAATAAACTTTTGATTCCCTTAGAGTTGTATGCTCTCTAACATTTCATAGAGTGGTTTCTAAATATCTCGCAAAATGTTTCAAGCTGAATCCTCACTTCAACCAACAGAGTACAGTCCCTTTAATATATTAAGTAATTTAGTTTTGGGGCAATTACCGGAAGTATTGTTGAGTACAGCATCCTTCTAGCTATGATCACCTTGTTCTACTTGACAATTACAAACAAACCAAAAAGAAAGGGGCAAATTGTCAGCATATGGATAATAGGTTCAATGTTTAGAATTGGGGCATTTTAAGATTGTAGTTTAGCTTAATACAAACTTTATTTTTTCTTCTTCCCCACAAAGACAGAGGTGGACGCCTATGCAACTCATGTCAGATTGAAAATCTAAAAAGAACAAAAATATTGTGAGAAGAAAATCTACCTTATTAACCTACAATAAGTCACCATTACCTTCAAGATCTTAATCAACAACATATGCATAAAAGCAACTCAAAGAAATCAAGATCCTATCAATCTGAGAAAAATATCGATATGCATTTTTTCCTCATCTGTTATACTGCAGAAGGACGACACAAGAGTCAAAAGTAGTTGGCCAGGCATTATGCATAACACTGTTCGTTATGATAGGAAATACACAATCTCTCTGTGCGATTTCTATATCAATACACACTATTCTGAAACACACCTGTAACAAGGTCCATTGTCCCACTGGTTACAGCTACCATCAGTGTAGTCAGGTCAGTCGGTGCAGGTATTGTGGTGGACCGTGGTGGAGGTGGTGGTGTTGATGGCGGTGGTGGCGGAGGTGTAGTCAGGTTAGAAGGTGGTGGTGTAGTCAGGTTGGAAGGTGGAGGCGTAGTCAGATTGGAAGGTGGCGGTGTAGTCAGGTTGGAAGGGGGAGGTGTTGTGGTGGACGGTGGAGGTGGTGGTGGTGTTGATGGCGGTGGCGGGGGTGGTGGACGTGTGGGAGTCTCAAATTCAGTTTCTTCGGTAGCGATGCCTGTAGTACCAGTTTCAGTCTCAAAGTCATCGGGAGTCATCACATCAGTGACAGCGACAAATTCAGTCACAGTTTCTGTTTCTTCTTCATCAGAAAAGGACTGGGTAGTACCAGCCTCTGTGAAAGTTTGAAAGGGTGGAAGAGAAACCAAAGAGGAATATTGAAATAATATGTTACAGAAATCACATTTCACAAACACCAGTTAAATTTATTTTAGTGCCATCTTTTCATGGGAAATTCACTGACAGAAGTAGAGCACAACATACCTATGCTGTAGCAATGATTAAATGGTTTTACAATCAGGAGATATGAAATGTTCTATAGACAAAGGCAGAACAGCCAGTTTAATTTGTCAGCAGGTGGAACAGGCTCAATGTCAACAATTGCAATGGGGTCTTGAAATTATATATTGTAATCTAGCTTCCATTTTTTAGTTTCAAATGGCATACTAGTATTTCATTCACTACAGAGGGAACCGCTACTCTTGTTTCATTTCCCAAACATAACAAGTACCATTCTGATTTAAGTACCTGTTACAAGCTCTGTTGTAGGTATTGTGGTTGACGGTGGTGGTGGTGGGGTTGATGGTGGTGGTGGTGGCGGAGGGATGGGCGTGGTCACAGGCTCCATAGTTGATGTGCCTGGTGGTATCGCCGTGGTAATACCACTGTCAGTCTCAAAATCAACTTCTTCGGTGACAATGTCGCTAACATCCGTCTCGGTCTCAAAGTCATCAGTGGTCATAACATCAGTGACAGCAGCGTCAGTCACAGTTTCTGTCTCGACCTCCTCGGATAAAGACTCAGTGGAAGTTTGTCCTTCTGTAAGAATTTGATGGGATATAGAAACATCAAACACAAAAGGTATGAAAAGCAAAGAATATTGGTATACTCCCCTCTTATTTAGTCTGCTTTAAATTGACTGGCTTATTTTTAATCATTAGTTTGCTAGTAAAATGACTTCATCAATTTCAAAAAAAAAAAAAAATGCCATTGATGATAACATTTAAAGCGAAGCAGTCCTGAGATTTTCAATGTACTGATAATTAAGAAGAGTAAAGAATATAACCTTTCACCAATTTATACACGTGGACATCAAAAATTGTCTCCGTATGCGATTTAAAAACAAATAATTCCTACAAGCGATCGTGTAAGAGCCTGCCAAAAGGTGCAACGTCATTGATGCCCATCTCTCAAGTTGACAGCCGTGCCTCAGAAAACCAATTTAAGTGTTCAAAATGATCATATCTGATTTTTTCATAAAATGTGACAATATGTGGTTTTATTATTTCAAACAAAATATTCAAGCTTATTTATATATACAATTAATATAAAAATAAATAGTAAACATGTATTTATAAATAACTAGGGATGAGGAGCAGAACACCGCTGGAAACAGTTGTGCATTGATGACGTATGACTCTCCGCCAAGACTTGCTCATTTGCAGAGTCACACTTTTTTAACCGAAATGTACGAGCTTATTTGGTGATTTGAAAGTTTGTTTTTGATGAAAGTAGTTCATTGGAGGTACCAACAACAACATATTTTTTTAAATTTCGTGAGGACTGCGTCCCTACAGGGTATTTTCCTTTGGATTTAGAGTATATTTATCTGCTTGACAAAGTTTGTAGTTGATAGGGAAGAATTTCTTTTAAATTTCACATGAATGATATTCCCACCCACATTACATTCAAATTCATTTCAAATATGTACCTGGCAAGAGCATTGTAGTGACACCATCATCAGTCTCAGACACAACTTCCCTCGTGATGATGTCACCAACATCTGTTTCAGTCTCAAAGTCATCAGTAGTTATGACATCAGTGAAGGCAGTGTCAGTCACAGGTTCGGTCTCTTCCTCTTCGGATACAGACTCAGTGGAAGTCTGTCCGCCTACCACAGTTTGATGGGAGCGAGGCAAAAAGAGTGGACATTTCATGTAATGCTGAAAGATTATACATTTGAAAGGAAGCAGAGCAAATAACTTGGGTGATGTGTCAGAATTAAACTCAAAAAAAAAACCCTGAGTATCTTCTCATATTTTTCATTTTCAATTCGAACATGTAAGTTCAAACAATACACACTCCCAGCAAAGACAGAAATTCTGAAGTACTGGTATTGTAGGGTGTTTGATGTCTGAACACATAATATTTCTACACAGACATCACTAGAAGCTCCCTTGATTAATTGAACATGAATAAAAGCTCATGAAAAAGAAATACAGATATTCATTTTTGCAATCATGAAGAAACAAAGAATATTGACACAGTCCAGTATTCTTTCATGTTCATGATATCAAAAGTTAACTATTAATTCATTATAGGTATTAAATGAATCCATGAACAAAATATGTCTGCTATTAATGATCGTATTACCGACATAATTTAATCATCAGTGTATACTCTGGATCAAAGACAAAATTATTTGTTTGGTGAAAATGGATGGGAGATTGTCTCGTGATTGTTTTTTTTTCTTGTACATTGACACTTTCCGAAAACTGAATTATATATTTTTCCAATGCATACCTGGTGAGAGCGTTGTGGTGATTCCATCATCAGTCCTAAAATCATCTTCTTGCGTGACAATGTCACTAACATTCATCTCCGTCTCAGCGTCATCACGAGTACTGACATCAGTGACAGCAAATTCAGTCACAGTTTCTGTCTCTTCCACCTCGGTGAAGAACTCAGTAGTGACCTGTCCCCCTATATCAGAGTTTAAAGGTGAAGTACAAATGAGAAAGGCCATCACATCTAACACTACACAAAACAAGAATTGCCGCCTAGTACACAATGACTGCTGCTATATATTGTCATATGTAATAGCAAAAAATATCAACATATAACTCTATGAAGAAATCAATAATGAAATTGGCAGTTTCACTGATTTTGAGACTACAATTTCAGCCCTCATGGGATTCACCTTGACCTCAACAATCTATTTGTGATGACTTGCTTCTGTAGTCACTTTATTAAAGCGTAAATCTCAATTCATACTGTGTTAACATTCTTTTCACCCTAACCCCCCTCCCTCCCCCCCCCCCCCCCCAAAAAAAAAAAAATATATATAATAATATATATATCTATAAACAGACATAAAGTATGTTGGGGAGCAAAATCCAGCTTGCCAATGTCTCAGTCCAACAGGATAGCTGCGATTACAGAACAGTAATTTGGGAAATTAGGTTGTATTTAAAGAGATTTGAAGTATTTTTCCAGATATTGGTATCTGTGCAAATTAGCACAGAAAGCATTCCAGCAGATGCACCAATTGGTGAACTAGGCACTGCAAGAGTTTACACTTGAAGCTATCAAGGGCTTAACCGTTCCTTTGGAATCAACTGATATACGAGAACCTGGTTTACCAGCTCCAAAAAATGTAGACGGGAGTGCCTTTCATTCGTGGCCTAAATTCATATTGATTTGTGTTTAATAATTATGTTACCAAGAAAAATGTGTTTGTTGTTTTTTTCTGTATGAAAACTGCGTGTATTGCAGTATCATTTGTTTTTTCTCCAACGCAGTGTGCGCTTGTTTAGCTGCAAAACTTGTATGACGATGTGCATAGCAATCAAGGCTGAGCTCAGTAGATACAGTCAAACTCGGATACCTCGACGTCGGATAAGCCGAATATCACTTACCTCGGGGGCAAAATGAAAGTCCCGATTGTTCCGATGGAGTTTCCGTGTATTAAAATTCGCGTAGCTCGAAAAAGATAACTCGAAGTTCGGTTACCTCGAAGGGAAATCTAATGTCCCGATCTTAATTAACTTATTGTTTTTCCTAGCATGTTGCTCGAATCGAAATTGCAAACATCACTCAGCATCTCCGATTAAGCGCGCGTGGACAGCGAAGACATGTCACAAATGTTTTCACACTCGATTGTAAATATTCTGAGACCAGAACAATCGCGCGCCCAAGAAGAAATACCCGATACTATATACACAGCTGACAAGGAAAATCCCCAACACCTACCAACACACGTACATGGTATGCACATAGCACCCCGTGCCAATGGAGTGCTTTACGATAGCACTACGCGCTGCCCCATCATTTGCTTTTCTTTAACCACTGTGTTTTGATTTTTGATCGAGACAGTCATACCGTGCGCGTAGATTTCTCAACCGTCGGGGCGCACCTGCTTACGTTGACAGTTATATCTTTGCCATTAATCACGCTCCACTGTCAAAACATCAATCTCCCTCGTAGTGCCTTTTTTAAAACTATATATTTTTTTGCCTTTCACGAAGTTTACTTCCCCGAGAACGCAAGCACTGAAAGTTTTTTTTTTCCAGCAATGCGATTTATATGAAAATCTGGAAGTATAGGCCGATCACAATGAAGAATAGAATACACAGGGCTCCGCACTAAGTTTTATCGGGCCACCAATATCATTGATTTTTATTTTCTGGTGGTCGAAAGTAAAATCTGGTAACAAAAAAAAAAAGAAAAAAAAATCAGGAAAAACATTAGAAAAACTAAATCGGTCCTACTAAACATAGACAAATTAATATTAAGCATTATTGAAGTGATACCGATGCCCATGTCTAAAACAAATGAATAGAAAATTCAATCATCTTACTCTGTGTTTAAAGATTTGACAAATGTTAATAGGCGTAGAGATTATTTAAAAAGTTGATGCCCATTATATTGAGGACGTCAAAACTTACGTTTGAAATGAGAAAATGGGAGCATTTGCTGACATTTGTTAGCATCCGACATTTGTTTTAGCATTGTAAAAAGCCGAAAGTTACCGTTATTCATTTTTAAATGTAAAAGCAAACAACCGACATTCATTTTAGAATCTTACGGAGCTGAATACTATCCTCATCCATTTCCAAACGTGAAAGCAAACATCCGCTATTTGTTTTAGCATCTAACTGAGCGGATTAATACCATTAATCATTTGCAAATGTTAAAGCAACAATCTGTTATTTATTTTTGCATCGTACGGAGCAGAATATTACCGTTATTCATTTCAAACATCCGACATTTATTTCATTATCGAACGGAGCCGAATGTTACTGCTGTCCACTTCCGAAAGTGAAATGAATCATCTGACAATTATTTTATCATCGCACGGAGCCGAATGTTACTGTTTTTCATTTTTTAACGTCAAGGCAGACATCAGACATTTTGGACTATGAAACGTATAGCTGAATGTTACTGATATTTATATCGAAATGTACCGTAGCAAATATCCAATATTTTTTTATCATCGTATGGGGCAGAATGTTACTGCTGTTCACTTCCAAACATGCCAAACGTAAAAGCAATCATTCGACATGTATTTTAGCATCTTCCGGAGCTGAATGCTATTGACATTTACTTTCTAACGTAAAAGCACACATCCGGCATTTATTTTATCAGCATACGGAGTTGAATATTATTGTTATTCACTTCAGAACATCAAAGCAAACATTCGACATTTATTTTAGCATCTTCCGGAGCTAAATGTTATTGCAATTTACTTTCGAACGTAAAAGCAAACATCCAGCATTTATTTCATCATTGTCAGGAGTTGAATATTATTGTTACTCTTTTCCGAACGTCAAAGCAAACATCAAACATTAATTTTACCATTAAACGCAGTTGAATGTTACTGTTATTCATTTCGAAATTCAAAAGCAAACATCAGACAGTTATTTTAGCATCATATGGACATGATGGAGCAGAATATTACTGCTATTTTCTTCCGAACATAAAAACGATCATCTGACATCTATTTTAGCATCTTCCGGAGCCGAATGCTATTGCTATATACTTTCGAAAGTATAAGGAAACATCCGACATTTATTTCACCATCGTACGGAGTTGAATGTTATTGTTTTTCATTTCCGAACGTCATAGCAAAAATTCGACATTTATTTCAGCATCTTCCGGAGCCGAATGTTATCCTTATTCATTTCCGAACGCAAAATCAAATATCTAACATTAGTTTTAGCACCATACGGAGCTGAGTCTTATCGTTATTCATTTCCAAAAGTATGAGCAAACATCCGACATTTATTTTAGTATCATACCGAGTCGAATATTACCGTCATTCATTTCCACAATTAAACGCAAACCCCTGACATTTATTTTAGCATCTTACGTAGCCGATTGTTACCGCTGTTCATTTTCAAAAGTAAAGGCAAACATCCGATTTTTTTTTTTTTTTGGTGGCGCGATCGGGCCACCAAAATCTTTATTTCTGAAATTTTGATTTCATTTCCGATTTTCACTCAATTCATTCATATAAAAGTTGATTCAATTCAAATTGACAAACATGCAAACAATCAGTAGGCACTATAACAGACACCATGTTGAACATCGATAAACGTCGAACATCGATAAACATCGGATAAGTCGAAGAAAATTCGACGTACGCGTACCTCGAAATTCGCGTACGTCGAACCATTTTCTTCAGTCCCGACGAATTCGAGGTATCCGAGTTTGACTGTATTTGATTTCGATGACCCCATTTACGTGCATCTTTTGTGTATAACAAAATTGTTCTGAGTCTATCAGCTAATGCACCATTCATGACTTGCGCCCGATAGATATCTCCATTGTTCGATGGCACATCTAGTTGACCATGGAAAGGGGGTGCATGTATCACTTGACTGCTTTCGCATAGGTGGATTACTGTGTGCTGTTCGTTATTCCGAAGCTTCGTTATTCCAAAGGGTCGTTATTCTGAAGGTTCATTAATCCGAAACACACAAATTCCCTATACCTAGAGGTTCATTATTCCGAAAATGAAAAAGCGTTCGTCAATCCGAACATTTGTGGCGTTATTCCGAAGGTTCATTATTTGGAAGGTTCGTAAATCCGAAAATAAATAGGGTTCGCTATTCCGAAGGCTCATTTATCCAAAAAGGAAATAGGGTTTGTTATTCCCAAAGCTCGTACAACCGATAATAAAATAGGATTCGCTATTCCGAAGGTTCATTGATCCGAAATGATATAGGGTCAGTAACGAACCTTCGGAATAACAAGCTTTATTTCATTTTCGGATTAACAAACCTTCGGAATAATGAACCTTATTCCATTTTTGGATTAATGAACCTTCGGAATAACGAACCTCATCACATTTTTGGATTAATGAACCTTCAGAAAAACGAACCTTTGGAATAATGAGCTGAAAGGGTATTACCAACTGTTCATTCTTTGTTACCTTACAAAAAGAATCTTGTTTGGGGACATTGAAGGCACTTTGAGAATTACAGGAAGAAAGGGTTAACGCAAGAATGTAGATATTGCCCTCTTACCAGTAACAGCCACGACTGTGGTGCCTTCCAGTAATGTTGATGCTGTAATGGATGACGCAAGTGGTGTTGTTTGTCTTGGAGGTGGTGTGGATGTAACATTTGTTGCCCCAAATGTAACATTTGGGGCCATACTAGTAGGTTCCGATGTAAAGTTGCCACTGGGTGTAGTCCCGTTTCCAGTCATGTATGGGGTGACAGTTGTTGTTTGGTTGTTCATAAATCCAGATGTAACATTTGGGGCCATACTAGTAGGTTCTGATGAAAAGTTGCCAATGGTTGTAGTCCTGTTTCCAGTCATGTATGGGGTGACAGTTGTTGTTTGGTTGTTCACAAATCCAGATGTAACATTTGGGGTCATACTAGTAGGTTCTGAAGAAAAATTGCCAATTGGTGTAGTCCTGTTTCCAGTTATGTATTGGGTGACAGTTGTTGTTTGGTTGTTCATAAATCCAGATGTAACATTTGGGGTCATACTAGTAGGTTCCGATGTAAAGTTGCCACTGGGTGTAGTCCTGTTTCCAGTTATGTATGGGGTGACAGTTGTTGTTTGGTTGTTCATAAATCCAGATGTAACATTTGGGGTCACACTAGTAGGTTCTAATGAAAAGTTGCCACTGGGTGTTGTCCTGTTTCCAGTTATGAATGGGGTGACAGTTGTAGTTTGGTTGTTCATAAATCCAGATGTAACATTTGGAGTCACACTAGTAGGTTCTGATGAAAAGTTGCCACTGGGCATAGTTCTGTTTCCCATCATGTATGGGGTGACAGTTGTTGTTTGGTTGTTCATAAATCCAGATGTAACATTTGGGGTCATACTAGTAGGTTCCGATGATACGTTGCCACTAGGTGTAGTCCTGTTTCCAGTTATGTATGGTGGAGCAACAGTTGTCGTTTGGTTGTTCATAAATCCAGATGTAACATTTGGGGTCATACTAGTATGTTCCGATGTAAAGTTGCCACTGGGTGTAGTCCTGTTTCCAGTTATGTATGGTGGAGCAACAGTTGTCGTTTGGTTGTTCATAAATCCAGATGTAACATTTGGGGTCATACTAGTAGGTTCCGATGATACGTTGCCACTGGGTGTAGTCCTGTTTCCAGTTATGTATGGTGGAGCAACAGTTGTTGTTTGATTGTTCATGAATCCAGGTGTAGACCTCATTTCAGGGTCAGTAACATTGGGTGTCCCAGTGACAGGTTCTAATGAAACGTTGCCACTGGTTGTAGTCCTGTTGGTAGATGTATATGTTGTGGAAGAAGAGGTAACTGCCACAGTCTCTGTAGTGTCTGCTTCAGTAGTGGGTTGCAAAGTGGTTGGCGGTGGGGTGTCTGAAGCAATCATTATCCAAGAAAACGGTGCACTGGCTGTGTACTGCCAGACAAGATTGGAGTCAGAATCTTGAACAACATCTCCACTTCCTCTTTGTTCCCATAAACCTAAAAAAGAAAGAGTTCAAGGTTAAAATTCTATATACCAGTCGGTTGCTCTTTTTTTTAAATATACTTATGCCTTGATAAGAAGATGGGATGGACAGGGTAAAGCCTTGAAACTGTTGAAAGTAATGGTTGAGTAACATCACCTGTACTTGTACATTATCCATCTTTTTATTTTGTGCAAAATTTTAAACACTAGAAAAACAAACCATTTTCCTTCTGCTGCCAGTGAAGTACTATCACTTAATCTAAACATCAGGAAATGCATTTTTCTTTTATCCCTAATACTAGAGGCTTCAAAATGAAATATATAACAACAAATGGCATCAACTTTGCTATATTTACTTCCTCTTTTGATATAACTTACTTGTCATTTCATCAATAAACATGTTCCATGATACTGTGTATAAAGTAGATATTTTCACACGAGTAATTTTTTGAGCTCGGCAAAATAAGATGAATTGTTTTTAATTCCATGGAATCATGACGTTACATTGTAGTGATAAATATACCATGCAAAGCTTTTCTCAGTCATAATCCTGATGTTGTAGACATGTTCAGCAGAAGAGTGCCTCATCACCTCATCATAATTTTGTACATTTTCATATCCTCCATTTCTCTCATATTCTCATTGACCTCCCCTTCCAAATTATTGAATGTAATGTGAGTCTGCCTTTGAAAAGTAATAGACATTGTGATAGAACACAAAATAATGAAAATATTGACATGCTAGCCTGACTGACCTGTTTCTGGATTAAAGAAATATGCTGGGAGTCTGTCCCCCTCAAGCACCTGAGCCACCTCGGAGATTGGCAGGGAGAAGTCGATGTCGTCGACCATGTCAATTTCTGTGAGGTTACCGTTGGTGAGCACAGAGAACTCCAGAGCAGAGATTGGGTAGACTCTCACTAGCGTTCCATTCTCATTTTCATACAGGGCGGGAGGAAGGAAAGACGACAGGCCATCACTAGTCGCGTAGCCAACGTAGCCTGCATCCTGCAAGGCCAGCTGCAGGGCCTGAAGCCGCACCATGGCTGTACAACAAAATAAGCAATTGGAAATATCAAATGCATGTTTATACAGTCAAGCACTGAATGATTTTGTTTTAACATGGATGACTCTAATGCTTCACGGAATTCAAATAAGTACATCAATGTGCAAGATTTATTCAGATGAATTTGATAACCATATGGTGAAGGCAATTTTGGTACATTGTCATTGAAGCTGTGCTTAGACCGACAAAAATCTTAGGGAAATCACTGGGATAAAAGTTTACAGAAGGTGTCTATATCTCAGACTAAGTACTGTTGAACTGAGTAAATCTTGAAGGCCCTTTCAGTAACACACATTTTGTGAATGAGAAGAATGTGACTGAAAACATTTCAATGTCCATTCAGATATTTTCCTTACATTTTATGCAAGCAAGCTCTATTCATTCTGCTGTTTTGAACCTACTTGATAAATGCAATTAAGAATACATAGTTTCACAGACTTTTATTCTCTATCACATAAGACCATGGTACGATCCTTAAAAGAAGAATTGGCATTTCCAAGTATAAGTTGAATGCAAAGAATTTGAAAATATCTGAATTCTACATGGGTTGCAAATAATTCATAAAATTAGTAACAACAAAACAACTTTTATCTTCACATCATGTATAAAAAGAAATATACTTATCAAAGTGTTTGTGCGATACATGTAAAGACAGGTACAAATGTAGCTACAAGCTAAAAAAAAAAAAATTGTGTCAAGTGACAAACAATTGCTAAAATTCTAGGGACAGCTACAACAATAATATTTGGAGAGATCAGCCAGTCTTCACTATGGGAAGATGAAGCTACATACCACCATTTTCAGCTTCAAAGTTTGCAACGAAACTCCCAGCCTCAATCACAATTGGAAGCCGCTGAACAGTCCAGTCTACAAGCTTCATTTCAACATCTGACACAGGATAGGGTAAAAAACAACAAACATTTTATTAGGTATAAAGTGTGGAGAAACTTGATGAATGAGGTTATAAAGCATATATATATGTGTGGGAGATATGAGAAAGGGAGGAGAAAACGGTACGCAGCTTTGACATCATTATTCCTCTCACTGTTCCTCCTTTTTGGAAAAGTGCAAGAGTTGAAAAGCTGGTCTCCGGCGGGAATTGAAACCGGGTCTTTGGCATGGAACGTCAACACCCTAAACTGCTCGGCCACGGAGATGCCATAGTGGTTCAGGCAGACCCAAGCTCGATTACCCGACGGACCAACCTTTCAACCTTTTATGCGCATGTTCCTATGTGCATATACATGTATACATATACATATAATATATTGAAAAATCATGCCAAAAAAAAAAGAAGATAACAAATTTATCAAAACAGACTTCTTGAAGATTAAAAGTTTGCATAGTTCCTGTTGTACTTTCCACACGAGAGCGCTGAAAACGCACTCACTCTGAAGATGGCGTAAGAAACACACACACACACACACACACACAAAGAGTACACTGTACATAGGTACAGCATTTTACATGCAAAGACCATTTATCGATTCTGTTCAAGATGTATAATTATGAAAATTAGACAATTTTACATCAAAACACGAACCTCCACTCTTTGTCTCCATCTGTATTTTGAACTATCTGATTTGCCTGTCATAGCACAATTCTACATAAGCCTGTGAATTTGTTTTATGTTTCACCCTGACTTTTGATCAAACAGTGACAGAATGCATTGCACTGTGACAAACTCACATCATTATATATTAAAAAATTAAGAAATGAATTCAAAAGAGGAAAGCCTATCCGTATCACCTTCTACTCATTAGTAATGAACTTGAAATATCACTAAAGGTCATTAATACCCCTGCCTCACATACTTACAGCTATCTTTGAAATGACTTGCACAACTTTGAATCGCAAAGTTTGCCTTTAATGACTTATGTAACTCTAAAATATAATACAACGTAGTAACAAGAAGTAGTAATGTCTTAAAAGCACAAACAAGGTATGAAAATAAATTGCCACCAGCACACCACCACATAAAGACATGAACAAAAATAATCAAAGAAAACTGGGGAAATTGAGCCCTCAAAAAAATAAACAAACCATGCATAACGCACTGTCCCACATTGGCAGAAGCTTCTTAAAGCAGATGATCAGTTCTGGGGAGCTTTGTTCGCATGTATGGCTGGTTCCTAGAATTACGCAATCTAAAGGTATCAGATACCGTAAGCTATCATAATCATAACTAACTCACTGATCATTGTAAACTGTCTTTTGAGATCCAATCTATGAGAGATTAGTGCCACTCAGACACCACAGGTCACAAATTTCAAATGAATTGAAAAAAAAATCATGATGTTTTGCGAAATTGAGGAAACACAAGGCGTCATTCAACTCAAAAAACCTACAACAAAATAGTGAAACAAGAACACTGTAAACTGCAGTGTATGAAACAAAACATAAAGGCAATAACATGTTCATTGTTAGCTCTTCTATTGAAAGAGAGAGGAGGGGGGGGTGGGGAGTGCAAACACCACATCAACTCACCAGTCGAGGCACCCTGTTGCCACTGAAAACCATTAGGTGCAAATCCATACTTGGATGCAATTATGGCCAGGTATCCATCGGTTGGGATGGTCCTGTTGACTTCTATGGTGTTTGAGTATTGCCCAGTATTGTAGGAAGTGGCTTCTCCCTGGTCATCCACAACCCGAATGTCGGTGTCATTCAAGGGGGACCCCGAGGTGCGGAAGATCGAGATTGTGAGCTCAACAAGAATGGTGGTAGGTTCTTGTTCCGTGGTGCTAGCAGGCATCGTTGAGACTTGTTGCTCAGTAACCCTTTGTGTGGTGACAGGTTGCATATAGACAGATGTTGATGGTATGTCTGCAAAACAATATATGGGAGCACAGGTTAGCAACAGGTTAGCAATATTATTCAGGGGGGGGGGGGGAATCATACTGCCCATTTGCGCAAATATTCTATCATCCTAGTAATAACGCCTAAGTTTCGTGACAAATTTGCAATGTGTCTTCAAGAAGATGAACATTTGAAAATTGGCCCCTAATTTGTCCCCCCCCCCCCCAACCTTTCCAGGCACTTAGGGGGCACAACCTGATCTGACATAAACAAATTCGAAAATGAACTCACTATACAAACTTCTGGTTCCAGAAAAGAAGATTTTTACAGATTCCTCAATATGGAGGGGGGGGGGGCACAGTACCAATTAGAACAAATTAAAATCTTATCAGCCTTGGGATGTGACCTGCTAAGTTTGGTGAAATCTGTCATGGGGTTTTCTTAAGAAGCTGAAAATTTAAGAAGTTTACATGGCATGCAGGTTACACGATGGACAAGGCAATTCGCACACCACATGATGAATGATCACAATACAGTATGTCCCCCCCAAAAATACAACAGATTTTCACATTGATAACACCCGATATGATTAGACCGTCTAAATGTTACTTCAGGGTCATGAAATATAACATCTTAGCTTTATTTTGCAGAAAACCCCAATCAATTTAGTTAAGCAATCAGAGAGAAATGTGGATTAATGTAAAACATGTCATGAGTCTGATTCTTCCAAGTTTAGCACTTGGATGCTCTTGGAACTGCATATTAATGTGTGAACACAATAGACAGAACTTGGAGGGAAGAGATTCCTGACTTGCTCTACAAAATTCCTCATTTCTCTTTGGCTGCGTTATCAACTTTGCCCAGTTTAAACGACTTTCGAAAGCCCTTTCGATAGCCCTTTCCATAGCCCTTTCGAAAGCCCTGTCTGCTCCCTGTACTATTAATGTGCCGCTTGTTTTCGTCGGCTGCGTTTATCAACTTTTGATAGCCCTTTTCATAGCCCTTTCCATAGCCCTTTCGAGAGCCCTTTCCAAAGCCCTGACTGCCTGTACTATTAATGTGCCGCTTGTTTTCTAAGACGGGACGGCGAAAAGCAATTACCATCATAAAGACATATCTTCCTTTGAGAGTGACGAGTAATGATACAATGCCACATGAATCAATTGTCTTCCTATCTGTGAGGTAGCTCCAGTTTAGCACATACTTCAAATATTTCTGAGTGGCGGCATGAGACATGGGATCAAAGGGAATGAGACTGTTGTTACTCTATTTCTCAAACCTTGTTGGTGAGAGAAACACCTCCTTGTTCCAAGCATATGCGTGCATTACACACAGCTGTATGTATACACCTGTGTACACGTACTCATGGGCACTTTACGTGGTGCGCGTCTTTTCAGAAACTGGAAACGCATGGTTGCGTAACCGCAGTAGGGCGACCTAAAGGGCTTTCAAAACAGCTTTGAGTTTATCAACTTCGAAAGGCTTTTACAAACAGGTTTCTGATAACCTGTTTAGGAAACCTGTTTGGATCGTCACAAATTTCGGGCTTTCGAAAAGGCTTTCCTAAAGGGCTTTCAAAACAGCTTTGCGTTTATCAACTCGTGAAAATTCCTTGAAAGCTGTTTGGATAACCTGTTTCTGCCAGGAAAGGAGAGTTGATAAACGCACCCTTTCGTAAAAGGCTTTCCTACAGGGCTTTCAAAACAGCTTTGCGTTTATCAACTCGTAAAAATTCCTTGAAAGCTGTTTGGATAACCTGTTTCTGCCGAGAAAAGGAGTTGATAAACGCAGCCTTTGACTACTGAAGCATATCGAATGGGGTTTTCTGTAAGATGTGGGCAAATAGTCATAGTTTCATACCCTAAAATTGTATTTGGATTGATTCACTCTTTTTAAAGTTATCGTAGCAGAGGGTACCGTTGTAATTTTGGGGGGAGCATACGGTACAGACATTCAACAGTGACTTTTGTGGCTTATCAAATTGTTGATATTTGGCACAAATGATGCATGAAAAATTACACTTTCTTTCTGCTTTCCAATTTGCTTGATGCTGAATTACCTGTCTCTGTCTCCACTGGAGAAGAAGATAAGACAGTGGTATCTCTGGTGTCATTGGCTACTCCTGTGGCAGATGATGTGGGAGTAGGAGCATCTGAGGAAGTTGCTCCTTGTGATGTTGTGCTGGCTTGTTGAGGTGATGTTGGTTGGAGAGTTGTGAAGGCGGTTGCTCCGGCCGTCCCATCTGATGTCGGTGTAGAAGTTAAGGTAGTAGAGGCTATTGGTGAAGTTGACAAAGTGGAAGTTGAACTGTAAGTTGAAGTTGGTACTGTTGTTGTCGTTGGTCTAGAAGTTAAGGTAGTAGATGCTATTGGTGAAGTTGAGAATTCAGTTGACAGAGTGGAAGTTGAACTGCTTGCAGAAGTTGCTGCCGTTGTTGTTGGTCTGGAAGTCGAGGTAGCGGACGCTATTGGTGAGGTTGAGAATTCAGTTGACTGAGTGGATGTTGAACTGCTTGCAGAAGTTGCTGCCGTTGTTGTTGGTCTGGAAGTCGAGGTAGCGGACGCTCTTGGTGAGGTTGAGAATTCAGCCGAGGAAGTAGAAGTTGAAATGCTAGTAGAAGTTGGTACTGTTGTTGTCGTTGCTGGTCTCGAAGTGAACGTAGTAGATGCTATTGGTGGAGTTGAGAATTCAGTTGACAGAGTGGAAGTTGAACTGCTTGCAGAAGTTGCTGCCATTGTTGTTGCTGGTCTGGAAGTCGAGGTAGTGGACACTCTTGTTGAGGTTGAGAATTCAACCGATGTAGTGGAAATTGAACTGCTAGTAGAAGTTGGTAATGTTGTTGTTGTTGTTGGTCTCGAAGTTAACGTAGTAGATGCTATTGGTGAAGTTGAGAATTCAGTTGACAGAGTGGAAGTTGAACTGCTTGCAGAAGTTGCAGTTGTTGCCGAGTTTGGAAGCTCTGTTGACGGTGCTGGAGAAGTTGACGGGCTCACAACTGGTGAGAGAGTCCCTGCCAATATCCATGAGGTCAATTCAGTAGCAAAGTACTCCCAGAGCAGAGTCGAGTTGTCATCTGAGAGCACCACAGTCCCATATTGATTCTCTGTCCATAAACCTGAACATGTGGGGTAAGAGGTCACAAAATTGGAGAACAAACATCGATGAATTTATGGGCAAACACACCACAGAATGAATTTAAACTGATTGCCCTACCAGCATTAGGTGATTGGAAATGATGCGGAAGAAAATAAAATCATCTCAGGCATGTCAGATCAGAATTAGATTGTTCCAAAAAGACATGAATAACATGCATACAATGTATGTCAAAGTGTGTATGTGTATATGTGCATGAGCGTCTGTGCGGGTGGGCAATCATAAAATTTACATAGCTCTGGGTGTAAACTATTGGGCATATATTATATTTAAAAAGTTATGCAATTCTGTATGTCTGATTCCACAATCAAATGACATTGGGTACAAAAAATTCCGGCTGAAAAACTCAATTGCATGAAGTTCCTTTATAATAATGATTTTTCTGAAACGTGAGTAGATTGAATAATACTTTCTGTGAAAGCATCAGGTGGATACAGATCACATGGACAATCAAAGGATGCATGTATGCATGACTTTACAGTGCCTCCATGGTATATAAGCATCTGATATCAAAATGGGGGTAGATTCAAGTCTTACCTGTGTTCTCATTGAAATGGAAGGCAGATATGAGATCCCCTTCCTCGTAGCTAGTGGTAGTAGGAAGAGGCAGTCGGATGGTCACATTTGTCGGACTGACAACCTGGTCATCCATATTGTTGGAGAGAGAAAATGCAATAGCCACAACAGGCTCAATAACAACGAGGTCACTAGCATTGCTAATCCTGTCATAATCTTCCCTCAGAGTCACTGGCTGTGGCAGGAAGGGGGAAGCTCCGTTCGCTGTTAGGTAATAGGGTTGAACATTGCCAAGGGCCTGTACATCACTTGCTGAAAGTTGGATGGTTCCTGTGGAAGATAAAATCAATGCCATACATAATCAATTGCTAATTTAATTGATAATGACAATTTGAAAAGTTGCAACACTATATACAGTAGAGAATTGAGAGCCAGTAGGCCTAATGATTTTCAAAAGTTGTTTATAATCATTCTTCAAGAGATTGTTGCTGCTCATGTAGTATCGCTTGCATAGTACATTTTATCTACAGATATTCAAATTTCTGTACAATGTTGTACATCAATCATATTCAACAAATTTGAGATATGACTTCAAGTAAAAATTTGAATGTTGACTGTTGCTATGATGAAGGTACTATCTGATTACATTGTAATATCATGTGGTGTTCCTTGATTGTAGACCAAGGTACAGGGTAGTTTAAAATAACAAATTTTTTAAAGACTTTGGGTTGCTTACTTCGACGCAGTGCACTAAACTGACAAATTATTAAACACTTCCACACAAACATGCAGACACATATTCCAGTTCCAACTGACCAACAAAAGGTCAGTATAACTATCACATTTGTATTTTTTGCTGCTGTACACAACATAAAGAACACATCTCATTCTCTTAAAACAAAATCACTTTTCTTTTTCTTTTCTCTTTCTAGCATAAACTATTATTTAAACCCTCTTTGAGATGCTACATGTATGTCTTAAAATGAAAAACTTCTAGAGCTCCTATTGAGAGAAAGCCCATACCTCCATTTTGAGTCGATGCGACAGCAATATCTGCTCCATTATCACTTGTAGTAAACTGAAAGGAGCTGTGTACCAGTAAACCCAGTTGAAGTGTCCGATCTGCAAGAAAATAGTACAATATCACTCTTGCCACTGTCCTTTCTTCCACAGTGAACTAAACATAACAATATCTAAAATTACAGCTTATGTTCTGAATGGTGGGGCTGGGACATTTTTAAATAGACATAGGCATCTAGAGTGATATATATATTGATTAACTGTGTTAGGCTGCAAAATCGTAAGGACATAATCTGCTGAATATCAGCCAGCACAGATTGCAATCTTAAATCCAGTCCACATACATTGAGGATCTGCGTAAAGATCAATATCATCAGAGCAAAATTCTAGGTGGAATTTATATTCAAACTGCGCACATAGATTTTTGTATGATGTACAGTAATGTTGCAAGGCATACATTGAATTTAAAAAAAAAATGTTGATTATAGAGTCTACTGTAAAAGTGGAAATTTTCGCGGTGTTGAAATTTTCGTGCATTTCGCGCAACCAGAAACTAGCGCGAAAATAAAAGCACGCGAATATTTTTGCTTGCCATGTGTTCCTGTGCGTGATGTCTTGATTCCGCGAAATTAAGAACACGCGAAACTCTTCTCACCCGACCAAGCGTGAAAAATTAGTCGCGCGAAAATATCCACTTTTACAGTATTTATCTTTCAATTTCAAAAGAGAAAAAATGAATTGCATGTAACAAACTAGGTCGGTAATTGTGTGACTTTTTCAATACTGATCAAATTTGATGATTTAATATTGAAGTGCCACGACCAAGCAGGGGAGGGTGTGGCACTGGCAGGGAGTAGATCAAACATGTTAACGTTAGTTTTTAGAATTTTTACAATTTAAGAAGTTGAAATTCACAAGTTTTGGGTGGAATATTTGGGAAATTTTGATAAAAGGAGAAAAACAATATGTTTAGCTGTTTATCTAAGTTCCAGCGGGGGGAATCTGTCCTTGTTTTGTGATGTGATTGTTTTTGCTCGGGGGGGGGGGGGGGGGGGGGGGGGGGGGTGTTTGAACCCAGCCCTGCCCCATCCCCACCCACCCCCATTACTCAGCTGCCGGTGTACGTGGTATGAAAAAGGTAGAAAGGTGGGTCAAGAATTAACAAACACCCTAACCCCGGCACGGGCCGCTGTTGTTGGGGTCGCTGTTGCGGTTACAAACACCACTGAATGCATCTGACCAGAGACTCTTTTGCGACTTTCGTCTTTGAATGAATGAATATTACGGCTAACGCGGTTTAACTGTCACCGTGTCAGTGTTGAGCGCACAATTCCCCTGTCTAATTCCAGCACACTAACAGTAACACAGTGAGTAGACAGAAAGATCCGTCTGTCCGGAGGACTCTTTTATATTTTGCCATTAACGCTGTCCTCCGTAGACAGACGGAAGGTTGCAGTACCCATTGCTGTGTGGATGTTCTTAACCACTGTCTCTATGGAAAATTGGGTGAGGTACCTCACCCTTCTCGATTGCGTCTAATTCACGACCCTAGGTCGGCAAATTTAAGCTTGTATGGTGAAATTATTTTTTTAAGAATACGTTACACTCACCAGATTAATGAATAATCCAACATTTTAGGAGAATTTTCAACGTAAAACACAGCCTGTCCCGTCGTCACATTCAAACTGCAGAAACATACACTATGAATCTATTAGCCAATCACATGCGAGGTAGCTTCTACGTGTTTGTTTTACTAAAACAAGTACCTCGCATGTGATTGGCTTAGCAATTGTTACAGATTCAAAATGGCGACTTACTGCTCGCGAACGGCGATGTTGCGATATCGATAAAATTTCTGCATTTTAACCGAGGTTATGTGAGTATTTCGATTGCACAATGTGAGAAATTTATCCCAAATATTGCTGCATAATGTGTCATGTCATGTCATACTTGTTTGAATGTAAAAAAGCTGTCTGAAATTTGGTTTATCGTAACGTTTGATCTGTGCGCGACTGCTCCACACAGGAGCCGCAATCATTGACTTCGGTCTGTATACGGAGGGGATCCGTGAAGCCAGACGCAGTCTCCGCGGAACATTCCCCGACGGACAGATACAGACCGATCTTTCGGTCAACACAGTGAGTGACTATGACTGCTGACAGTTAGCTTACTTGTTGGGTCCCCGAGTTCCCACTGGAATCCATTCGCAGCATAGCCCGTCTTGGTGACGACAATGCCAAGACGGCCATTTTCTGGTGACCGAACAGCCACATTTACAGCCCCGCTAACCGGATCCGTGGAGTACACGAAACTCTCGTTTGCACGAACAACTCGCACTGAAGCGTTCCCAATAGCTTCACCCGAAGCATCCCGGACGCTGAGTTGGAGGTAAACGGTGTCTCCATCAGTTCCAAGTGTTGACGCCGCCGCGGTTGTGGTGGGCAGAGTCGATACGTTGCAAGTCGATCCAGTCCAATATTCGAAGCAAATACAATTCCAGACGTTTGTACAGAACTGTGGATAATTAATAAGAACATCGGTGTAATGTTAGAACGCTCAAACGTAAGACATTTAACACTGTTAGCACAAGTAGTAAATGCACACCAAGAGTAAACGAATGTAGATTCTAGATGCTTTTCAACCCCGTGAGTGACCTGGAGGGTGTTTCATCAACGAGTTCGTCGGAGGTTTTCACCGACAAATTTGAAAAGCTACTGAAATCCTTGCGTCTGATTGGCTGATAGCAAATTTGTCGGTGAAAACCTCCGACGAACTCGTTGATGAAACGCCCCCCTGTGCATCCGCAATGTTCAACGTTCGTCTTGAATAGATCGATATCAAAGTCGTCTCTTCGATATCGATATCGATCAACAGAGCTCTGCGCACATGCGCACTGATAACAATCGTAGTGCGAGCCCTAAACTTCTGCCCAATCACGTAACGGCGCTTCATGATTCTACGGCCTACTACAGTTTATTTGTGCTTTCTCAAAAACTTAAAAACACTCACCTGGTGCGTGACTATCTTGAAATTCTAACAGATGAAAACAACAGTCTGCACTTACGGGCTTAATGTTTCGAGATCCAGCAGATAAACACTACTCAGTATTATGGAGCTCAAGACATGTAACTGTCCCAAGAATAGAGTTTATGAATACATACTTAACGAGATAAAGAAAATCACATTGAATAATCCGATTAGAGTATAAAGACTGAAAGCAAATGTGTGTTGAATGCGGATGCTATCCATCTAGAAGTTATTCGTAAGCTCACCCAAACGACATCTTATGTAATCATAAAAAGCAGCTGATTATAAAGTCTAGAACATGAAAGCAGCTAATAACGTAGGATGTATGGCTTGTCACACAGGCTGGATTTCATGTTAGCGTGACGAAAAGTTGCACTGTCGCCATTTTGCTGGTTCGAACTGCTTTTCTTGTTTTATAAACAAATCATGCCTTGAACATCGACTCGGGATGGAGATGGCCGCAAGAGAGAGAGAGAAATAGAGGGTATATTACGATGGTCAGACAGACAGACAGACATACAGACAGCTGAAAAAAGTGTTGAAAGGTTTAGATAAATGAAATGAAAGAGTAATGGGTGGATGTGGTTCCGGCGATAATTGTACAATGCAAAATGTTCCTTGTTTACTACAGACTCAGTCAACTTACTCCGTTTCCTGAGCATGGTATCCCTTCGACAGATGTTGGACACCTTGACACTGGATAAACGTCGGAAATTTCAGTACAGCGTTGTCCCCAACACACCTGTCAATTTCAGGGTAAATAAAACAAAGGAGTGACATTGTTCATAAAACGATAATTTTATCGACGTGTACTAGATGATTAGTATATTGATTTTGTTCCCAATTTCTGTAAAAGTGATGTGCATCTTTCAATACTTTGTTTCTGGCTTGGTTGTGTTGTATTATCTTTGTCATCTATATTTGAGTTCTTATTTCCATTTCTTTTATTTCTTCAATTTATCTTATATCAATAGATCAATTTGCCTATTTTTGCTTCTTTTTTTCTATAATTTTACTTGTTCTTTTTTTTTTTTGGTGTGGTTACTCATTTTTATTGTTGGATTTAATGAAATGGGCGTTGGTTTGATGTTAGACTCCCTTTCAAGGCAATGACGCTTTTTCATTTCATTTATCATTGTGTTTCGAATGACAAACCTCATTAACAGCAATGCTCAAATTCCTTCAAATTACATTTGCATTTGCATTTGTTCAGCCTGCTGAAATTGTCAAGCATTTGATTCAACATAAACGAGAATAATATGATCATTGTTTGATATATTTCCATTTAGAACAAAATGTTAATCAAAGTAACATTCTCTTGAACAGATGGTGCATGGCAAGTGACAAAGATACAGTAGAATGTGTATGTTCTATTTTGGGTGACAATAGAAATCAGTAGAAAAACTGTGATCATAATCGGTGCATCGCATCTACCTTGTCGTCTCCGCATCGCGAGCCGCTCGTGACGTCGCCAAGACCGCTGAAGTCTGAGTCGGCAAAATTTGTGACCCACAACGCCCTGTCAGGATTAATATGAATAAATGCATAGGAAGAAAAATGTTGGCCACCTGGGAGACATTATTTACCGTCAATCACAGATGGTTTCAATTATAAATGCATGGTATCAAAAATTTGGGGGAAATGCATGTTAATGTGTCGGGATAGGTTCGGGAGGGGACACCTGGACTTTAAGAATAGGCAAAGGTAATGAAAGGTATTCGCATTCGTCTTATACGCATTATTAATCGCCAGTGATGTTTTTTGCGGCCCTTAACAAATGTATACAGGTGTTTACCCTGAAGGGGAAAATATGGATTTTTCTACTTACGAACACGTTTGATTGCCGTCCGTTGCAAATCCAACACCATTCAGACTCGTTGCATTAATACATTTCAGAGCACCGCACAAAACATCCCTGAAAGAGAAAACACATGAATTTTAACAATCGCAAGAACTGAGTGAAAACCAGGAAGTCTATCTTTTGTTAGTAATGGATACGATTTGATTCACAGTGGCCTAGCGAAATACATTGTATATGAAAAAAAATAATGCAGGTAATCAGATCTTACTCAGCGGAGCATGGTTGATACACGACGTCATAATTGGTGTTGTCAACTCGAGTGATGGTATCGACGCCGCATCGTCCATCAGGCTGTCGGCCCAGAGTGTTGCCTTGGTAACACGATTCAGTCGCTTCCACGGCGTCTGGTAGGAGAAATCATGCAGTGTTGTAACACATATGAGCGTAACGCTAATATCTAAGATAAAAGGTTTTATAGTGCTTCCAACACCCTGATAGAAAATACGGATTGTTTTGTTGTTTTAAAAGATAAAGAAGAGGGAAAATACTGATTTCTACGCTGTAATCATGATTGTATCTTATCTGCCAGTGTACTTTTCAATACTCATCTAGACTGATTTTACACAATTCACGATAGCATTACTATTAGTCTGTTGATGCATGTTTACATGAAATTCTGTAAAGTTTGGTTGACTTTGTGACTGAGACATTTATGAAATCATGGTGAAGAAATGACCTTACACCTTGACTGAATGAAAGCATCATGTAATTTCATGCATGAATGAATGAATGCAATGATACCCTGGACGTAAATGTCTTCGGTACTTTTTTCCCAAGATACTTTCTCAAGAGCACTGGAGATATGTTGCCTTGGTTTTGTGACAATTGTCCCATATTGATACTAGCATCAACTCTTCAAGTGCTTCTCACATCCATACTGCATGACTCGTATATCAACAGTAATCATCAGTTGTATTCATAATGAATCTTTTTAGAATTTATTCAAAACCCTGAGAATAATTTTACTGCTTTTACAACGACATTGAAACAGCATGCGCAACAAGGAATATCAGCATGACCTCAATAATTTCCAGCACCAAATGCATTCACGTGATGTAAAATAAGAGTTTCTATTTGAGGAGCTCTTTGAATTCCTTTGTGTCGGTTACTGAATGGATATTGACGAGGATAATGTGGTAGGATCGTGTTGCTACAACAAAGGCATAAATCCATAGCTCTTGTTTTCCCTACGGTACCTTGTAGTACAGATTTTGAATAAGAGAATCGTTTCTTTCAATTGCAATCAAGAGTTTAGTTTGGTGATTCAAAGCAGAAAGAGGGCGTAGCAGATCCGTTTTGACAAAACTCATGACTCACCCTCGCCCATCAGCATCTGGCATTGGTTATTTAGAGTAGGGCACCGCCCGAGGAAGCAATAGCCCTGTTGACAGAATGAAAAAGAAATGTTGCCAAATCCTTCATTCAGATATTCAATGACATGCAATACGAAAACACTTGCTACGGCAATGATAACAAAAGCGATGATTCTATATGATTGTTAAGTAAAAAATAGGCAATAATGAAGACTGATAAACAAAAAATGTGATGACGTATTGAAAAAAAAATAGTCAATAACCGATATAATTATATGAAAGTCTACAGTATCATAACTGGCAATGACTGGTGACCAATGGTGATATCAATTCATTTCGAAGACAATCAATTATGAAGTTTTGCATAATTACTGTTTATGTTGATTCAATCGAATGACTAAACTAAGCAGTGATGGAAAAGTGATGCCTCCTTGTCTGTATGAGCAAAGGACTCGAACGGCGGAACCCGAATTTTCATTGCGATATGTCTTATCCGCTGGACCACGACAGCCCCTGAAGATTACAGGCTCGCTGTAAAACTTCGCTGAACAGAATATTTTCACGTTCAATATTATAGCCCTTCCTTCATATTGGCTATCCATTTATTTCCCTCTTTCTTCCAGTTCTTTTAGATATACATGGACAGAGACAACTGTTCACAGGCAATAAGTAATTCATTCGCATTTGTTAGGTGTGATATCATATAACCATAATTACAGTACTACTTTTAAAATAAAATTCATTCCATTCACTTATTACTTGAGAGTAATAAGTTCTCAAAGTTAGAGCTAAATGTGGGACTCCAATGATAACTCACATTTCCGTTGGCACAGGATGTTCCATCATGAACATGGTTATCCTCTGGACACTGTATACGAAAATAAGATGAAAAAAAAATGAAAAAAAATGACGATATAATCAGCATCCATTTCTAAACAAATACTGGGCAGAGTCACAAGAGCCGTGCCGTGATCCAATAATGACTGTAAATGATAACTACTCAGTCTCCTGCCACCCTGCTATACACATAGTAGAATGCTCCAGAATGTGTGGTTGTAAGACTAAAGTATATGAATATGGACTTTCCCATGCGTCGATTTTGTATAGAAATAACAGTATCTGTCATTTGCTAGAAAAAGAACTCCGACTGAAGAATCTTTCTAAAATAAAAAAACAGGGATAATTTTCACCAAGATTTAGTTTTACCTTTCACTGTTTCAGCCGTGGTATTTTGTTCAGTGCTGTTATCCGTCAGTGATTGGTGTTATTATGGTGCACGTACTGCTATGATAGGTACGTACTTCGGGATTTTGTGAGGGTAAAGCAATGTTAACGAATATGACTCGTATGATGGTGTTTTATCAGTCATAGGAGTAGATAGACGGAATGGAGATAGGTGGTGTGAGGGGTTTCATTCTCACCTGTCCCGATATACCGTCACACGCCTCGGCTACGTCGCATTCACCCGCAGCGCTCCGGCAGACTGTACCAGCACTGATCAACTGAATGGCCAAGAGAAAAGGGGTTAAGATGTATATATGTTTGTATCAGTAAGATCACGATGTAGAGTAAACACAATCATTGTATCTATTTCCATAATCTTATTTACCTTTTAACATCATATTTATTATATATTTCTATATTTCTCTCTCTCTCTCTCTCTCTCTGATTCCGTATAAAGTTATACACATAATATAATGTAAAGAAAAAACTGTATAGTGTTTTAATAAGATGAAACAAATAGAAAATAAAATAAATGTAATACATCTCTTTGAAAACTTGGCAACATAGGCATATAATATTTTTGTTTGTTGTTGCTTTGTACACTTGATATATATAACAGAAATTATAACACCACAGCCAAGAAGACATGGCGTGAATTTCATTTATAACTCGAATAATGACATCAACCTCACCTGGCAGTTCTCGCAGCATTCTCCCTGGGCACATGTGCTGCCACTCGTAAAACGACAAGTTGCTGCATCACAGCATGGGTCGGTGCATTCCTGTTTACAGTACACGGGAAAATGATAATGGCATCACTAACTTGCGCTGATAAATAACCATGGGTGTTAAATCGAATACCGATCAAGTGTCAATAGAGGACCACACCCACAGGTGTAGAAGGTGTATGTTGTGATGGTGTTGAAAAGTTTTCACCTGGAATTTCGTGGTGTTAATTTGACACTGTAGCTGGTGTTATTTTTGACACTGCGCTGGTGTGAATTCAACAATGACACCGCATAGTGTTGATTTGATATTGCTGGTGTTAATGTCAATGGTATAACACCCGCCCAGCTTCAGGAGACCACACCAACTGGTGTTACTGTAGAGTAAATGCGTTCACACCTTTTTTTTTCAAAAATCAAGTACTTTATCAGAAAATTCTCGATCGTCTTGTTGAGGTTCAAAATCAACAAGAAGAACAGTAACCTAGAAACTATTCAAAAAACAAATCTATATTTTGAAGTGACACCCGGAGGAGTTAATCTTACACCACAAATGAGCACCGAAAATTTAACACTAGCTCGGTGTTTCATATCTAACAACGGACTTTTGGCAGTGTTTGAGATAACTGTCATTGAACAACGGTTTGAAGATCAAACCTACAGAAAGGACTGTTCGTAATTGGAGGGCAGACATTATTATGTTTTTGCGGAGAGGTTTTATTTCGCACTGCGCGTATACTAGTACATAGTTGCCAAAGTCAGGCGAAATGGGCGGCTTTCTTGACGCATTGGGCGTATTCAGGCTTCTATCAAGACGCCGCCTTTCTTTGCATCTTTTAGAATCGCCAAAGAGATAGAACGACACCTCATTACATTCTATGAGTTCTGAGCTTTCCATTGATGTCTAAATAGCCATATCTGAGCCTTCCCTTTGACTTTCTACTTTGATAGGTTGGATATTGGGATCAGATCTGCATCTGTTACGGTGCACTCTCTCCACCCACCACGCCCACTGGTATGGAGCACATTTCAGTGAGGGCACCACTCAAGTCTCCTTCCATACCGAAGATTATCATCATCATAGAGCCCGATAACTCAAAGGATACCTCCGGATGATTTTCAGATTTTCAGATTTGAACAACTATAAATTAGTAATACTGAGGACAGAGTTTCAGAATTTATGATAATTGGGATGAAGAATAAGAATATCTTCGAAATTTGTAACAAATTGCAATGAACAAGGATGATGACATGACAGGGTCACATAAGAATGCATGAGTTGGGGCTCAAGGAAGCAGAACAAAAGAAGAAGGCATGCATAGATTATACACAGGTGAACTCGCAAGCAAGCGGTATTGTAATGGAATTGTACTGCTACATTTCTGAAATATGGGAGCCTCCTATGTCATCATCCTCGTTCAGTATAATTTGTTTAAGGTTTTATAACGTATTGTTTCTCTGCTCAAGAGCCACAATAAATTCCACAAATCTATGCATGGAGCTGCTGATTTATGTACTAAATGATGTGAAATTGTGAAAATCGTATGGAATGCCCCTTTAAAATGTGCCGCTGAATTGCCATCGCCTTTCTCGCAATCTATGAAAACTACTCTTCATAACATTTGAAATGGCAAAGACATCATTCCTAGTGGTACTGCTAGTAATGATTAGGGTAATAAAGATTATGGTCAAGATAATGATGCTGAGAATGATGGTAGTGACAACTTACGAAGGTTCTGCCACAGTCACATTCTTCGCCACTGTCAAGATGTCCATTTCCACAGAATGGCCCCTGAAAGGTAGAGTGACATTAAAATATCAATTTCCAGTATGAAATGTGTGGCATTCTTATTCCCAATTGGGATAAGGTTCAAGCAGGATAACAAACGAAAATAGTTTACCTTTAAACGTATGCAACAGGAGTTGGAAGCTGATGACCTAACAAAAGGCATCTATATTGGACAATCGGACGATTTTCAGCATGCATACGCATGGGTGGAAATCACTGATCTCTGTTTAAGAACAAGATCAGTCTGTGGTGGAAATGAGCTGCTTGGTGGAGGTTTGCGCCTCAGAGTGCTTTTCTAGTTATGTTTGCTTCTTTTTTTTCTGACACTTGACCCGGAAGGATACTCACAGCAATGACCTGATTGTCGTAGAGACATGACAATCCCCCTTGCTCCAGGATCCGTTCGAACTCTTGAATGCTGCACTGCGCAAAGACGGACGGGGGAGTGTCCAGCCATGTGCTGTAACAGAGAAATCAAGATTGGTGTGATTACAACAGATTCGTGTGAAGTATATAAAATCAACACGAAGTAATCTCGAGGTGATGTCGGATGTCGAATCACCAAGTACAAAATTTCAAAGCAAGATAAGAGGGAAAAGTAATTATCTTTCACACTGGAAATGTTTAATGGAATTGAGACCTTACAATAAGCAATAGAAATTGTTGTGATATAAGATAACAATATTATGATAATTATATTCATTATCATGCCCTGAAACGATGTTTCCTTGCCGATGTCTTGTCGTCAATGATTTATTACTTTTATGACTTTATCAATGATATCAATAATAACGGCTACTTTTATATCCCATTGGTACATTCAATCTGAAACATTTTATCTAAAACAGCAAAAAGTCGAACTGATTTGCTATCACAATTATACAGAAAAAAACAAACCAATGGACCTTGAAGACCAATTTCCTTTTTTAAACATTATCTATACTAGGTCACCACTCACTTAGTTTGTTCAGTCATTATACACTGCCCATCGCTGCAAGAACAGTCAACACCTAAAAAGAGATAGAAGAGAAAAAGAAATTGTTATAACGGGCCAACCTTATAGTAGGCCCTACACAGTCACGAACCATGGAGGCATATATGATGGTAGTTTGTTATAGCAACACAATAAACTATTATCTCCATCCTCTTGTCAAGAATTGAATGAAAAACAGAAACTCTGAATATCTGCAAGTCGTTGTTGTTACCCACGCACATAATTGTATAAATACATACGTGTGAATTAATGCCTATGTACACCTGAGATAGCGGTAATCTATAGAATGGAACAGATGCTTAATGTTGTTTAAAGTGCGAGTATACAGCATACCGTATCTCATTTCGTAGTAATCTTCATTCAAGACGCCGATGTTTCTGGCTATGTTTCTGGCCATGGTGCCCGCTGATGCTAACACATCGTCAATCCCTGGAAACTGTGAGATTAAACAGTCAAGCCAATACATCAGAACATTTATAACAAACTTTCTTTTTACAAAGAGAAGTTTATGATGTAATATGATATATAGTTGGAAAGTTTTTCATTGTATCAGGGGAAATGGTATAACTTAGCGATCACGGACTTTGTTAACGTTTCTACCATTTGTCTACGGTAGACGAAAGCAGTGTATGATGTCATGAGACGGAAATGAAAACACACATTACTTAAATCTTCTGTAGGAAGGTTGACTACTGTAATGTGACTAATGTTAATCCCAAAGGTAACGCTATTCTCTGCTTGAGGACAGTAGAAGGTAGAACAGGTGTATGTGACTATCTGACTATAGAGGTTGGGGAGCTTACCTGGACGAAGCTTACTGCTCGCGGAGTGCATACCGTCCCGAGAGTTGCCGCGCCGAGATGGGTCTGAGCCTCGGCTGCTTGTTGAGATATTCCTCTTTGAGGGGAAAAATAAAAAGTTCGGTGAAGATTCCCAGATGAGCTTACGCAAACTTGCGAAAGGTGTGTCAGTATGCGTTAAAGGTGAAGTCTCTTGTGTACATCAATGAACGCAGAAAGATGAGTAAAAACCACATACATTACGTACATGTAGGTAAAAATTTGAGAAAAATATTGGACAAGCCGTTCAAAAGCAGCGAACTTTTAAAATCATCCATGTGCCTCTCTCAAGATGGGAGTTGTACAATCATTTGTGACGTCACAAAAATGCAAAGATTTGCTTGTCATAAAACGAGTTTCACAAACATGATTTTTTTCATCAAAACGAAACATTCCCTCAACTTGTGACTGAAATATAAAGTTGCCAGCATTGTCAAAATGCCTTCTAAAGAAGTCAAGTCAAACACACACACAGGCACACACATTTTGTGATATTCTTTTGATATGACTTGTACTTCCAATTAATATTTCTTGTATGACTTGCACTTATGACTTGTACGTCTTACAAATAGTTAAACAATATTATGTGTAAATTGTATAGTTCATATCTAATCTTATGAATAACATTTAGTTTGTTGGAAACAAAGTATAATGGAATTGAATTGAGTATATTACCTGACAAAATGTTGTACACTTTGTTTTACTGTCTTGTAGTTTACTTTCATTGCTATAACTACAAACTTATATTTTAAGATGTGTTTGTTTTGATGATGTCTTCGCAGAAAAATAAAGACAAATAGAAAACAAAAAGTGATTTAATCTTACATCACCGTCATTGTGACGTCAGCACGCTCAGCATAAGGCGCATAGGGTGAATCCAGTGACGCGTTCACAACGTAGCGCTCCAGGTTGGCCAATATCTGGAAGCGGTTTCCGTTTGTATCAAACGGATCCTGGTCCGTAAAGATTTCAAGCCTGCGTGCCACCACGTGGATCTTAAGAGCGTCGAGGTACTGCACCGGAAAAATGAGGATAATAAATTTGTACACAGTGATAATATAGATTTTTTTTTTTTTTTTGTAGAGGTTTTGTAGCGTTTTGAAACGGTAAATTGCTATTTGGTTACAGATTGATATCTCCTTTTCTTTGTGCAATTGTAGGCAGGGACAGTGTTCTCGAACACGTCTCAAATTGTAAAGGTACCTTCACTACATTCACTCCGAATGACTTTGTTGTGGGGAAGCATAACCAGTAGACTGCAGTGACAGATTCTATATCTATACAAAAGTTAGTGCAATATTTTCCGTATTCATGGGACGGGGTCTCACTAAAGTAAGATACCGCATTTGAATTTTGGCAAAGGTGTATAATCTTATACATGTATGTCGTTTATTTTGTGGTATAAAGAGCTGGTAAACCTCTAATGATCAGTATTGTATCACTGCAGCAATTTATGATATTTCGTAGTGGTCCAATTAGCAATAGAGAGTAGCTTTTTATGACATAGAGCAACGGTACACTGCACATATTTTGAAAAGTATGACATGGGCATACTCAATCGTTGCGCAAAGATGAACATGAAAACAAAAAAACTTACGTGATTCGTGAGAGACAAGAGTGTGTTCACGTAATACATGACGGTTGACGCATCACCTGCATACTAGAAATAGAGACATTCAAAAGAGAACCCAAAAAATGTACATTATCTTTTAAATGCATGGATAAATTTCGATGTGCACGTCACGAGACTTACATCACACGAGTCGAGTTACAGCCAGTCATGAGTCCTGCAGCCCACGAGTCATACAGCCCACGAATTCGACACTAAGCAAGCAATGCACACGAGACAGACACATTAAGCCCCGTGTCGAATTCATGGCCTGTTTTACATAGTGTCGAATTCGTGGGCTGTGTGACTCGTGGGTGTCAGTCTCATGGGATGACACCATATCGACAACCTGATTAATAAGTGAGATACAAGAAACTCTCCAATTATCAAGGCTTTGATTCACAAAAAAAAAAAAATGCATGATTGACTGTAAGTGCAAATCTACGGAATTAGTGTGTCATTTGAAAATCCAAAATATATATAATTTTGGTAAGTTTTACTGTGATCTCCTTATCATTTCAACATAGCATGAAGTTGAAACAAAGAAGAGCAATTACCGATTTACTATCATCTATAACAAGATGATTTCAAATAAATCTCTATGGCTCGTAAGAGAAATATAATTCTGTCAGTAGAAGAAGAGAAATTTGAGCAATATTCTCTGTTGTTATTTGTTTTTATACGATCCTACTGGAGGAGAGGAATCCAAAATATGCTTTTCCTTGCTAAAAGTTATAGCTCGTGGATTTGTCAGCTTCAGATACTAGCTTACATAGAATTATTGACTACTAATGATTCCAGTCAAGCGTATGACATATTGGACAATTAAATTTCTTACATTATTATCCGACTTGCTTATGTTCTTTATAAGGTTCTTATGATGGTTTTCTATCTGTTCTTCGTTAAAATGTCCTAAAATACCTTCAGAAGGATTTCTTACCAAACTTGCAGACGCGATGAAATCGGCAGCCACGTATTTCGTTTCAGTCGTAACCTGTCTTCGTGTCTGGACGTGGCGAAAAAAGGAAACAGAGAGTAATAGTAATATCGACATTGAGAGTGATCGTTGCTCAAATTATGAAGTCTTATGGATAGTCCCTCCCACTTCCCACCTCCCCCTCCCCCTCTATCCCTCTCTCTCTCTCGTTCTCCCCGCCTCTTTGTCTTCTCTTCTCATTTTCTGCATGTATATCACACAACATATGCGAATCTGATGTAATTATCAAGTGACAATTTCTGTTTCAAAGTTATCGGAACGACGTCTTACATCATGTTCCCACATTCTATGCATCATGGGATTGGCATGTCACAGAGACAGGCTAAAAACACTGCTAAGTCCTCTCAATTTTACAATTGTGTTATACTCTGGACTAGAAGTCTCCTAGATGCTTGATGAGATTTCATGACAGTGATCACATCTGTTCTGGACATGACAACAAACACATTTGCCCGAATTCACGAAGATGGTTTAAATGAAATTATGGTTTGAACCATGGACAAAAACCATGGAGCGCCAAGTATCGCATGGAATATTTCGTTCAGAAATTAGTCATTTCGTCGATGAACTGATTATTTTGTAACGAAACGGCAACACTTTGTAACTAAATGAACATTTCGTCCGCGAAATTACAATTTCTTTAACAAAATGGTCATTTTGTCGACGAAATGACCAATTTCGTAACAAAATACTCCGTGCGAGACTTGGCGCTCCATGGTTTTTGTGTTTGCGTTTGCTGCCATGTGCTCTTTCGATACTTTAGCAGCTTTAACGTAACAGCTTCTACCGAACAGACATTCTAACTAGCGTATATAATCTACACTGCTTTCCATTGACTTTGGAAGCTCCTATTCGATTTGACAGTTAGTTTAATTATTCTGGCTACTCGACAAAGATAGAAATCATATAGTCATAACGCTGGCTTTAGACATCTCCCTCACCCGTCTGTGAGCTGAAGTCTTGTCGGAAGAGTAGACATTTCGCCAATCGTCGTTCCTGTCTGGTCGACCGTACTCTATCAGGACATGTTGCCGAGGTTCCTATTAAAGATCAAAATGTTGAACGGATCGAATTAGTCCAGAAAGAATAGGTCCAGGGTCTAATTCAATTGAAGACATTGATAGCAATTCCTAATAGAATAGCAACTTCTAGTAGCAACAGCCAACCAATAATTTCTTTTTGATATCATGAACCTTGCAACCTGTGGATTAGCACTATATTGCACCGACCCCTTCATATATATATATATATATATATATATATACAGATTATATAGGTTGGTTTTTTTTTTAATAAGATGAAACGTAGAATACACTGATGATAGGACAAGAACACTCATTTCGATCAGCCGTGATTCATCAAGAGGGAGGTATATAGTGTTGAAACGAAACATATAACTGGTATTAGTATAGTACTGGTCGAAATCGACACCCCACTTGCTTATTTCCAACTGTTGTTCATTTTATTATGTTAAGTTGCAGGTCCTTAGTAACAAGTTTCACTTACATGCTACCTTATTATAATAAATATGTTACAGCTGTTATACGACTAGGATGTACAATCCACAATCTTCAAACCACGTTGAAAGAACATCATTCCACACACAAAAAAATGCGACAAGTGAAATCAGATGATGATCTAGAATCGGACGTAACTATCCGTTACAAACACAAAATCTATACCTATCGAGAGCACATATTTGATCGAATAAAATTGCGATATATCATAAAAATTATTTTCTCCTACAAGTGAACCATATAGTGTTAGTACCATGCCAACTCCATCATGACCAGTCCTTCCGAAGGTTCGTTGGTTGTTTGCAAAACCTACGTGAATTTCATAATCTCACATGGAACGGGTTAATTTGACAATTATTGTCAGAATTATATTGTCTACATGAACAAAACCATTGTTATATTACTAAGCAGTCCTTTTCTTCCCAGTTTTTCACAGTTTTATAATCATAAAATTCTAAATTAAAAATGATTCCTGCGGAGGAATATGGTCAATTGACTTACCTCGTTTCCATCATCATTTAGGGGTTGTATGACCATCTGTTGACTTTTGTATACTATGACTCCTCTTTAATGGATGAGAAAAGGCGAGATTGGAAATGCAGTGAATTGCTGGTCTTCCATAGAAATGTCAAGAGTGCTAATTTTCATGATATCTTCTAAAAGATGAAACAATGTACCATGCAATGTACTGAGGACTTAGGACTCTATGGGATTACACAGTTGTGACGTGAGTCGTTGGATAGCAAAGCTATCAGATCGTCTTTAGTATGCAGTGGAAGAATTTATACAACTGCTTCATGAATTTACGACATAAACATGATAACGAATTTTATTACCCACAGGAACAGAGTTTGCAGAGTGCAGTGTTTGAAAAAAAAAGCCTTTTAGAACATCACTATTACTTGATAATGTATCGTAGCAACAATCGGACACCTGGGACCCAATGCACTCATATTTTGGACTCATCCAATGTTTATTGCTTTGAAGAAAAAGGCAAACTAAAAGAACTTCGTCATTCCAAAAAGGATAGACCATTGGACAATGTTGGAACTGATTGGCAAATTGCCCTACATCGACGTTTACAAGCACTGAATTAATCAGTGTTTTAGTAGTAGCCATGGGCGTACATACTCGAGCAGGATTCGAACCTACGACCTCCTGCTCTCCGGACAGGCGTTACGCCGATGTAGGGCAATAATTTGTCAATCAGTTGCAATGAAAACATCTCGACAGAAGAATTTCTTGAATTTGAAAGGATAGACAATTTAAAGGCAAATGACGTCGATCAAAAACTTCGTGATGAACACTCAGAAAAACATTATGCGCTGCTCCGTAAAGTACAGAAGTAATCGGGCATTGTATGACACTGTGATCATCAAAAGATTAATATTGATTATCACAGCAATCAAATGTGAATCGCCTGACGCGTCATTCAAAACGTAATCATGTCGAAGATTATAAAGTGGTCGGTTTTATATGAACTTGGATAGATCGATTTGCTCTTTCGAGGTACAGATAAAAGTTAAATTTTCTAGAATCTTTGGATTCTCTCGGACTCCAACGTTGTCCTATGAACATACCTAATTCCTTCACAGATGTCCACAGTGACAAATGAGTTTGGAATTTCCTCGACGCTGCCTTCGTATGAACAGTCCGACCGAAGCTACGGGAGAGGAAGACGGTAACACGTATAGTGGAACAAAAGGACGTAAGTCAAATTGAAAAAAAAAATCAGAGTCAAAATATTTTGAAGAAAGAATGATTATTCATAATAATCAGTATCGTTAATGATGTTATTTGTTGATTCCTCTCTGATGTCATCCGACCTTTTGCTTACGTTCTTTCAGACGTCATCCAACCATTGATAGTTTTTGATAAGATATGATTAAATTTCTTCCTTCAGCTGCTTGATTCAGTATCTTTTTAGAATCTTGTGACTTGTATGAAATGACTTGAACGTAGTTTGGATTCCTATCATCTGAGCAAGCTTGTGCATTTCATCAATTATAATAATGACAAAAAAATAATAATGTCATCATCATATCGTGCATGAAAGATGTGAGCTATTCAATGACAAATAGTACAGCTTACCATCACTTACTAAAAATTAAAGGTTCAATTTGGAATAGACAAGAAATTGGAAATGTATGCGGTATCAACAACATCGCGACATCTGGAACATATTACTTGATTGGTCCAGTGAGTCAAGATTTATTCTCAGCATTTCCATTAATTTCATTTTCTCCATGTAGGTTTGAATGCAGTCTGACAAAATATCAGCAAGTTTTCGTCATATTATACAGTAAATTAGACGGTTGTTAAACATGCTTACCTGTGTGACTGACCTCGTGTAGTTGCGACCGATCTTTAAACTACGTCAGCCTACTTCCACACAACACTTATCAAAGACTTGCCAGCATTGTGTAAAAACAACTCAATTAATCAACTAGTAAGCAAACAAAGAAACAGTTGCCACACGCATGTTTCATCTAGAGACAAATTTTGAGCGGGAAAAAAGATTGGAATGTATCAATAAGCTATCACTAACAAAGAAGATTTATTTCTACTCACTTTAGCTGGGATTGTGACGCCATGAGACTTGACGAAAATTGCTTGCGCACCATCTCTGCAAAATCATGTGAAGGAGGTGTAAAATATGATATCTCTTGTTACAGATACTGATCAGCGACGGTTCAATTTCAAATCATAGTACAGGAGCGTTGAGATTCCGAAATAACAAAAAGAAATGAAAGGTCAAAATCCACCCGCATGAGCATTGTTAACATTTGAAATGTTAATAATAAAACATGTCAAAGGCAACACATACGTATACTTCTAAGAACTGGACTGACGATCTTTTTTCCTCACATAGTTTTCATTCTCTTCATTCCCTGGAATTTCATTTGTGTCATTCGAAGGAGGAAAGACAGACTAAGTTTAAGCCTTTAAAAAACATAAACACGCACAAAACACACACACACACACACACACTATACATCAAATTAAAGCGGAAGTCCGTGCTGATTATTTCACAGTGCCCACTCTTCTTCTTCGGGATGCATGTCCTTCTCTTTTGTAGCATCACTAAATCTGTTCTATTGTGAAATGGTTTTACTGGAATGAATCTAACAACGTTTGCTTGTTGGTGCGTCGCGTCGCTACGGACATTAACTGCACCTATCCGTTTCTGACAATGGGTAGGGGGTAATAAAATGTGCAGAATAAGGCCACTCAACGCCCTTGACATGCTTTTATGTCATGAATAACAGTTCACAGCTTTTAACTGCATCTTTACCAATCCTTCTTCCTCCACACACACACACACATCCTTCTTTCATATCTCTTCCACACAATGCACCATACGGGCGGAGACACACATATTTAGGCGTATAGAGGTCACCTTATGCGGACATAATTGCTTTGCTATTACCTTAAAAAAACGGAATTATCAACCTCGATAGCAGAAGCCTAACTGTCCTTAAATAACACACCCGGACAAATCAGAACACTCCGTCGCTATGATAAAAAAAAAGATAGCTAGAAAGAAGAGTGATAAAACAAACAGACAAACAAACAAACTGATTACGGGATGTGAAATTCAAATAGGTCTGTGGCTATGACAAAAGATAATTGGATACTCAGGGATACTTGAAATAAAACATAAGAAGACAAACAACTGATTTGGTAAGTTCATCTTTCATTTCATACATATACAGGACAATAAATTGTCACCGAATTCCATGTTATAGGGCATTGCTAAAAACGCCAGGAGATCTATATTGTGTGAGAATGTTTGGAAATAATACACACACACACACACACACACACACACACACAGATGATATTGTTCAAAGTTTGGTAGAGTGCCAATTTCCTTTAGATAGTTCTGAAAACAAGACAGACACAAGCGTTGCGACATGCATCAATTCAAAGACGTTTCTTGTTCTTCGATTGTTGTGGCACAGTTCACTCCAAATATGTCCCGAAACTTCTTATTGTATAAAGGGGCAAAGTCCTTCTGTCGTGTCTTCAAAATATTTCCCATGATGGGAATTGTGTGGAAAATGTAATAGAGCATACCTGTTAGGTTCCAGATCCAATGTGAACTTGTGATTCCAAGCTGCAAGCGAAATAATCAGACCAGATTTCGAACCGGTGTCCTGGGGAGCGAATAAAAAGGAGAAAAAGCTTTGCTGAGAAGATAATGCAGAACGACTCCCAAAGATGGTATCAAATTCCTTACGTACAAGAGTGATAGTCAAAACAATGAATACTATAGTTTTGATAGAACATCACGTCACATTCATAATAAACCTGTCCGTCAAGTGTCTATAGTCAATGAGTGGTTATAGCTACAATGAGCTATAGTGTATGTTGATAATTTTTCCTTTATTCTATGAGTGTCATTTGTTTTACGTTACGTTAGGTAGTATCAAACTGTAGGAATGTCCACAAACATACTTTGAATTATGAAGTAATTAAGTAGGCCTATATTAATTGAATGAAAATTTCACTTTCATATACGTGTGAACTTAGAGAATGCAACAATACCACAACACTTGAGTAAAAGTTTGAGGAAAATCGGACAATTCGTTCACTAGTCTATATGATGTTTTTTTAAGTTTCTGTGCAGCTATAGGCGGATGAGAAGACTATCAACAGCTTTTGATGTCATGTGTTTAGGAAGATATTAAGAAAATATGAGAAAATTCAACATAATTTCTCTTTTCTCACATAATAAAAGAACAATTTTATTGACTCTCCTCTTTTAGAATGAAGGTGGAATGACATTACCCTTAACAAATATCCGTAACAAGTTGAGGGAATTTGATTTTTTTTTAGCATTGAATTTTATGGAATTCTTCTCATATCTTTCTTACACCAATTCCACATTCATGTGACATCATGAACTGTTGTAGTCTTTTCATCCAGCAGTGACTGCACAAAAACTTTTGAAAATTCATAACTTTTGAATAGATTTTCCGATTTTCCTCAAACTTTCACAGATGTTGTCGACTGACATTGCTGCATACACTCAATCTACATGAACATTAATGAACTTGTCCATTAAGATGGATTCGTATCTGCAGTATGATAACTCGCGTCCTTCGGCAAGAAACTTTACAATTCCGTGCAGTCGTGCAAATTAATAATCAATATCTGAGCCTCTTTTATATTTACACTGTCCTACTATGTGAAGGCATACCATGAAACGTCTTTGTCACGTATAGCGAAGATTATGTTTGTTTGTTTGTTTGTTTTCTTGTTTTCTTGTTTTGTCAGATCCACCGCCATGTCTCCTGTAATGATCTTCTTGCGGTACATTGTTGCCCCATTTATCAATCACACTGCAATCATGAAATTTCATTCAGCCAGATGCATATCTCCTGAGGGTGTTCCTCAAACATTACAATGCAGAAGCAGTGTATAATAGTCAGCGGGGAAATTTAGAGGATTCCTGAACATGAATTCCTCGTTATATGAATGAAATGTATTGTTCCGATTGCTTTGATGATAGTCTGCATGCTAAGGACTACATCATAAAGGTGAAAGGTGATCTTCTTGGCACCCCCCCCCCCCTCCATCCTCCATGTTTCTTTTTTTTTCCTGACTAGTACGAGTGCATGAACTATAGTCATGATAGTGTTCAGCCATGCGGACTATGATGAAATGGTAAAGTCAGATATGATTTTCATGCAAGTTTCATTATTCTCCTAATTCCACTTCACATCTTTCCCACATTTCACAGGCAACATGAAAGAAATTGAAACATACAAGTTTCGAAGATGGCGAAACCGATATAAACAAGTGAAACATTTCACAGGTAGGAGTTTTCCAGCTTTTAGTCAGTCAGATTAACAGTTTCAAGATTCATGACATCGATAAATCATACGCAGGACTTGAGAATACAAAAAAAAAGAGTAAAGTGTTTGTACATTTCGATAGAGCCAATACTGTTTAATTTGCGTTTGTGTGCATAAGTGTGTGAGTCGGTCTGTTGGTCTGTCTGTCTGTTGGTCTGTCTGTTTGTCTGTTTTTGTGACAGACAAAGAGAGAGAGAGTTAAGTTAGACCTACACAGAAACATATACTGTCAAACCTGTCATAGTGACCACCTGTCTATATCGGCCACCTGCCGTATATGGCCACCAAATACAATCCTCCCCCCCCAAAAAAAAAAAAATAAATAAATAAAATGTTAACGACCCTGTATATAACGGCCATCTGTGTAGAACGGTCACATGTTTCGTCCCCCTTGGTTAGCCCCTATAGACAGGTTTGACTGGATATACAATAATGCAATGCAGCCACAGTAGACTCACCTTTTGAAACGGTATCACAGAAATCTGAGCCATAAAGTAATATCACAATTGAACTTGTCTCTGTTTCACTGTTTTGTAATGTGTATCTAGCCACCTTTACGTAAGATCAGTGCAGCTAGGTTCTCACTTCTCTGAATTTTCGACAATTTGCGTTATGCAAACTTTTTATTTGTTATAGGTCATATGACTCCTTAATAAACCAAAAGTCCCGTAATTATCAACTCGTCACAAAGTCTGTCTACGAATCACCTCTTGCATTATTTTCTTGTTTTCAGTTCAGTATGCACACATGTATAAAGTGCGTGTGTGTATATATAACGTGAAGCGGGCTTGGCCTCGTACGTGGTGGGTACTGCATCATTTTCTTCCGTCACACACACACACACACACACACACTTTTTTTGTTTTTCAACGATGTTTATTCTGTTCCATTCAAAGTAATAGAAAAAAAATAACAATTTTCATTTGCTACAATTGAAATGACGAAAATATACATTTGTGATCATAATAGCAAATTTGCTATTGCTGTACATAATGACATAACAAAAATTACATTTTCATGAACAATTATCAATTTACATACAGTCACTTCCCCTATGCTCTCAAAAATTGCTTAAATTTAACAGTGATGATTCAATTCTTCTAGCATTAATCTTAATAATCATCACAAATGAATTATGCAGCAAAATTATACAGTATAATAAATAATGGAAACCATATTATTTATCAACCAAGACCCCGGCCCCACCTACTAACTCATATCCCTTCCTGAGTCCCTATGACCACCCCCCACCCAGTTCCCTCCCCTTCCTGTTTCCTCCCCCACCCCTATCTGTACACATGCAAACACACAAACACACACAAACACACCCATACACACAACACACATACACATGCACCTAATTTGGTTAACTGCCCTTTGCCTACACATCACAATATAGTAAATATAGTTACATAATCAGCCCGCCAACAGGCTGACAGGAACGCACGGGAAAGGAGGGGGAGAAAATACAAAACAACACAAGAGAAAAAAAAAGAAGAAGAAGAAGAGGAGGAATGAAGGAAAGGAAAAAAATGAAGAAAAGAAAGAGTGGAATACTATGGAAACACTACTATTTTCATAAAAGTCACAGACGTTGCACGTAGCTTCAGACTGGTTTATTCAACGAAGTCTCAAAATATTCCCATTTTTGTAAATTTACATGTAGCTTCCCAGCCTTGGTCGCAAGGATTTTTTCCTCATTTATTAATTCAACAATAATCTTTTGCATCTTTTCTCCAGTGGGTAACTTATTTCCCGTTCTAAATTTAAAAATGATGTATTTTATTAAAATAATCAAAGTATTTACACATTTTGATCTATTTGAATAACCCGAGATTCCCCCAAATATATCTCTCCAATCCATATTCCTTAACTCATTTATATCAAAATAATTAATTATGAATTCCCATAACGGTTTCACTTTAACACAGTGTAAGAATAAGTGCAGGCTCATGTTGGCAGAAGGAACAAAGGCTGTCTGTTACAAAACCAAACTTCATTAAACGCTCCTTAGTGTAAACTACGCCATGTAACATCATAAATTGAAATTCTCTATATTTTCTTGTCAATGTACACTTACTCGGTTTAATAAAAAAATCTTTTATTCACACACACACACACACATATGTATATATATATATACATATACATACATATTTGAATATATATATATATATATATATATATATATATATATACAGTATATACATACATATATATATATATATATATTTGGTATTATATATTTAATATACACATATACATACACATGTATATATGTCCCACACAACATGCTTCCGGTCACAAGTTTATATTTTCGGTGGGGAAAGCGTGAAAACTTGAGAAGAATCCTGGAGTAAAACGAGATGATTCGCATTGCAATCATGAGAATAGACCTGGCCCTAGTCCATCGTGTGGTGACAACATCGAAGGGAAACAGACCTCCATCTTGCATACCATACCATTATGCTTTCCACCATAGCCCTGGCTTTATGCCTAGCCACGCGCAAACAAAAGCGCCAAAATGTAGAAAAACAATCTCGCCGGTGCGTTACAAACCCTGGCATTTGATTCGCATTTTCCCACACCTACATACACATTCGCCAGCTCATGCAACGATTACGCAAGAGGCCTTTAGTTTGCTCCGCGATGCTTTTCAGGCCACTATCGACCTCTTGAAAGGGTAACCCCTTCTCTTTCTTTTCACTTGAGACTAAAAGTGATAAGTGGTGCATTGAGAGTCTCTTCACTCTTTTGCTGGCGATTATTTTTTTTTTCTTCAAACTCTCTGCAGGGAGCGCGGGATACACTGTAATGCTATTAAAGAGGCCCCTTGTTCGATGACCTTCACGGTGCGCATTGTGTAAAGCATTAAACCTATATACATGGCTCAGAGTTATGTCAACCACAATCACACAATATACGCCACACATCCAATCACTTACACAAAAACCACCGGATCACACTACTAGCAACATTACATGCTCCGAAGAATGCTCACTCGGTCGATGCATGTATAGATTGAATGAATGTATATAGCTGGATGACAGTTGTTACGCGTGTGAGTGCAAGACAGTGTACATGAAGCCTCCTGCGGTTAAAGTAACAAAGGGGCAAGTATTTTATGTAAGGCTGTGTAAATCTGAAATGAAAGGCAATACTTTTTTGTTGTGAGACTTTAAGCAGAGAACTATGCGCATTCTTCTATTTGATGGATGAATGGATGCTTGGTTTAACCCTTATTATTATCAAACGGGGTTGTATACTTCTTTCCCATCATACCCTATACAGGTGTTTTTACGAGGAATTTTGATTCTGGCACCCCTCTCCCCCCCCCCCCCCCCCCCCCCACCTATCTCCTTCGGTGCAAAATGTCGGGAAGGGGGGGGGGTCTTTGAGCACTACAACACATCAGAGCAGTCTCTCACAAGATATCATGTGCATTTTAAAGAATCTGTTAGCAGATGTCATACGCTATAACTCTAAAGTGCGTTTTCGTATTCATAGTTGTACTTGAGTGTGAAGATGCCACGATTGATTTGATTCCAAACTCCGTTTCTTAATTTCTTGGTAATTGTCTTTTGTTTACGATGTTCTGCGGTGTGCCTATTTCTTTGAAATTGATCCATTTCACTGGTTTTCCCCACTTGGGAAAAAAAATCGTTTGTATCTTCAGTGGATCCAGACGCCTTTGATAGAACAGTTTACATGTGGACTATGACCATGTGTGCGGATGTTTTGAGTATACAGCGCAGATATATAAGAAATAATGATGTGGTAGTACAATACAGTTCAATATATTATCTTTTATTTAATAGCAGAGGGCAAATTATAGACATATGTACGATATCTGATGTAAAAATGATCGTGAAGATGCAGCAAGAGACAGGCTGACAAATAGAATGACGAATTGATATAGTTACTACATAATCGGCATGGTTACTTCAAGAGAGAAAAGAAAATGTACACAAAAGAGTGATAGAAGAAACGGGAAGGAAAAGAAAAAAAAAACAGTTCTTCATCGAGACATCCTTCTCACAATTTCACCATCAGGAAAAGTTACCCCCGTATACACAATGTATCCTAACTTTCCGAGATTATACATTTCGTTACTCCGTTATAGCAAGATCTATTCACATCTTTAGCTTTTGAATTCTTAATGTGTACCGTAGACCTATTTGTCAAATAATATGGTGTACTCAAACAAAGTCGGCATAATGGGAGAAGTGTTATCTAGAGTCAGTTCCACTAAAACTTTGACATGCTATACGCGTTCTCTGCTGGTACGATTTTAACGCGACAGTTAGTTAAGTCAACTTAAGTTGACAGAGCATAACTTTCATATTTCCAAGCAAAGTTTTTTGTTAATCATATTAGTACTTTACTGAGCAATGATTGACAGATGATGTCATTGACAGAATCTTGGCTTGGAAGTTTGTCGTTTGTTTGTTTGTTTGTTTGTTTGTTTGTTTTTGTGGCCGTATGTAAGTGCTTTTATGAAAATAGTCGAAAAATTGCTATGAAGGATATAATCAAGGCATTATGTCAAGATTTACTCTTTTGGCACATGGGCCCGTTTCATAAAACTTGTTATCAGTGACAACTGCCACATTTCTATGACAAATTTACTCTCAGCCAATCAGATGCATGGATTTCAGTAGCTTGTCACATCTATGACAACTTGTCACTGATGACAAGTTTTATGAAGCGGGCCCACATCAACACAAGTCAATATACATTTGCATTGCAGAGGTCCTTAAGAATAACATATGATTCAAACTGCCCAGACATTAACCAATGAGCTCGAACTCAGGTCTGACTGCTAAGGAAAATATGACCAGGAATTTGATTTTTGATACGCCCAAACAGGTTTAAATCTCATGCACATTGTTTGTTTAATCAAACTGGTTAGGTATGCCGCCATTGAGGTTGAAAAAGAAAAGTATAACAAGCATTTCCCCTGACGAATGAACTTTCAATTTATATCTTCAGAAGTTAAGCGGAGCATTATGATGAATAACATCTAATTCAAGGCCATTTGTGAGCTTATAAGCGAGGGCGCGCGAGAAGCGTGAAGTTTCAAAAACAGAGATATTATTATTCGGGTTTCATTGTAAGTTTATGGTATGCAGACATCTCATTAAATGGGGCAGATATTGAAAGCGTACCATTGTGACAGCGTCAACAAGCGTGGTTTCTAAATGCAATGCCTGTATACGGTGCGTGTCTGATGATTGAACACAATAATATGCGTAGGCCAGAATGCGGTGGGTGAATATCATTCTTATTTACGATGACTAATATGCCATAAACTTGAATGATCTTATGCAATGAGCAGCATTTTTGCGGTCATTATATTCAGCTCTTCTCTATCATTTTGTGTAGTTTGATAATAATGAAACCGCGGGTTTTACACGGAGCTTCTACGAATCTAGCGACACGAATGGTTATAATGTTGTAGCTACCTGTGATCACTACCGTGGATTGGGGATGAAACTTGAATATGCTGTAGTGATTATACTTGTATATCATACCGCTCTATGGAACTTTTTTTTTCTTTAAGGTTTTTCTTTTTTCATTAGTGCCTTTGTATTCGATTGCGCGTTGTGTTGTATTGCATGGTAAATAAATCCTCATCTTTTTTGTGTGTGATTTGTTGAAAATTGGAATAGAAACAGAAATCAACATCAAAATGAATTGACCGGTAGATGAAAAACCAAATGATTGGCTCTTGGTATTGTCTGAGTGCCTGAACTTGGTGATTCGTCACTTTTGTAGAATTTTTCGCTTGCTTGCTATTATAATTTTCTTCAGATGATGGGGCGCACATGTTTCAAATTAAAGTTGAATTACGACCGTTAATGGTGCTTCCCTTTAAAAACCAGCAGCCTTTAATATTCCATTTCAAATGTCGTCTCGTGACCTTCGCAGCGTCATTTCCACACAAGTCTATTAACTAACACAATCCATATGAAATCTTATTCAAATTCAAGGGAAACTTAAGTTTCCCTCTTTGGAAACATGAGTGTTTCCTTGTTATTTCTTTTTTATTTTCCTGCATAGGAAACCTGTCAAGCATGACAAATGCAATTGTCAAACGGATAAAAGACGAAATTAATGGGAAAGAAAAAAGCGATACCGTCGGAGACGTTTATGACTGTGTTTCAATCACAGTGTTCAATCATGGACAAAATTTGAGGTCCAATCTCGTATGTTGCAGAATGTCGCGATGTTTGCATTGACGTTTACGCCTTGGCAATACATGACCATGGGACACATCAGCACAAAACACAACACTATAAAGACTGTTTGGGAGAAATAAGTGATGAAGGTATATATTTCATGGGGTATGCAACATCAGCAAAACTTATCCCGTGCTTGCAAACAAAATAGAAGGAGAACAGTTTCGATGTGCGTATTATTTTCATTTCATCAACGTTTCATTATTCACACATCAGGAAATGCTAGAAATTTCGTATTCTCTGATTTTCCTTGTATTTTTTCAGCATATCACGTCCACAAGAGTGTGTTTGTCTGTGTGACTAGGTGTATTGGGTGCACGTCATGAGCTTGACACCCACGAGTTAAACTGGCCACGAGTCATACTGACCACGAGTCATACTGGCCACGAGTCATACAGCCCACGAGCTCGACTTTACGTGAGCAACGCCCACGAGATCGACATCCGCGAATATAGACCCATGAATTACACGGTCAACGAGTACGCAAACAAGGACAAGAGCTTGACATAGCATTTCGGGGCTATAAAAGTAGTGTCGAACTCTTTTGCCTAAGTGTTGAAATCGTGGATCTCATTTGCCTACAGTGTCTAGGTCATGGGTCTGTTTTAGCGTCTAGCTAGTGGGCCTGTTCAACTTGGTTTCTAGCTCATGCTGATGGACTGTTTGACTCGTGGACCTTTAAGATGACTCGTGGGAGTCGAACTCTTGGGATGATCCCTTCCCCCCTCCCCATTCATCTGTGCATTAATTATGAGACGTCAATAACAGCGTACATGAATTCATCTTTATGACGTGACATTTTTACGACGCGTTGGTTTAAATATTCGGGGTTTTTTTCGTTACAATTATGTACACAGTATCAATCAATCTTAATATACTCACAACGAGAAAAAAAAAGGTAAAAGAAAATAAAACAAGGCAAATTAAAATCTTTATCAGTGGTACCGCATTCCTCATCCTTCAGGTATTTTGTTGATTTTGGAGGTGTTTATAACCACTTTGTGTATCCAGGGAGAATGAAGATTCTTTGAAAACAACTCTAAGGCGTAGTTGTCAGGGGCGTGGTTGTGGTTTGGAGGACATAGCTAATGATGAGATCATCTGATGACACCAACATTGCTCGGCCAGTGAAAATCGCCCAATGAGAATTATATATATTATATGTATCTCTCTCTCTCTCTCTCTCTCTCTCTCTCTCTCTCTTTCTCTCTTAATAGATAGATAGATACATGTAGATAGATAGATAGATTAGATAGATAGATAGATAGATAGATAGATAGATAGATAGATAGATAGATAGATACATACATACATACATACATACATACATACATACATACATACATATATAGATAGAGATAAACATAGAGATATATACATGGATATACAACCTTAGGAAGACCGTGTATGGAGAATATGGATATTATGTATTAATCCTTGTCAGCAATAAGGCATTGATTGAATGGGATGAGATATAGTTGAAAATGTTAAGAGGATCCAAACTTCATTCTCTATAAAGGTCTGGTGTCTCCTTAATGTAGGACTGTAATGATAATCATTAACGTCTTGCTAAGGTGACGTTCAAAGATACACCAAAAGAAAAAACACTTATCTATACTACGTCTTACTGACAACAAAGTGTTTATCATTCTCAGTCAACTCTGCGAAGGCCTTTCGAGACAGAAAGAAATGTTCTTTGTGTTCATTATTGTGATTTAAATGACAAAGGGGTCATAAATTCGGTAAGAGGGTAAGGTGCAAAATGATGTGTGAGTCAAATGAGGGAACATGGATATGTCTTGTATAGTCGCATTGCTTTAACGTGAGGCAGCCGTTTTGTAAGACACAGACATGACAGAGGAACATTACAGGCAATGACACAATGGATGCTAAATAAACATTTTTCTAAAGACTCAATGAATCGTGAAATTTACATGCTGATTCAATGTCTGATTATTTAGAGTCTGACATGCTGATTTAGCGTAATCAACAATACGATCTTAATCATTGCTATCACTCTATAGGTCTCTCCATAGCGCCCTAAAGTGTCCCTTCACTAATCACAGACCACAAGTCATATAGCCTGCGAGTCATTGCACAGACAATGCCACAAACGTTACCGTATACACTGTCTACGATAATTATACGGTAAAGGCGTTCAGAGATATGATTTGCGTCTCCATTTATGCTTGGGTTGTTGATTTGCTTCTTTTTTTCCAATTTATTTGTAGTTTAGTTCCATCAATGAAAAGTTTAAAAAAATACAAAGTATATATTACACAAAATTATAGTTTTGTCATTTTGTAAGATATACGTAATTAAAAGATCTCGAAGTGTACCATAACATAATGTGCACATAGCATATAAGAAACATTAGCAATGCACACTTAGAAAGGCTGTCAAAAAAAAAATAAGTTTAACGATGGAAAATAGTGGTCCACTGAAAAGGAAAGCTTGTAAAGCGTGGATCACTCCAAACATAATAATTGAACTAAATGTGTCAAGAAAATTAATTCATGTACAGCAGGTAATAAAGACATCATCATTATAAACAGTTCCTATTTTAAGGTACATCATGTACAAGGAAATAAAAATGTACAGCAAGTAATAAAGACATCATTACTGTAAACAGTACCTATTTTCAAGTAAATGTACAAGGAAATAAAAAGACAAAGCTAACAGTTTTACAACCTCCAGATACCAAGAACCGAGCCTTGTGTACTCAGAAAAGACAAATACAATCATACATACATACATACATACATACATAAACACGTACGAAACCACAATTATGCTACATATACACAAAAGACGTGACATCGTACAAGGAAGAGAGCACAATGATATTACAAGACAAAGAAGAACAAGAAGAGAGAGGACAGAAGAGAAAAGAAAGAGCAGATGAGACTGCTGTTTGTCACGTGACCTAAAAGGAATGCACTTCATAGTTTATTTCAAGTCCGGGGCACAAATATAATCATCTTCCCAAAACCATGTGATAGTCATGCTGTGATTGTCACCTGGCGGTGCCTGGCACAGACAATCATTTAAGAGGACTTTAGGCAATGTTTCCATTTTTGTCACAGCAGAAGCCCCGTGAACATTCAGGACATAACTTCTGTCAACACCCAATGTAAGAAAAAAAATCAAGATTCGTGTGCATATATGTATGCCTTTAAAAATGATCTCAAATTATTAAATAGTTATGTCAAATCGAGTCCATGCCCTTTTCCCATATGAATATTATGGGAAGTACGTGTATGTATGTGGGGTGGGTGGGTGTGTTGGTCTGCATAATGTGTTTAATGTTGTATCTCCTCTCGTTCTTCTAGTTTGAAACTCCGCTATATAGATAAGAAATAAAAGCATGTTGTCTCACCTCTGTATATTGCCAAGTAACGCTGGGATAAACGATGTCTTGTGGTCTCCCTCTTAGACGTGACGATATGTCATCTCCCTTCGGCTCTCCAGCTGTAGTGTTGAAAGCAATCAAAGCCATAAGTGTAAAACACAACATGATAAAATATTCATATTAGTATACTAGTAATGTGACTGAATTTAGTTGATTTCATTGATATATAACTGCAATGTTTGTCATTTGTAACATACAGAATTTTCTGTAGCTGTCAAGTCTTCGACATCTCAGAACCCAGACCAGGCAATCACATGTTTTCATACTGATGCTATATATGGAATACTGTATGTTACATTGACGTATGTAATATCTACAGTATATATATATATGTTCGGAAATGGAAGATAAGATCAAAATTGTATGAATGAATGAATGAATGAATGAATGAATGAATGAATGAATGAATTAATTAATTAATTAATTAATTAATGAAACGTCGAATTGAAAACAATTACAGTTACTCAGCTTGTGTGATGGCAGGAGCTACTTCGCCATGATAGGCCCTACTTAACTTGTCTCTATCTATCTATCTATATATATATATATATATATATATATATATATATATATATATATATTCTTGCGGTCGGCTACACGTCACTTCCGGTTGAATGGAGTGAAAACAAACAGCTTGCACGCGCTAAGCCTGCATAATGCGCATACTGCATGCTGTGCATGTGCGACGCGTTTTATGTGCAGCTCTACGCAGACATGGGGACTGTTTTTCATTATTCATTTTGTCATTTGTGCCATCATTCATGAGATACATGCATCATGTCTTGCCAGCAATATTCTAAAAATCTGGATCCCGTCGATCGATCGGTCGGATCCCGGTATTTTGCCAAGTTGAAGGCAGCCGGACTGGACCTGTGCCCGTATGAAATCGCGGCAGGACTCTGGATCAACGACCCGAAAATGGCCAGATGTGCAGTAGAACCTCATTGAGTAGGCCCTACCCCGATATCTACGTTTACTTAGTAGGCCTACCTCATAGAAATTTCAGGTAGGTCTATAGGCCTAACGTTAGTACTGTAGTAGGCTTAGGGTAGGGCCTAATTTAGGGTAGGCCTACGGCTTAATCCTGCTGCCCGCACAGCTACAGTAGTACAGCTTGTGCTAGCGCTATGCTCGCGGGGCGCCCCGGCAGAAAACACGTACAGCGTTACCCCTCCAGGCTCACGCGACTATAAGACGGTTGTTTTCACTCCACCGCTATCCATGACCATACCCGGATGTCCGACCATGAGAATATATATATATATATATATATATATATATATATATATATATATATATATATATATATATATATGGTACATGCTGGTATGCGAAGTGTCCACCACGCCGTCGCAATAAATTTTCACCAACATTACATACAATCTTTTTGCACCATATCTGTTATACATTTCTATAACTAAATCATAATTATCCCGTTCTCTACCTGATTGTCTATATTCGTCTATCCTTTTTTGCCACCAATAAATCATATACCTCTCTATCATTTTACCTGTTCAATACGCAAGAAGCAAACATATACATTTACTTGTTCTCTCTCTGTGACTCTCTCTCTCTCTCTCTCATACATCCTCTCTTTCTTTATCTTCATCTCTCTCCCTCCTTTTCACTGCCACCCTCTCTCTATCTCTCTCTATATCTTCATCTTCGTGCTCACTAACCAACTATGTATTAAATTCTTCCATCTTTGTCCTTTTTCTCTCTCCTAACTTTTCATTCTCTCTTCTCTTTTTATTAGTCTAATCATGGAGCTACAAAGTTCCATGGTTTAATCATTTGCCTCCCTGCGTCTGTCTTGTCGATTCCTTCGTAAAAAGTAATTAATTAGAAACTGATGTAAATGGGACACTTTCCTACAAGTTTCCTCACAAGCAAACGAGGAATGTTGCATTGACATGACGATCACATGTTTGTTTCGTGACAAAAAGTAAACGAACAATCTATGCTCTGATTTGCAAAACGTTTTGGAAATTCAGTAGAGCATTGGTGCTTATACGGGGGTAAAAAATGTTTTTGTTCTACACAAGAGGTAAGTGTGAATAAAGTCAAGATATTTTGCAAGAGAATTCTTCCATGGCGTTATGCATGATGGATGTAATGTGGCAGATATCTGACATGTCTGATACCAAGTAGATTGTTTTTTCTCTCGTTTTTTGTCAATGTCACGGTATTGCGGTAATATCCGGTACATGTTATCTTAAAAGGTGGACTTTGATACTAAAGGCAAATCATCGTTTGCATGTGTGTGTGTGTTGATGTGTGTGTGTATGTGTGTATGCATGTGTATGTGTGTGTGCGTGTGTGTGTATGTGTGTTTGTAGACTTAGCGTACCCAAAACGCTTCTATAGCTTTTCCGATCTTGACAAGAGAAACGTGTGGTTTCGCATTTTTAATTACTACTATTCAGATATCGAAGCATCAAAAGTACTTTGCCATACTTGATCAATGATGCAGAAGTCACCGCTTAGAAATGTTTAGGAAGTGAGGAAAGCTGGGAAAATGATTGATAAAACTTTTGCATCGAGTTGCTGTGAGTGTTTGTGTGCATGTACACGTGTGCCTTCAATGCGTGGGTTCCCCGTGAATCTAACACATTGCAGCTAATTTGTCAAATCAAACAATGATTGAAAAGCATTTATATCAAGAAGAGGAATTCATTTCGGACAAATGAACGGAATTTTTCACCTCAACGAGTATGCAAAATGGTGAAAAGCCAAATGAATTCAGAAGCACGATTCAGAATCACGCTCTGAAAATTATACGAAATGCCTGGGGGACGCGTAGGCCTATAACAACGCTGCGATACTTTTTGAAGATACAGGGTTCTTTACCCTATAAAGCCCAAGCTATTTTGACTCTTCCAGGACACAATGAGTGTTCCCCCTGTGTATCTTCTTTATTATTTTATGTATCACGGTCACATTTGATGCATGGGTATAGAGTAACTCAAACTCTACATGACTCTATATTTAAACTTTCTCAAGGTCAGCCATTGAGGGCGCGATTCACCACAATATAGAGAAATACGTAGGATAATTATGCTAAAATCATGGTTTTACTGTTTAATTTAGGTCTTTATCTTTGATCTATTACTTTTATATTTGGCACATAAGTAGAACAAATCGAACACTACGTGAACTCTTTTGTTTTTACTTTCTCAAGGTTGCCAATGGGAGGGGGGCGGGGGCTATTCGTTACTATATAAAGACATATAAGAGACTATGGTGGTGTATTGTTTGAGAAAGGTGCATCTGTAGGCATATTACATTTCATATTTCCATGATAATGGAAATTTTAGTTTGCAGATTGATTATATGATAAACAAATAATACTAAAGGCAAAACTTGTGTGAAAGATCAAATGTGATACAAAATAAAAGGATAATCTTTTGAAAATACTATTTTCTAATTATCTAATATATGATTCCTATATCACATGAAAGTGGAAGGAAATAAAAAGAAGATCATGGGTCATTCATATTCACAATTACTTCATATTTTGGTTCTTTCAGCAAATTATAGCTAGAAAATCCCGCTTCATCCACTATGTCACTATTAACTGAAATTAAATAGAAAAACACCTACAATCTGACTGACATGGTTGTCAGATTAATCGGACATGTCTAAATATATATATTAAGATGTTCGTATTAAAATTATAGGAAAAGGCACCAAATTTTGCTGAAATTGACTTAAGGGCGTTGGAGTGGCCAATGAAAATAATTTATGGTAGGGGCCACAACGTGCCTCCCCCCCCCCTTCCCGGCTTTATAGGGTTAATCATGTCGCTTTCAGGTGTATTAGGAAACCAAAGTCAATTGTAACGAAAAATGCAGGGTTAGGTCAAGGACGCTCTCAACAAATAGCGTTGAATAGTTTGAGGCCTCTGTGACGGATATTTCACCTACTCTATATACGTAGTAATACAACAACTGATTCACGTCTCATTCACATTGCAGACGATTGGAAAAAAAAGCAGCAACACGGAAGTTGAAGGCATTCAACAAAAATAGAAATCTTTCTAATGTGTCCGCCAAACAAGCCTTATTGTCTTCTTTCAGAGGTTGTCAGTCGCAAATTGTCACTGGTTCTGAGCTTTCCTTTTTACAAAGAAATAATGAATGATACTGTTTGGCACGAGAATCAGGCAGGGACGCGACCTCACATCCCCTGTGCAATTTCGAAGAGTATCTAGAATATTCCATTGCCGTCAGCTGCTGCTGTGTGACGACTTCACACGATACATTCGCTTTCTTAGAAATCGGGACGCTTGGATGATACAGAAGATTATCAATGTTTCCGATCCTTATGACGTATAGCAATACGTATTTACTTTGTCAACACTCTTTTTGTTTAGGACTAATGTTCAAATTATTTCCTGCTTATCAGGTAGTGGTGAAACTAGTACGTGTACAGTGGACTCCAGTTATACCGAAGTCCTCGGGACCAGCGATTTTCTTTCGTTATACAACAGTATTTACATTTCGTTATAACCGAACAAATAAACAATAAAGAACAAAGAGCGGGCAATTTTGCGGCCTGAAATTTTACTTCGTTGTAACCGGAATTTCGTTATAACCGTGTTCGTTATGACGGGAGTGCACTGTAACGAACATCAGGACAGATAATGATGACAACGAGTGTGTATCAAAGGAAAGACTCGGCAAAATATTTGGAACTCTTCCGACTGATAAAGCATAATTGCGGCAGCAAAGATTTCCATATAATTTTGAGGGGTTCAACATAGATTTACAAAACACGTGATGTTTTACGCAATTTTTTTTTTTCACGGTTAATAGTCACAACAATTCATGTGCAATTTTATGATGTCAATGAGATAGGGAGATTACGTAAACACTTTATATCTCTCTATTTTGGTTTGTACAAATATACACATACATTCTATAATTAAAAATAAATGAATAAATAAATACGTATATATGTGTGTGTGTATATATCAAGTATGAGAATATGAAAATCATGTTTTCATTGACAGAGTATCAATAAAAACCTCTTAATAATAATGTATGCATGCCCATACATGTAATAAGCGTCTACTATATTGTTGCTTGAATTCGGTGCCAAGTAAAAATGTCAGGGGTAAAAATGTCAAGGGTTTAAGTTCATCAACTGGTTATTTATGTATCTGTTTCACCCTGCGCGTTGATATTTTAGCAAGAGTAAAATTGGAAGGTAACCTTCTCTGTAGTAAGAGTAGTATACAAATAGGGAAAAAAGGTAGGTTTCAAAACTATATGGGAAAGAAAACTATAACAAATATGTGATCCGATGAGGGGGTGTTTACGCTCCGTTGTTTGCTGACTTTTTAAAGCAAATCACGCAAGTCGCGCATGTCAATTGCAATCGATTTGATTGAGCATAAATAAAAAGTTTAGGGGCTTTATTAAGAAGTTTAAAAACATATAGCTCGCACATCATATTTGCAAGTGAACCTTGAGTATTCAATCACACCGTGATAGTGTGGAAACTAGCCCAAAAACTAATACACAGGCAGAATCAAGTTATCTGATTCTTAAATCTATTTCGGGTAGGCAAAAGTGTCATAGGTAGGTTGTCGACCAATATTTTGGCAATTTCAAAACTTATAAAAGCGCTGAGAGAAGAATGGCGCAGGGTAAGCCTATAATTTTCTTACGCAGATTCACAAAAATAGGGAGTTGAATGAAACATATTGATATGATAAACAAGAATATCAGATTTAATGCAGATAATAAACAAAGTAAAGGACAAAGTGAGTCTAATTATTTCCCACTGTATTTGATGCTCTCTTCATCTGGCATGTGAGATTTGTGAAGTAACGTTAAATCTGGTGGGTTTTTCTTCTTCTTCTTTTTGTTGTTGTTGATAATTATCAATATATTGTTGGGTCACGACTTCCATGCATGTTGTATCATGTATTCTCACAGAGATACATGGATATGACAACATTGTACCATTGTAATTACAACAATACTTTTTCCTACTTAATGATTTTATTTTTTCTTTCCATTTTCATTATTAATGGCAATCCAAGTAACCTTTGTTAAAAAATAACGCTTAAATGTAACCAAATATACGTCATTTCTCAGAAAGTACGCAAATATTGAAGCTTGAATGCTTTACTAATATGCAATCTACATTCATCATGTATACTGTGCGCAGAAAGAAAAAAGAAACTTGATTACATGGTGTAATAAAGAGTGAGATTTTCTGGAATGCACACATATGACATATTTATCGGTCTAAGTTTCGTAATTCCGTAATATCTCCCATGACCGATTTCAAATCCTCCCCCCCCCCCAAAAAAAAGACCTTTTAATTCCAGAAGTACATGTAGTACACAAGTCGAGTAGTTAGTGTTAGTTTTACAGGACAAAAGTTTGGAATGTATTTAAATAAGCAAGGCTCCTGAGCTCATTGAACATGTTTATGAATAATTCATGAGGAAAAGCAGAGAGAGAGAGAGAGAGAGAGAGAGAGAGAAACCGATGGTTCATAGTCTCACTCACAGACTTAGAACTTTCCTAGTCGTGATTTCCTTGCTAAGATGGTATTTTTATTGATATATGCACCTTCTACGTAAAAATCATTAACACATAAGTCGTTAGCAATGTCAAACTAATGAAGAGACAGATCGAACTTCGCGAACACGACCCCTTTGCTAAACAAACTGTAGAAGATGGTTGATATGTTAGTTTGGGTTTTTTTTTTTTTTTACCCCTGATATTGTTATCCCTGATATTTCTGCACCCGACATGATTATCCCCTCGAAATTTTCCCTTGACAATGTCACCCCGAACCTCAAACCATCTGTCCGTCCTATTTGGAACTATGCATGCGCTTACACACAGCCTTCTTCTTCTTATTATTCTTCTTCTTCTTCTCTCTCTCTCTCTCTCTCTCTCTCTCTCTCTCTCTCTCTCTCTCTCTCTCTCTCTATATATATATATATATATATATATATATATATGATGAAAGAAATTAGACTGAGGCGGACGTTGCTCTCGATCTTGAGTCTCCATTTTATTCAGTCAAGCTTTCGGCCAGTCATCAGGCCTTCCTCAGGATCTGCGTGAGACGTGTATCATTTGACGTGATGTCCTGCATCACAGCACCGTGTGCTCATCTTCCGTGTTGGGCTATATTACGTCCTGTCTGGTCATGGCTGAGTGTTATGCTATGACCAAACCAGACAGCAACGTCTGCCTCAGTCTAATTTCTTTTAGCATAAGATATGCAACCAACAATGAGGCACCGTGCACGTTTGGGAAGGGAACTATATCTCTCGCACTATATATATATATATATATATATATATATATATATATATATATATATATATATATATATATATATATATATAGTGTATAATATGAGCTGAATGAACGTCCGCACTGGCTTATAAGGGTTGTGATTTAGGTTTGTATCAAAATACGATGAGCACTTTTCATCACTTTGGATAACTTAAAGACGATGCAAAAGGAAGTGATTATTTCTTAACTGTTTATATCCTGTTCCAAAGAGCTTTACCACTGATGCTGTAAGAACGCTCGATAGCCATAACACAACCATGTCTTGTCATAGTATTTCTGAATAATTTTTTAGCTCCATAACAACCTTGAATTACAACTCAAAACTATATAGTAAGAGTACACTATAACTTATTAATGAAATGAAATATGTAAAAAAAAAACACAACAATGTAAAGCATAATGTGTAGTGAAACTTGTGCAAATGGTGGATTTACCTAAGTCACCTGGTGTGACCTTAAGATTTTCCCCCTATAATGTGTTACGTAACGCTGTGAAGACAAAAGACTCTATTCTGGACTATAAAGCAGAACCGCTGTACCCATGTATAATGGTCTAACGTTATTCCGGGCGGGGCTGTATGCACACACACCCCGACTCCTCCGCTCAAACTCATCCGAAGAGTATCCTTCTGTTAATTTACTTGGAGAGTTTGCTACAAGAGCGCCACTGACTGACACCACTTACCTTCCAGCAGATTGACCGTTGCGATGTTGGCGTAAACCATTAATCCAAGGATTAGGATTCGACTCCACGGATTTTCACTCCACGCCATATTGGCGCTTGCAGAAGACACGACCAGTTACACCACAGGTTCTATTACCCCCCGGGAGAAGCAAATAGCATTCACTCATCAAAAAGAAAGAGCGAAGCGAAGTTGGTTCAATGTATACCCATGGCAGTGTGTGATGTTCGGCATGGTTAAGCTTGGATAATAAAAAACCTCCTCCGCCTCTTTCACCCTCTTTGCATATTTGTGTGTGTATGCGCGTCTCTCTCTCTCTTTCTCTCACCCTCTCTTTAATTCTATACCTTCTATTTTTCTCTCTCCCTCTCTATTTTCTGCGTATCCTGTCATTTTTCTTTTTCATGATTTGCTGCTTGAATGCAATCTAAAGAAAAAATAAGTTCGTTCTTTTATTCCGCAGAGGTAAAGTTTCGATGGGCTAGATCACCCATGGCTCTTTGAGTTTGCTCACCTATTGTATATCGTCGATATGGAATGTGTGTTGATTCATCCCGGGATCAATGCAGCACCGCAGTGGGTTTGACACACACAGGAAGTACCCCACTTTTTTCTTTCTTTTATTGTTCAATAATTGGCGAAGATCAGGCTGTTGATTATGAAAGTCTGCCAAAAAAAACATAAACAAAAATGAAGGGGCGGGGACAAGCAAGTAATGCTCCGTAAGTCTTTTCAAGAAATTTCAAGAACTAAGAACGGATTAAGACAAGAGGCTAAGGGCATGAAGGGTCAGTAAAATGTTTAAAAACAAAGTGTGAATTCTGTGGCGTCAAACTCTGTTAATGCGATATTGTGATCCCGTAGGCTGCATGATATCTATATTCATACATTTATATACTTATATATTATATTGTATTGGCTGTTTCTTGCTCAGAAGAAACCTGCCAATTAGAAAATGATGGGGTTCAAATCTTAGACCCCTTCTTCACCTCATGGGGATTGACGCTAACCCCATGACCCCAAGGTACGTTATGCCCCTCAGAAGCACCCTGGTTGTGCGTAATTTCTATATTTTGCTGCCATATACTCCAGAACTTGGCACTCACGTTAAGAATGTTATGTTCAATAGTACTAAACGAAGAAAAAAAAAATCCTCATGATTTGATCATTACTTTGGGGCGTGTTTCATAAGAAAAAATTGAAGACAAGGAACATTAACAATTTGAGAAAAAAAAAAGAAGAAGAAAGGAAAGTATGATTTGAGTTCCTGGAAGTAATATTGCCTGCAAATTTAAAATGATGACAGTAGTGTGAGTTACCGTTCAGTTGAAATTATCTAAGATTACATATATTATAACGCATCCAAAATCTATAGTTTTAAGATAGCATCCAAGTAGGTTTGTTCGGGAAAAATCGTCAAGCCCAGAAGAAAAATCCCGGTTTTCTCTTACAGAAGCACATTTGTCACAAATTGCTACAAAATCTCCAGCACGATTTTGTCTCACTACTTAGTTTCTGGTTTCTGGTTTACATAGATTATCTAGTTCAATTGTAGAAGTGTAAGGTGTTTTCCCAGCAAATAATTGAATTCTTCCTCAAACCCTATGAGGGTGGTTTCAGGCCCCATCCCCTTTTGTTAAAAAAAAGCATAGCATAATATGTAAAATTTTGATAAATACATGACACCCTTACTCGACCGAAAAAAAGAGAGAGTCAAAACACACTACCTAATTCATGAGTACCATACTAATAATGATTCTGGTTTCCAAATAAAGTTAGCTGATATTCATGCTTGGTTTAGGTAATGTCCACCACTGAACACAGAACGGAGTACAAGGCTGGTCATTATTTTAGGCGGCTACATTTCCCTTTGTGACCTGATTTGAATAACCATGATGAGTTCAAGTATATCACTTAATGCAAGAATAGCAATAACCCCGAACGGTGGAGTGCTCCTTCTTTCATCCATTTGTGGAACTCATCTTGAAAAACTTACTTCGCACTTGGAGGTGTTTGGTTTTTTGGTTGTGAGTTTGCACTTCGTCATGAGTTTGACGAAGCATCTGAGTCTCAAATTTGTTATTGAGATAGTTCCAATTTTAGTGAGAAGTGAGTGACCCGCCGAGTAGTAAATATAGGACACAACAGTCTCTAATGCATTAACGGAGAGAGCTCTCAGCTTTTCAACCATTAATATGTATACATGTATATATGTATATATATGGATATATTCAAATGATCTAATAGTTTGAAGAGCTTTGTCATATTTTGAGAATGGACAGTCCGTTTGGAAAATATTGTAGAGCGTCTTTGCCTCTTCAATGCGTAGACGACGTCCATAGCAGTAACCGCCTTGCTTTTGGCGTGCTCACAAAATATCACTGCATCGCGGATCACGCTTTCAAGGAAGACTTTCAGGCCTCCTCGAGTTTCTTCGTTTAGATGGGTCCTGAGATTCGCTTCATACCACCCTTTTGTACGAAGACGGATGGCTAACTTGCCTTGGATGTTATCTCGAAGAACCTTGCGATGACGCTTTGCGCCTCCCTTACCTTGCCTAACCCTTTGCCTCCTCTACCGCGTCCAGACATGATGATGCGAGTTGGCTGTGCTGCAGCTGACAAGATACTGAAATGCAGTTCTGACTCAAGTCTGATTCAAGAATCTTCTTCCATCAGCGGGAAACCATGATATAGTGGATGATAATATAAATAAAGTCTTCTTTATCCAGGGTAGCCTCTTCGGTGTTGTCACTCTTCTACCAGAGGGCCTTGCCACTATCATTACCCTAGCGTTGCCAGGTACCCATTTATACACCTGGGTCGAGAGGGACATTGTGGGTAAAAACATCTTGTCCAAGGACGTAAGCACCCGGCGGGAATCGAACTCGGGTCCTCCGTTCGGGAGTGGGGAGTTTTATCCACTATGCCATAACATTTTGAAACAGAAGGTCTGGGGTTCGAATACTGCCCCTGGAGTTTATTCTTGGACAAGTCATTTTGCTCAGTGTCCCTTTTGTGCCACCTGTATAAATGGATACCTGACAATCCTGGGAGAATCATGCTGACAGGACCCCCTGGAAGAACAGTATCAACATTGACCTATTTTAACTTATTGAGTACATGACACCACAGGTTTTAGGATGCGGAAGCTGGCTACAAATCACCATGCATAATGTCGGGTATATCGGGCATCTGGTAGTTCTTCGTGAAGTGCTTACTATGTCAAGATGCGTGGGAGTTTGATCTTTGTCCTGATTCCAACAGATGACGTTGTCAGGCAGATGGAGGATCTTCCATCATCTTGTCAGGCAGCGGGCTGCGCAGAAGGATCATCTCAAACAGCACATCAGGCTGTACGGGGTTCGGTTGTTTTATTCGGACACAGATCCGATTGCTGGGTAGCTAACGTTTACTGGGTAGCTACCGTAATAGCTAGCTGTAAGATCTTCCAGCATTCAGGATCATTGGGATCTAGATTTACGTCTTCAAGCAGATCATTCTACTAAGCAGCTGAAGCATCGTCCAAACATCTCTTATCATGTGATGGAGCCGTGGTGAACTTATCTTGTTTTGAGTGCTACCAGAGACCAGACCGGGGTGGGGGGGCAACTTCAGGATTGTTCTGCAATAGATGAAGCAGCGGGTATGTTGAAGGATATCATCTTGCGTCAGGCTGTAGGGTATGCGGGAGGCAGAATGTGGCCCCACAGTACAACCAGACTTGAGGGTTTCTTGTGAGTGTGTGTGTGTTTTTTTTCTACTTATCATTTCAGGTACATACCTCACTGTTTTACGTATTATTATTATCATCATCATTATTGTGTGTCGTGTGTGTGTGTGTGTGTGTGTGTGTGTGTGTAGGGAGGGGGTGAATGCGTGTTGCGTGTATGAGTAAAGCAGAGAAGAATAGTCCAGCAGCGTGGCTTAAATACCAGGCATACTTCTCATTCATATTTGATGTGCCGTAACAGGGATTGTCGGGTTCAAAAAGTTCAGCCGATCGAGAACAGGTGAACAAAACGCAGCGCAGATAACAAAATTAATGGGCGATGTTTTGTGAAAGTCAATAAAGAGAACTGTACATGGATTGCGTCTGTAAAAAAAAAAAAAAAAAAAAAAAAAAAAAAAAATCAGAAAAAAATCCAACACACAAACAAAAAAGGTATATGCCAGCAATAGTAGTGGTTTGTTCCACTTGAAAATGTAGGATTTTATTCTCTATACATACACGTATAACGAAAGACTATTACATAAGTATAATTTTCATCTTGATTTGTTTAGTCAAGTCAGTCTTTGTTTATAATACAAAAATAGTCACGTATTTACAGAGGGAAATTCCCCTTGACTGCAATGTATATAGTATAACTATGTGTGTGTGCGTGTGTATAGGCCTATATTACTATGTATAATGTGTGTTTGTGTTTGTGTTTGTGTGTGTAAGTTAATAATAGCTAAAGTAGGTCAAAACTCTGTAATGCAAAAAGGCATCACTGATGAGTCACAATAATATACGATAAGTTCATCCGTTGTTGGAATTTTCTGGAAGGGAAGGCTTTTGAGATTATACAGAATGATTATGGGCTGTTAATTTCCAAGCAAGAGGGGTTCTTCAAGATCTTACTCATCACAGGTTTATCACCGCCCGTATGTTATTTGCATATTGTACGCTTATATGGACGCATATTTTCGAATTTGTAATGAAGGTCTCCTTACAGTCTTAATCCTGCACTTGTTGGAGATATTTTCGTATACATATTGTTGTGGATGATCATAAATCCGAAACTTGGCAAACAATTTACGAGATTCTTCGTGGGACACTTTGCACACAAGATTATGGTTGGTTCCGGCTGTCGATCATCAGCAGTCAAAAAGATTTAAATCACTTTATTCTGTGGACTTTTACTGAACCATAGTATATTTCGGTATTATTTGGATCTGCATTTAGTCATCTCATCACCTTTTCTGTTTGTTTTGCATAGAAGCTAGGATTCCCAAGATTGTCATACATTCCTAAATTTTGCTAAATGGTATTCCAATGTACCATTATCATTAAGGATGATAGTTTACATACAATGGGTCATTATCATGAGTTTTGCACTCTTCTATTTGCTCGAAACACTTAACGATATGGAAAGAAGTGGTCAGAACGAATTTCGTTAGCATTCTTCGTTCGTCATTGTGAGCGATTCTTTCTGGTCTTGAGTGTGTCGTACTAATCTTAAGATTTACAAGTGGCGAGTTTGATCCTAATAAGATGATTGACTGAGAGCCATTTAAAAAAAAAAAATAATCACGGGTCAGTACACGGCGGGTGTGGGATGCTGCATCCCCCTCTCCCCACCCCCAACAAGCACACATTTTTGCCTTTTTCTCCCCCTTGAAGATTACAAGAACAATATAGACATAGAATTAAAGGGGGGTGGCTAGTAACCGATCAGTGGGAATCAGTGGGAATGCTGAGGGATGATTGTTCCAATCCTTGTGGAATTCATTTAAGAGTACATTATATATCTACTGTTGTGTGAAAATTATTTGCTTCAGAACGGTCTCATATTCAAGTAATGTGCAGATTAATGCTCCGTCACTGACCAGGGACGCTAACCTGGAAGCATTAAACTGCACATTACTTGAATATGAGACCATTCTGAAGCAAATAATTTTCACACAAGAATAGATATATAATATACTCTTAAATGAATCCCACAAGGATTGGAACAATCATCCCTCAGCATTCCCACTGATTCCCACTGATCAGTTACTAGCCATCCCCTAACTACACTAACTACTTCATGTCTAAATATTGAGCCTGCCATGGGAATTTGCCGACTTTTACGAAACACGGTATCTGTAAGTCGACATAATAATTATAATCTCATTACAGTATAACTAAAATGATGCCTATCTCCAGCACACACACACATACACGCACATACACACACACACACACACACACACACACACACACGCACACACACACACACACACACACACACACACACGCATACACGCACATACACACACACACACACACACACACACACACACAGGCAAACCACCGAAGATTACTCTGGTATGACCACCACCTTTTATAGCCCGAGCTCATTCAGCCACTTTCTCCCTTTAATAGTAACCCATCACAGGTAAACTTTTGTGCATATTTACCACGCATGTTTGTCCATTTCTCGTTTTTGCAATGCCTCTGGAAATGCGTATTTTGGCCTTGCCTTTGATAATGCAGTGTTCAATAGAGTCACGTATAATTATACACTGTATAGGCTACTCTTAAGTGACTAAAAGTATCTAGTAGTAAAAGTTCATCTTCACAAGTCGGCTTAAGATTCATCTCATTACTGGCATGCAGAGTAGAACATCCAATCGGCTTCAGAACCATAACCAGAATACACGCCCACGTGCTTGACGTTAAACGGATGCGGATCTTTCCACTTCATGAACGGTTCCGTGTGATCCGCCTGGCCGATCCGGTAAGTGCCGCCACCAAATGTGAGCCAGAGACCAACGAAGGCTGTCGGATCGCAGAAGGCTGTGGATACTTCAACCGAGGGTTCACATCCGGGACACGGGGAGATAGCGGAGGTGTTATTCCATCCGCATAGTTCTGATAAATAATAATTGGACATAAAGGAACGAATAATATCTAGTTTTGTGTGTGTGCGTGCGTGTGTGGTAAACAAACACACACAAACACGATATGATTAAATTAAAAAAATGAATGCAAAAACAGATAAGCGCAATTTTCATTAAAAATAGAGAAAATGAAATCTTTTCAACGATATCACACTTTTTTTTGTAACAAGAAATATACTTGAGGATATTAAAATAATCACATACTTTAAATATTTTCTGTGTTTTTTTCAGCGTTTTAATCAAAGATGATCTCTAAGTAATAAAATTGATACTTCTGTTTTGCGCCTACAGTCTTAGGAGAAATGCACTTCGGGGGAAAGAATTAGGGGAAATACACGTCTGATAATGCAGTATCCTAAAGAATCTTTATTTCCTAAAGGGAAAAATAAATCGACATACACTGACATTGATAATCAACCTCTTAACCGAGAAGATTATAACACTTTTGACCGAATATAAACTTTTGAACGAACATAATTCATTATCTTGTCTGAGGCCATTCATTTTTTTTTTTTTTTGTTGCTGCGCTACTCTGATTAAGGTAGAACAGTTTGTGTAAGGTGTTAGGGTGTAAATGAGCAAACAGGATGTAAATGTGGGTTGTTCAGAAATCTTCTTTAAATTCGTTGAAATGACCTTGGGTTGAAACTTTCCACTCTCCGTGTAACAGACTTGGAACTTTTTTCTCATGTGCAGCATACAAAAAGCAACTACCCTTCACCAATGCAAGATACATAGAGTGTCGTTTTCATTTTGCTACATCACAATGACTTAATTTAGTATAATATTTGAGTAAAAGGTTTTCTGGGAAGTATAAAGATGAAGGAAGCTTTATTCAATACATTTAATCTGAGCTCAAGTACATCTTTAACTTGAAATATCGCAAAAAAAAAGAGCTTAACAAAGAGGTGTTAGTTGGTGCTATATAAAAAAAACAGTGAGGTGAAACATATATATATATATATATATATATATATATATATATATATATATATATGTATATATATATATATGTATATATAATACATGTATATATTCGCCCATACGTAAAAGCCGTACCTATTTCGACCATGGTAATGTTGGGCATGTTCTGGGTGGAGCTGTTGAAGTTGTCCATAAGATCTTTAGAGAGACTGATTCGGGCACTGGTGTTGGTCTTGACGAGAAATTCGAAGAGCCCGCCCTCTATGCGCTTGGAGGGAAAGAGCCACTCATAATCGTATTCGAGCCCACTCTCTGTCGCTTGGAACTTGCAGACTATAAAAACAGAAGAAAAAAATCGTTCATTAATCCTTCTTATTTTCTTCCGAATACTGGACAATATTAAGTGTCAACACTACCATCAATGATATCATGATGATATTCAAGATACTTTCTACATTATCTTTAGTATATATATTTGAAGGGTTTGTTTGCAAAAACCGATAAGTCCATTTTTGAAGATTTTGAAGTACGATCTCTGTCATAAAGTACAAAATAATACCTTTTAAATGATATATTGGTCACTACATATAAAGGTGTATTCTTGAAGTTATGGTCAAAAGAAGCAAACATTTTCTTATTATTATCTGTATTTTTCTTGATCTTTAATCGCAAATATCTCCATTTGGCAAATATGGACTTATCGGTTTTTGCAAACAAACTCTTCATTTTCTTTACTATTCATATTACCGGCACTTTTGAAGTACTTTTCATCGCATTTCAAAAGCTAAAATGTTCTTCGAAATCTTTGAAATCTTTAAAGAACCTCGAGAGTGGACAAAAATAATAATTGTGCCTATTTTCTTTTTCCTTGATATATCCAACACATAGAGTCTTTGTTTCTGTGTGTGATAAGGCAGAATGATAATTATAATGATTATGATAATTTTCATTATTATTACATATTAATGTTTTGAGAATTATCAATCAATAGTATCAATTAAAACGAGCATCGTCACATGGCGATGATTTAGATTAAGTGCCATAAGTATTGATATCAGCGTATACTATGATCGGGTCCTTGATCATTGCTATATGTTACCATCGCTACCACTATTTTGTAATGACCATGTCACCCGATAATACACTGATATGATCATCAATTTCGTCGGTATTTCGGTTTTGGTTTCAGGGTATATAGTAAAAGTGAACATCATAATGATACAGAAAAAGAATACGCTAATGTCTACACAACAGAATATAATGTGCATGGAAATGTAAGATCATGCTTATCACATTATCTTTGATTGACTTCAATTCTCCTCTTGTTTTTGCATTTTAGTTCTTACCGTACTGTTCAGAGTTCAACCATATTGTAAAATTTTCAATTTCAATTTCAGTTTATTTCTACAACTCTTTTTTTTTCAAGAATACAATTTACTAACAAAAATATAATAACAGCCATTCTGGTAAAATAAAATTTTCTGAGGAAGATCAATAACTTTAACAATATCAACTTTAATTTTCTTTTAAAATGTTTAAAAATGAGAATTGTTTCATATGAGGAAATTATCAAGGAGGGCATTCCATACATTATCTGAAGCAATTCAGACAGTTCAGTATGGTTTCATTCTGATGTGCTTTTATAAAAATCGATGTTTATCATGAGTGTGTACTATATAGCAACTATTACACGCAGTACTAGTGGACGTCATAAACTCAAAAGTTGCACTTGGTGCTCGGGACATGATGTGGTAATATCATCAGCTAAAAATCCACTTATCAATATAAATTACTGTTTCCGAAAAGAACGCGTGAAACTTTGGGGCTCAGAAACAATGATCAACACACCACCGTCTTCCATGTATCATTATTTGTAGATCTTTTTTTCATAAACCCAGCGGCTTCATAATGTGATTAGTTGTGGTTTCGGAACCAAGTTTTCAAGTGGATTCACATATAATATTTAAAATGTTATTGATAACCATCATTTGTAGTTTCTGAGAGAGATGAATGTCTGCTCGTCTGAACAGAGCATATAAAGAAGCTTAATTTTCTTTACAGTAGGACCTCGATTATCCGGCCATCGATTATCCGCATTCTCTGTTTCTGGATGCCGCCTGGCTGACATTCTTGATAATATTTTCTTGCATTTTCAGTGCCGAATCTCACTCAAAACAAACAAACATTCAACCGTTATCGTTCGAATACACGACGGGACATACATTCCAATCATTAATGTCTGGTGCCGCGCTTGTCGCTGGCACTGAGTGTACAGCGGAGGTTACAGTACAATGCAGCGGCAGTTTCATTCGCCGAGTCACAATATCGATACTATTGTCGGTCAATATTAATCGAACAAGGAGTGCATTTTACTTATATTTCGTTTTATTACCATATCAACATATGAAGCATAAAACATGGCAATGCCATGCAGATAATCATAATGCTAGTAAATTGGTAATAACACGTGTATACCCTTAGCATAATATGCTTCAAAGTGCTGTATTTGAGCAAATCTCTCTTATCCGGCCAAATCGATTATTCGGACGCCCACCGGTCCCGACGTGGCCAGATAATCGAGGTCTAACTGTATGTAGGTAAAGACAACATGAAAAGAGAAACATTCCTTTGGAATGTGCAGGTGGAGAAAGCAACAACAACGACGACGACGACACAAATGGTCTTGTGTAACGTACGACACTCGTAGTGAATTTCAAGACTCTCATTCCCCGTAGACCATGGTGTGGCTCCCTCAACGTCAAGATCGGTCGCTGCAAAGGAGCAAGACGATCTGCCTTCACACACGTCCTTGAGGGCGGCAGAGGAAGAGTTTGCTGCTGCATACGCGATGTCACCGGATGTCACATTCACGACATGTATGCCAGACGAACCGCAATCTAGCGCCACCGTCTGATTCCCTGATAAGGTAGCTTTAATCCTCTCTTCGTGATGACAAAAGGAGATAAAGATTAAAGAGACTTAAAAGGGGACATCCAGTCCAAATATAAGTTAGTCTGACAAAAGAGAGTGAAATTTTACGAGTTCAACGGTAAAAATTTGACTGATATCGGGATAAAGATAAGAAATTTAGTTATGACATTTTGAAGTTTTGCTCATTTCTGCAATACAGTTCTTGTACAGTGGATATGAATATGCAAATGAGTGAGATAACCATGTCATACCCTCACAATTTTCCATTGATCGTGTACAAAAAAAAAATGACGAAAATTCCATGTTTCTGTCATTGAAGTCTGAAACATGACGTTATTCCTGGTTGAATAACTCCAGAATAGTGATCAGTTAAATATATGAGGATTTGAGCCTTGGGCATAATTGCGTTTGAATGAAAAACTGGAAATTTCAAGATTTTATGTACAAACTATATAGTAAGTTGTGAGGGAATGACACGCCCACTTTGCCATTTGCATATTCATATTGACTGTTCAAGAACTGTTTCCCTCAAAGATAGCGAAACTTCAAAATGTCATAACTTCCTTATCTTTCATCCAATTTCGATCAAATTTATACGTTTTAACTCGTCAGATTTTACTCTTTCTTATCAGACTAACTTATATTTGGACTGGATAGTCGAATTTTAGAGACCTATTATGAAAATGGTGACGAAGATTTCCAATATCACTTTCATCTTCATTATCACATTTTTCTTCATCATTACCCTGTCAACATCATCATACATCATCATCATCATCATCATATTTCACGTTACTCTTATTCGTACCTATGCACTATACATATATAAAAAACATAATGTATTTACAGTGTTTTACATTTTGTAGTATTTCTCCATTCTGCAAACAATATAATTTTTTGTGTATTATGTAGATAGGTCCCTGGGCTGCCACGTGCTCAAGCTTTTGCTTATAGTGGCAGTCCTTCTTCCGCATAATTTCTCAGATAATTATTTGGGAAATTATTGGTAATACGATTTATAATTTGTTAATGAAATTAATTTACACATCGATTTTCCTTCTTTGAATCATGTACTTGTAATCTGCTTACTGATATTCCATGTGATATTACTGAAAATAATTTTGATTTATGTATGAAATTGTGTTGGAAGAAAAATAAATCAAACAAACAAACAAAAAAAGAAAGAAAGATAAGATAATGAAAAAGAGCCAGACACAGAGAAAAAAAAAGTGACATTTGGTACAAAACAGCTTGAAATGCTTATGGGCCTTATATTCCTTAGCCCGAATTCACGAAGGTGGTACTATTGAAACCATGATTTAAACTATGAACAATGTGTATGGAACGCCAAGTGTCGCATGGCCTATTTCGTTACGAAATCAGTCATTTCGTCGACGCAATGTTCATTTCTTTACAAAATGATCATTTCGTCGACGAAATGTTATCACTTCGTTACGAAATCAGTCGACGAAATGACTGACTTCTTAGCGAAATAAGCCATGCGACACTTGGCGCTCCATACAAATTGTCCATGGTTTGAATCACGGTTTCAATATCATTGTACCACCTTCGTGAATTTTATTCGGGCCCTAGTGTCAAGCTCGTCTGTATGACTCGTGGGCTGTATGACTCGTGACGCGCACCCATTCTCAGTCCACGTCATGCCTATGACGGCACTCCAAAAAAAAAAAAGAAGCAAAAATCAAAAAACAAAAAACAAAAAACAAAAACAAATCAACGGAAATCAGACGAATTTGTTTGCAGTGAATAATGTTTTGAGAAAAATCCGTTAAATCGTAGCCTCTAAGGACATTTAAAGCACCCCACGCGAAAATCATCTTTTCGTATCAACTTCGAACAGAGCAGTGCAAGTAAACAAAACGTCTAGTGCTAAGGTCAGCCATGATATAAACATAATATTACGCACTCTCTCAAAGATGCCCCACCTTCCCAAAACAACTCTAAAGGTCCTTTTAAAAATCCTGTAATGATTATGAGGCTACCCTTCTCTTGATATACGGAGTGACTTTTGTGTTTTAGCATCTTTTTAAAACCGGTTTCAATCAAACAACTTTTGATTCCCCTCATGATTTACAAGCTCCTACATATTTTATACTTAATTGCTCAATACAGCTCTTAAAAGAATAATCATGAAAAGCTTACCTTCACCTAAAATGTGGAGTCGATAAAAGCTTATATGTCTTTTTTTACGCATTGTGCCTTCTACTTTGATATGCTTTCGTCAACTAGAATCCCCAGTAGCCAGAGGAGAATTCCATTAGATGATTTGTGTGTGTGTGTGTGTGTGTGTGTGTGTGTGTGTGTGTGTGTGGTCATCTGCTTTTAAGAGCCAGGAAATTGAAATCTTACCTCTTTGTTCACAGCGTTGCCCGGTAAACCACTTAGAGCAACTACAATGGTAGCCGGCTAAAGTGTAGCTGCAGTTGGCCAGGTTCAAGCACGGACTGCTATGGCAGTAATTAATTTCTAAAACAGAAGTGTAGGACCTGCGTGTTACTCGGGTGAATTCGTCATTCTACGTGCCAAGTGATATTAATCTAGGCTTCACCGCCATTGCAAAGTAAAAAAAAAAAGAGAAGAAAAAATAGATATAAATATTGCACCACTATATCTCTCTTTATTAGTTAAATAATCATGACATAATGGAGAACTGTCAACAATTTTTACAGCTCCCACGATTGCTGAAATATTGCCATTCTTACTGACTGGAAACAAACAGAGCACAATCACGTTATCATTCTACGCAGCCATATTGAAAAAATATATATATATATTTTCGGGGATAATTTTGTGCAGTCTCTCCCGTTTTTGATGGTTTGATATTTCAATTCAATTCAGTTCAACTCAATAAGATTTATTTCCATCATTAACAAAAAAATAATACATAAAAATAAACATTTCTCGGTTTATGTTATAGTGGGCAATAATCTATTTCATATCAATGTCATTATACAAAACACTTCTCGTCAAAGCTTGTTTCATAATCATGTGGGGAGGGGGGGGGGGGGTGGGGTGGATGAACACGTTCAGGTTGACTTGTCTATGTAAGGATATCCTTGCACTAACCGTCAGCACAGTTGATGCCTCGGTACCCCATTGCACACGTGCACTCGTAGGAACCTTCCAAATTTTGGCACTCCCCGTTATTCCAGCAGGGGTTGTTCCGGCATTCGTTAATGTCTGCAGGACATGAATATGAACGCATCGTAAGTCTTGTCATTTATTTAAAGACTGATAAAAAAAGGAAAATATTACTCAAAATCTTGCCGCAATTCTAACGCGTTTTTAATGACTATCAATTAAACAATTAAAGAAAAGACAAAAGCACGGGTAGTAAATATTGTATAAGTTCGGGCAAAATAATGTACAATGTATAATACTAAATTGATAACAATAATGACAATGATGATGGTAATGATGATGATAATAATAATAATAATAATAATGATAATAATAATAATAATAACAATAATGATAGTGATAATATGATTAATATGATCATCATTATCATTACTATTATTATTACTACTAACATTTTTGTTTCTTCCCATTTGGAATAATAGCAACTATTGTGGGTGAGACAACATACATTGCACAGTCATCGTTTCCTACTGAGTCCAATCACTCGCCGCGGTTGTTTTGATTGTTTATATTTTGTGTCGAAGTACGAAGTGTTCTTTTATAGATGAAGTACGCCAAGAACGGTGCACAACGGGATCATTTTGAGCAAGGCCTGGAAATAACAATTAGCCTTGCTGTATTATCAGATTACAATATAGGCCAAGAAGAGATTCAGACAAAAAAACAAAAAACAAAAAAAACAAAAGACTAGTGCATACAAATTTTGATCCTTTAAGAGCATAAAGTTCTTCTCTCTCCTTCAAATTTAGACAGAGTAGAGAACAGATCTCATTCTGGTTATCAATGAGTTCGCTGACCATTATTGGTGAAACGGTTGAGTGCATTTGCATAATTCAGTCTCGGAATATCTACAACTTTGGTGTCTTATGCGAGACATTCAACAAAATGCTTATAAATTAGCCTATGTTTGATGACAATGAAAAAGGACAGTATCAATGATATAAAGAATAATAATGGGCAGCGCTGTTTCTATAATAACTGTTTTTTTCTTCTGTGATTATACTCGAGAAGTTGGTTTCTTAACGTTGGCAAAGACCTATTCAGCGAGTTGGATGAATACAGTCATCCATTATTAAGCAGCTTTACTGGCCCCTGCAAGGTAGCTACATGCACGCAAGCACGCGCACGCACGCACACACACACACACACACACACTTTTTATTACATCTATATTCGAATTTCGTTTGATATCAGCATCGTTTTCCCATTTAAACAAATAGAAACAATGTGTAGATGCATTTAAACAAACAAACAAACAAAAAGGCCATATAAAATTCTACATAAATTTGTATTTAAGTGCTACAATACAAAATAACACATAAGTCTTACAATACCAAATTCACCATGACCAGCTTGATCAAACTCAAAAACTTCGGCTCAATTACACAAAATAAATAAATGAAAGAACAGCACACACACACACACACACACACACACACACACACACACACACACACACACACGCAAACCTGATTCGCAGTGGATGCCAGTGTATCCGGAATGACAGTCGCACTCGTAGAATCCGTTCTTGTCTGTGCACTCTCCGTGTTGGCACGGATCACTCGCACATTCGTTGATTTCTGCAAGCGAAAAATGTAGACCTAAGATGTAAACGTATGACTGCATACATATCATAGGTATTTACAGGCCCTACTGTATACATTTTGGAGTAAGGAAGAAAATACATATACGCGTGAAATGAGCCAAATAGTTCTTGCTTTACCTACAAGCTCCCTTATTTCCCATGGATTACTAATGATACGCTTGTCATAAAGCAATAATGGAGGAATGGAGATGTGGAAAATCCACACACACGCACACACACACACACACACACACACACACACAAATAAATATGAGAAGGAATGGACAGCGGTTAGAAGGCGAGATGTTTCATTTCAATTTCATTTCATTTTATCTATTTCATGTTATTCTATTTATTTTTATTTCATTTCCAACCAAAAAAAAAAAAAAATGTTTAATGACGCTGAGACATTTAAATAGACCTAATACACAAAATCAATACATGCTTGGATACTGGATTGATGGTAATGAAATATCAGTGCAATGCATCATAGTAATATATGAGAAAAGGAGGAAATGAGGAGGGTTCGGAAAGGATGGAATTCGTTATAAAGTAATTGAACATAATGTATTCAGTTCAATTAAAATCAACTTCATTTGCATTCAACATAAAAGTAACACACGATACAAAGTATGCAATTGACAATTGCAGGTCATATTGTTTAACAATTTCAAAGAAACACAAGTCTTAAAGTATAATATAAAATACATCTACGAATGGTTATGTAAAGAGAAAATAATGCACAATTTAAAATGGGGCCAAAAAACAGTGAATATGGCGGGGGGGGGGGGGGGAGTGGTTTACTGAAAAGCGGAGCTTGTAAGGCGCGTGCATCACTCGTTAAACAATATGCCATGCATACAATAGTTATACATGGCCGTATACGCAGCTGGGGGACTGAGGGGGAGGATGGAATATGAGATTTTCCAATAATTCGACGACAAAAAAAAAATTAGAACAATTACTGAACAATTAAAAACAGAAATCAGCTTGTCTTTCGTTTCCAAATTCAAATGAATTTATTAGGAATTTTGTGCATCGAATATATATTACAAATAAAATACAGTAATTTCTTTTTGTTTACAAAACAATAGAACACATTATGTTCATCTGAAGAAAAAAATTGAGATATATATGTGTGAACAGATTAAAGAAAAGAATAAGAGAACACGTCAACTGGGAACCACTCGGGATAAAGTGAATCAAATGATCGGACTGAATTATGGCACATGTATTGGGAGTGTGAATGCAGAAGGCTGTCGTCAAATAAGCATACAGCTTGAAGATACGACAGCCTTGAAAGAGAAGAAAGAAAAAGAAAATGGGCAAAACATACAACTTGTGTACTTATCGAAAAGAAAAGAAAAAGCAAGAAATAAAAAAAGAGAGACATTCTGGCATCACATTGCAACAACCAAAATTGTATAGACACTATATACACAGAGAATGAGGAGAGTGCTGGTGTAAGTCGAAGAGCCCAGCAGGCGCGCGATAATAGGTGCCTTTTTAAGGTAGGAAAACTTAAATATGTTTATTGAATAGTTTGATGTAAGGAGACTCGGGGGGGGGGGGGGGGTATCAAAACAATAAAAATTAATATATTTAGTTTTTGGTTACAAAGGTCAGATATCAGCTAATTCCCATAACTTGATATAATGTACTTTTTCATGTTTGCTTTAAAAGAAAAGAAGTGATGTGCATACTTTAATCTATTTCATGTGTTCGCGAAAATACACTTACGTTATCCTAGCGTCAGAATACACGAGGCATTATCATGAAATCTGTCACCACTCCGTTCAATAACAATGGTGGCTATCCATCTCCATAGATTAAGACAATGAGAAGACACATATCATACGAACCAATACCTTGGTAATACACATTACAAATAGCACGATGCAGGTTGTCACATTTTCCCTGAATATCGCTTTTTCTCACTACTTATTGAAAAAATTCCAAATATTCTACCAAAGAATAATGCATCATAGATGGTTGAATTTAAAATACTAAAAAGGCAAAAGCTCCCTCGTGTGGGCACTTCCGTCCCGTACTCGGTCACTGCGCCCCCCCCCCCCCCCCCATCCCCACCCCCGCTCCGCGTTAGGCCATGATTTCTTCATAGCCACCTGGGAGCTTAAAAGAATAACAAGGTAGAAAAAAAATGCAGGTTGCAAATCACTTATAAGTCTAACACACATACACACACCCACATATATCAACACACACGCACACACACACACACTCACAAGCACACACACACACACAAAGATGAAGGTGTTGAAAATATCATGATTACCTGGAAAGGCGCATGTCCACATTTCGGTCATCGATGAGATCTGTTTGGCGGACAACGTCTTTGCCTTCTTCAGCCAGTCGGGGGAGATTTCAACCTTCTTAGCCTCCAACTCAACAACTTGTCCTCTTCTGACATCCCACGCTGATCCACAGATAATCTTCTGGTATCCTGTTGCCAATGGCAACAGCAGAGCAACTTTGATATCGATGGATGGATATAGGGTGATAGTGGTGATAAAATGAGATCAGTGGATGTGGTTGAGTCAAATCAATCAATCAGGCCAACAGTTTCATGTTGAAATTAAATCACTGATGTTATGGTAAGACCCGAAATTGTGTATTTCTCCCCATTCCTCACATCAATCATTTAATGCCCTTGAAGCAATCATGGACGCACTGGTCCTTTTGGACAGTGGACAGTCCCCACTGACCATCCTCCACCCACCTCTATCTGTCCCTTTGTCTTAGGCTACTTGCAGGCTAAACTCTTGACCACCACATATTCTATTGTGATGACAACCACCAGAGCAGAGCAGAGTTGTCATTCATAAAATCTCATGACCATATGGCCTCTGAACTTATAATTCCCTTTCCCAAATGTGGACTGTCCTCCCGGAGAAATATCCATCGTATATGTTGAAGTTAGTTCCCCCCTTTTGTTTTGTTTTTTTGTTTTGTTTTGTTTTTGGTTAAGTATTTGTAAAGTATATAAGGCATAATATATTCAAGTTTAAATATGAATGCCCATGTCAACATGTGCTTGTGGTTCCTGTTCAGCTTGAACACTGGACCTGCCAGACGTCCTGCCACCCTGCAGAGGGTATGATCTTCATTCAGTTAAATATATTTAATTTTTCGCTACTGACAGTGGGTAGCACTTTAGCAGTGAGAGCAGAATCCTGACGCACCTCTTACTCACAAAAAGGCTAGCTCTGTCAATGACATATTTGAATTTAAGATAAGGACATTTAAATCTGCAGGATTCTTAGTAATTTGAATTAAGGAGGTTAAATCCATTGGTTTTGATAAGATATCTGTTTATATGCTGAAATTATGCGCTTTTGAAATATCACACGGCATTGCCGACTTGATTAATTTGTCTTTGTTTTGTGGTAATTTTCCCAGGCTATGAAAAAGCGCAAAAATCATCCCAATCCTTAAAATTGGGCAGACAGATTATTCATCAAAATATCGACCTATCCAAATCTTGTCATGCGTTTATAAATTCCCGAACGAGTTGTTCAAAGACAGATATTAGCATACTTCCATAAAAACAATATTTTGACGACTGCGCAATCTGGCTTCAGACCACAACACTCTAGTATCACCAAGGAGATTTAAGAGTTGGAGTTCCAAGTGGCTGTAATTATTCAAACAGTTGCCAGATTTCTATTGATGTACAAAAGAATTTCACAATGCATTTGTGCCTTTGATGATCGATGTTCGAAGCCGCCGTCTTGCTGAGCAATCTGAAGATTCATTTTGAACGTTAACATAATATTGGCCATATTTTGCTTATTCATTTATTAAATGAAATAAAATTTCACTTAATGATAAAGCATGTAAAACAAAAGTCAATCCCGTACAGAAATTTGTGCAAAACTGTAAATCAGAGCTGTATCATGTGAAAATGTTTAAAACTGTATCATCCTGGAATGCCGGTTTTCTCACGTTTCCACTCAATTCCGACAAATAAAACTAACATGGAATAATCTTCAAGTATAATTCTTTATTGCTAGATATACCAGATTAGTGCCCGGGTATGCCCAGTCGAGTAATTTTCACGCAATTTGCGCAATTTCTATTCGCACATCCTCGTGTTTGTACCATCTACCTTTTATGAGAAGGGATAGCGAAAAGTAATGACCACCACAAAGACATATCTTCCTTTGAAAGTGGCTGGTGATTATGCAATGAGACACAAGTCAATTGTCTTCGTATCTGCGCGGCAGATCCTGTTTGGCACATGCTTCAAATATTTTTGAGCGGCGACTTCGAACATCTAGCAAAGGAAATAAGACGGTTGTGACTCCATTCTCTAGAACAAAAGCTTTCGACACAGTGAACTGTGATGTTCTGATCAAGACGCTTAGGGAATTATAGGTATTGATGGTACTCCCGGTGCTTGGCGGAGAAGTAATATGATGGACAGAGTCTGTCAAACAATGGTCCAACTCCAACCTTTCCTCCTAATCGATTATAACGTGCGGGGTCCCTCAAGGCTCCCTACTAGGACCACTGCTCTTTATAATCTATATTATTATGATTTGGGACAGCATGTCAAACTCTGCAAAATGCAACATATACGGTGATGATACCGTTTTATATTTTTCTCATTCCTCAGTATCCAATATTGAACTTGCTCTTCATTCGGATTTAGAAAATGTGTATAACTCCATGGATGTAACAAAACAAGTTAAGAGTGAACTGCCAGAAAACAGTATTATGCTAATTGGAAGCAACCACATGATGTCCAGACAAAATGTCTTACGAGTCTCGTTACACAACACCTCTCTGAATCAAGTTCGTAATTTTGAATACTTAGGTCTGTGTTGTGATGAAAAATTAAACTGGCAATTTCATATTGAAATTGTTGACAAGGACTGGAAAGATGATAGGTTTTCTTGGTAGACTAAGACACTCTGCAAGTCAATCGATTTTGAAATCAATTTACAAGTCATTGATTCTTCCTCATTTTGATTATGGAGACACCATAATTATATGGGTCATCGTTCAAGAAACATCTCGATAAACTCAAAAAATTACAGAATAGGGCTGGTCGAATTATATCAAGATTACAACCTGACTCTTATATTTCTATTCTCGAGATGCACAACGTCTCAAATTGGCAACTTCTTGACCAAAGAAGATGTTATCAGTCTCTTACTTTTACGTTTAAGATAAAACACGTGTTTTGGAGAATCAGGAAAGCAAACAAGAAAAAAGATCACAAAATCTGGACACAGGATGGAACAATCGTCGTGAAAACACCGAGAGGCGTCCGCATCAAGGTGACTCGTAAATCAGATCTAACGAAACTAACTGATTTGAACATTTCATGAACTGTTGTATGACAGGTACATCGTCATTTACTCATTTTTTACTTACCTTTGTTACATCAGTGTAGAGACTCAGAGTGTGTTATTTTGATCGCTAGTGTCAATGGTTGTTTCATTTCCATGTGTTAGGTGTGATAAAAGTGTCAAAAACAATCAGAGAGCTCTGAAATGTACGCAATGCCACAAATGGGTTCACATTGAATGTATAGACATATCAAAGTCAAAATATGATGATCTCAAAGAAACATTCCTTGACTGGCTATGTACTAAATGTTTGCTGACTCAGCTACCTTTTATGAATGATATTGATTATCCAGAAAGTACGAGAGAGGGGCCTGAATATGAATGTAATCTGTTAAAAGAAGAGAATGTGAAAGCACGGTTTCCAACAGTAAAAGGACTGAAAGTAGCACATTTAAATATAAGGAGTCTTCGAAATAAGACTGCAGATTTGAATATTTTTTTAACGTGTTGTCCGTTTGAAATAATGTCATTTTCAGAAACATGGTTAGATGGTACAATAAGTTCGAATATGGTTCAGCTTTATGGTTACAAACTTGAAAGGAAAGATCGTGATCAATACGGAGGCGGAGTGTGTTGTTTTATTCGTGAAAATATTCCTTACGTGAGAAGGTATGATTTAGAAAAAGTTGATCTTGAACTTTTATGGATAGAAGTGAAGCCCAGAAACGAGGCTAGTCTCTTTGTTGGGATAGCCTATAGAAAACCTAGTTGCCAAACGTCTTTCTTTGATCTGTTAGAAGAAAGCCTCGATCGTGTGTATTCAATCTCGGATAGAATCATCCTATTGGGAGACTTTAATTGTAACATGTCTACGGTAAATCCACTCTCCAAAAGGCTGGCAGAGCTGAGTGGGCTGGTGGGATTATCTCAGTGTATTCAACAACCCACCAGGGTTACTCCCAACAGCAGTACACTTATAGACTTGATTTTTGTGTCGCAGTCATTAGGGGAACTTCATTGCGGTGTACAATCACTCGGATTAAGTGACCACTCCCTAGTGTATAATGTAGTAACAAAGTCAAAGACACAACAGTCGAAACCTGAGACCTCGTCTTTTCGTTCTTTTCGATCCTTTAATCAGGATGCCTTTCTGAGTGATTTGGCTGCTGTAAATTGGAATAGATTGTTATCACAAAATGCAGATGTTGATGTGAAATGGTGTAAATTCCATGAAGTGTTTTCAGACATGTGCAATAAACATGCACCCTATGTTACAGTTCGTAAAAAGCAAAAGGGATCGCCATGGATAAATGAGCAATACATCAACATAGCAAGGGAACGTGATTTTAATAAGAGAAAACACAGTGAAACTAAGGAAATGGCATTTTGGGAAAAATATAAATATTACAGAAATAAAGCAAATAATTTGAATAAAAAGTTAAAAAGGGTGTATTATCGCGATGCATTATCAGACAGTGGTAATGATATGAGGAAAAGATGGAAAGTGCTTAAAGATTTATTGCCAAATAAGAGAGTATGTGATGAGTCAAATGTATGTATTGACGGTGAACCAACTGATGATTTTCATAGGATTGCAACAGAGTTCAATGTCATGTTCAGTAATGTTAGCAAATTATGTTGTAGTAATAATGACAAGAATGATGAAAATCAGCAACGGCAAAAGTGTTTGAATTATGTAAACCGTGCACGATCTTCTTTTTCTTTTGATGAAATAAGTACAGATTTTGTTCAAAGAGAATTACAGAAGTTAGACTGTACAAAATCTGTTGGGTTGGATGAACTTCATCCTAAACTTTTGAAAATAAGCGCTCATCTGATAGCCTCACCTTTAGCGCATATTTTTAATCAATCGTTAGAAACGGGAGTGTTTCCCCGCTCATTTAAGCTTGCTAAAGTTATACCAGTACCAAAAAATAAGTTTGTGAGTGACATACGCAATTATCGTCCTATCTCACTCTTATCCACTGTAGCAAAAATCTTCGAAAAAGCAGTCCACTCGCAACTCCTTAGTTACTTGGATGAAGGCGAGCTGTTGACGGAGCGCCAATCGGGTTTTAGACCCAGTCACTCAACCACAACATGTTTAACAGAGATTAGTGATTTTTTGTCTGATAACCTTGACAAAGGCAATGTGGTTGGGGCAGTCTTTTTAGACCTAAAAAAGGCCTTCGATGTCATACCCCATGACCTGCTTTTACTGAAATTGTCCTACTTCGGCATAGACAAAACTGAACTAAAGTGGTTTAATTCTTACGTAATAGGGAGAGAGCAATGCGTTTCTTTTAAAGGCAAGAGATCCGAATTTCTCCCCGTTCAAACAGGAGTTCCACAGGGTTCAATACTAGGGCCATTGCTCTTTTGTATGTTCATCAATGATGTTCCTAACTTAAACTTTAGTACTTCGACTAAAGTATCTCTCTATGCAGACGACACGGCAATATTTCACCCAGGACGTGATGCTTATAAAGTACAGGAACAACTCCAAGCAGACACTATACTCCTCAGTAAATGGTTTTTAGACAATGGTATGATTGTTAATTTAGACAAAACGAAAGCTATGTTATTCAGACCTCGTCGAGGAAAACAGAGACATTCTCTTCAAATTTGTATGAATGACAGGCCTTTGGAAACTGTCGCGAGAATCAAACACCTTGGGGTAATCTTTGAACAAACTCTTGACTGGTCTCCCCACATCGATGAAGTAGTCACGTAAATGTCTCGTTCTATTGTATGTATACGAAGAATCAAATCGTGTTTGACACGTAAAATCATGAATCAGTTGTATTTTTCTTTCATACTTCCACATATTGATTACTGTTGTGCTGTATGGGGGTCATTAACAAAGACAAATTTAAATAGATTGCAACGCTGTCAAAACAAGTATGCTCGTGTAGTATTGAATAGAGGTTATTACATGTCAGCGCAAGCTCTTACTCATGCTCTCAAATGGCAGTCAGTTGAACAAAGAATTCAATACCATTACTGTGTCCTGGTGTACAAATTATTACACAATTTAGCCCCAACGTACATAGCCAAACTTGTGACCAAACGCCCTACTACTTATACCACTCGTTATGCCCTTTCTTGCCAATTACATATACCCAAACCTAGAACTGAATATAAGAAATGCTCCTTCACATATGCTGCAAGCAAATTGTTTAATGAGTTACCCATTTTTATTCAAACAGCCTCCTCATTGCAAACATTTAAGAATCGTGTACGCCAACATCAGTCTCTCATTTGATATAAACCCTTTACACTAGCTACGAATTATTCAGATATTTATTTTCTCTGCTCGTTTTATGTTCTTTCTTATGTGTTTTATGTTCTTTCGAACCGATTGTTCTTTAGCTGTATCATATCTATGTTTGTGTTGTTCTTGTTTTTTTTTTTAATTGTGTGCACATGTAATGTAATGTATATCAACGCAGGGCTCCCTTGTAAAGCAGGCCTTTGTGGCACTGAATGGGACTACCCTGCTTTTAAAGAAGACTTAATAAATAAATAAATAAATAAATAAATAACTTAACCCCTTTTTATTTAAGAGATGAATTTGAATTTGCAACTCATTCTTACCCCTCTCGTTTTGGGCAAACACTAAGACTACCCAAAACTGCAACTGAATATTTGAAGAAATCGTTTAAATATAGATATGCTACGGAATATAATGACTTTCCCATGCATGGATATCAAGATTTCCCCCAGTGTTCAAGTGCATCTCTGTATTTTCTGGTACGTTCTATTTTGCTAAACTATTTTTTTTTTTGTCTTTCCGTCTTCTTTCCGATACAATTATGGTGACTGCTGGCCGGAGATATGAAAGAGAAAAATGACCTCGATTTGTTCAACCGAAACAAAAGAATAGAAGAAATTCAATTCAATCATAGTTTATTTCCAATCAACGAAAATCAAAACATAATACAAAGTATACATGTCATGAAATGATATTGTCCAAACGTTTACAAAAGATTCATGTAGTATACGAAATAGATTATATACAACAACATATGTACAAAAATTACGAGGAACAATGCATGTATACTTCGTGAGCGTTCGGAAAATAACTTCAATTATGGAAAATAGCGATCCACTAAAAAGCAAAGCTTGTTGGACGTGGATCGCTAGATAAATAATGAGTAAACAATATATTATTCAAGGTGTGTTTTTTTTACAGCTATTGTATGAAATATAAATTACTTATGTCATTTGTAAAAATATAGTCATTTTGAGATACGCTGGCTTCGGCAATAATAAGAAATAAGAATAGAGTATCAATGCTAATGCCCAGACAGTGTTCACTGAACTGCGTGTACCGGGAAAATATGACAAGGACGACACACTCGTACAGACATTCAGTTACACACATATATAAGACGCGAGACAGTACCGAGAAGAGAGAAGACAATAACAATAACAAGAAAGACGAGACATTCATAACATCAAGAGAACTAGTAATGCCATACTTACCCGACCATACGAGAAAGTATACCAAAATCATATTGTCCAGGTGATTCGCTCTCTCTATCTCACAGGTCTTAGCCGGAATGTCAATTCCTTACTAAGAAAGAAAACAGAATGAGAAAAAAAAAGTATTGGTAGAATGTGACTATTTGCTGTACCATTTGCTGTATAAAATGTGTACAAGTGTGACACGTGTTGATTTTATGTACATGTATCTGTATCTTATATTGGATTTTTTTAATCCTAAGATCAAAGGTCAAAGGTCAAAGGTCAGAAGTCATACTGATTTGCTAATATTACACAATCTAACGTTGAAATCACACAATTTTCCCATACCTTGGAAAGTATTCAATGATACACTTAATTAAACTTAGCATTTACATATACATGCACTACTACACAATGGTTCTGTCGGCAAACATCCACCATGGGGTCAAAGGTCAAGCGTAAATGCTAAAAATTCATATTTTTCCAGGGTTTGACGATGACTCAAAGTATAATACATTTTTTTTTTTGTACATAATATTTGGCAGGTCTATGTCGTCCCAGACTGGCAAGATGTCTACTGGGAGAATAATGCGATATGGCGGAGGCATATCCGTTGCCATAGCGACATTTCTAGTTCCCCTTTGATACGAGATACAGTATTAACTACGGCTTACTTCAGCAGCAGCGTTGTCAGTTTCCATTACACACTTTTTGTTTGGTTTAGAATTCAAACGAGACAATGTGCTTTCAATCCCCATAAGCAATAAACATTTCTTGTCTGGGCAAAAACGTGTGAATTTTTCATATCTGACAGACTACGCTTGCGAAAAATGTACCCCCCCCCCCCATATCTCACAACCTGCAGGATGAAGGAGTTAAATGTGCTTCTCGATATGAAAGCGTAGATTTAATAATATCAACGCAAACGTCAATAAAGCATGAGTTTTCACTGCAAATGCCGCTAACGGCACCACTACTCTTGAATTAGATGGAAACGCATGGAAAGTTCAAAGCGGCAAATCCAGATCAGGACTGTTTTTTCTTGTTGTTTTTGCTGCTCTGCTAGTTGTTGTTTTTTATTCACTTTTGACGTAAGAGGCTGCTTGTATCCTCAATAGCTAGTATCTTTTTTTTTACGAGACCGTGAATATGCTTTTAATATATATTCCACTAAGTTACGAGGTAAAATCACTTGATCCTGTTTTCTAAACTCTTCGAAGTGCAGTCGCAGTAATGCCATACCTTGTAAAGGAAGAAGGACAGAAATACAATATTATGAGGTATGGTTTTCAGAACCGAGAATGGGCAACGCGAGGTATGATTAATGGGGGAAGGGGACAGCCAAGCTTGGCGTAAATGTAATGGTTGTGAAGAAACAACCAACATTACCATATTCAGATAACAAAGACGAGCACCTTGGGGAGGAAGATGAAGAACGGAGGAGCTTTAGATTGTATGCTATTTTTTTGACTGAAATATAAGTTGCCTGCACTCGCTTCGAGTTATAAATAGCCGGAATTCTTCAGCTCCGCGAACGCTTGAAATTGTCTTTTTGACTTTACTCAAGCATTGCATATCTCTCTTTGCCGTGTCTGCAAAACCTATGTCAAAGTCTCGGCGAGTGCTTCATAAATTTTGGACAGCCAATTAAACAATGTTTACAACCAACGGAGAAAAGCCTCGAAGAACTTCCTTCTAGCCAATCATGTATATTTCAAGGGAAGAACAATAGCGTGGTGGCTAGAGCATCTACGAGGTAATCGTTTCGCTTCTTCGAGAGATCTCGCCGAATACGGGTGCGCGTATCTCGACCGCACGTATTCAGGAGTTATAATCATCTTTCATTCTGCTTACGCTGTCGTCCATTGCTGTTGTCTTGGAATCGCGGTGAGAAACGCGACAAGCTCTCATAACTTGATCCATGACACAGTGCGATACCTTGTACTTCACTTTCGTGGTGATATATTCCGTCCTCGACGCATGAACTTTCAACAGCTTTTTTCAACTCCATTCACTAACTTAAGACAGTTTTCCGGTGAGTTTGAAATAACTATATCAAAGTCAGGAATTGATTAAGCCCAGTCCGGCCATTTGATGCCGTTACGTGACCATCAAACATGTCTAGTGGTGAAACACGATTATACAGAACTCGTTTTGATCTGAAGGCTTATTAGCACAGTATCATTATCAGCATTCGCTGAAAAAAGTGTCACAGTGGAAATATTTATTTTGAAGGTATGACAATGTGACTCTAATCATCCATGGTTTTATGTATTTTTAGTGGCGGATGTTTGGTTTGTAGTTTTGCTTTGTTTTGTTTTTGTTTTATTTTGATTTTTCTTTACTGGATGCTCATAGTCATAGAATTCTTGATTTAAGTTGTCATCGGTGCACACCAATGGCAATGCCGACCTATGCGTGAATGAGTGGAGAGAAAATAATTCATCATATTTCACTGAGGTATACTAGATTTTCTCCATACCACTTTCTAAACATACTGTGGCAATCATGAGATACAATGTACTGTATCAGATATATGATCTGAAATTTTCCTTGCAGAGTCCAATAAACACCTAGTGTCAATATCCACGAAATCCGGTGTCAATATTACGTAGAGGAACAAAATATGAATACAAAGATTCGTCTCTTCGTCTGCGATTTAGTCCTAGCTGTTAACTGCATTATGCAACATCATTGATGAAGCATAGATAGCTCCCTCATACACAAAAACATCCGGCGTCATCCGGGGATTGCCGTGTTGGCAGAGCAATCCGGGATGGTCTGTGTGGCTGCCGTGTAGCTGCCGTGTTGATCCTTGTAGATCTCAATTCAATTCAATTCAATTCAATTCAATTCAATTCAATTCAATTCAATTCAATTCAATTCAAGTCAATTCAATTCAATCCAATTCAATTCAATTCATTCATTTTCGTTCTTCTTTTTCCATCAAAACATAACACATAATAAATCTTAATTACATCATAAACATAAACATTCGACTTTGCAAAATTTAAATGATACAGATAACCAAAGGAATAATGCTTCAGTTGAGAACAAAGAAAGAATTGAGAGGTCCACTAAAAAGCAGGCTTGTATATTGTGAACCACTCAAAAAGGAACAAACTTATGATTAAAGAAAGATATTATTCAGAGGGGTGAAGATTCAGGTGCGAGTTTCATCATTTTGTCTCCCTCTACAAATTAAATTTGTTAAGATTGCAACTGCTGATCTGTAAATTAACAAACATGTCGGAAAAAAGGAACCAGTGGGACTCGAACCTGTCATCTACTGCTTTCCGGGCAGCGACGCTACCACGAGGCTGTCCTGGTTGCTGGCAGTGACACGATGAACATGGAATAAATACCAAAGCTCCGAAATTCCGACATTGTTATGTTAAGTAGTCCAAGGCGGACAAGGCATATTAAATGAAAGAAAGATATTATTCAGAGGGGTGATCTTAACAAATTTGATTTGTAGAGGGAGACAAAGTGAAGAAACTCGCACCTGAAAACTTATGAATTACTTATCTACAAACACTTATCACATATGATTTACGCAGAACGGAACAAAACGTGAGAAACACAAAAACATGACACGACTTGACAGAACAGATGGAAAGAATGGGAGGAGAGAAAGGAAAAAAAAAAGAATGCCTACACGCTGAACTAGAGAAATGGAACAGGGGGTGATTGGGGATGTGCTTCAGAGAGCTGGTACTGCACGCAGCTGTGCAAAGATTGTGATTGCTACTTAATTACATGATAATGAATTCAGTGATCGATTGATTGGTGGATGGATGATGAACCCTGAAGTTGGTGAGAACTAACTAATAAGATCTTTAAAAAAATATCAGAGAGGATTTAACAGAAATAATTTCAACTTGCACTTAAAAGAATGCAAAGATGGGGAATTTTTTATTTCACAGCTTAATGAATTCCAAAATCTGGGACCGGTGTATATAAATGTATTCTGAGCTAATAAAGTTCTCAGGAAGGGTAAATGAAACTCATTAGATTGCCTAGTGGGACGGATGCTCAAGGATCTACACGGTGATCTGGGGAGATCCGGGGAGATCCGGGATAGTTTCGACCTCGATGGAGTGTCAACGAGTGTTAGTATGACAGTACACACGGAATCAACACGGCAGCTACACGGATAAGGTCGGAAGAGCGCGGCGTCTACACTGACAAACGCGGCATCTGCACAGATCAACACGGCAGCTACACGGCAGCCACAATGACCACCCGCATTGCTCTGCCAACACGACAATCCCCGGATGACGCGGATGTTTTTGACCTTCAAAAGTTGCCGTGTTGGCCTTCTGGATGTCCCCGGATCTACACGGACATACACGGATGTCCAAGGATGTCCAAGGCGTCTACACGGATCTCTCCCCGGATCGTCCGGGGTGATCCGGGATGTCTATGTGACTGGTTCATTAGGGACTAAGGCCCCAGTCACATAAATCATGGATCCTCAAGGATCTACAAGGTGATCCGGCGAGATCCGGGGAGATCCGGGATAGTTTCGTCCTCGATGAAATGTCGACGAGCGTTGATATGACTGTACACACGGTATCAACACGGCAGCTACACGGATAAGGCCGGAAGAGTGCGGCGTCCACACGGACAAACACGGCATCTACACGGATCAACACGACAGCTACACGGCAGCCACACGGACCATCACGGATTGCTCTGCCAACACGGCAATCCCTGGATGACGACGGATGTTTTTGACTTGATCTCACGAATGTCCCCGGATCTACACGGACATACACGGATGCCAAAGGATGTCCAAGGCGTCAACACGGATCTCTCCCCGGATCATCCCGGATCAGATCCGGGGTGGTCCGGGGTGATCCGGGATGTCTATGTGACTGGGGCATAACTGCAAAACTTTACGTCTGTCACTGGGTGTCAAGTTCAACCCACAAATTATGCAGCCAATGAGTTCGACACTATAAAGGGACCCTTGAGTCCGACACCGGGCAAACAGAGCCAGGAACTCGACACTAAGCAATCAAGGCCCACGAGACGGACACATTAAGCCCCGTGTTGAACGGGTGGGTCTCGTTTTGCTTATGGTCGGACTCGCTGGGCTTGTTTTGCCTAGTAGTGTTGGACTCGTGGGCTATGTTTGCCTAATGTCGAACTCACGGGCTGCATGACTTGTGGGTTGTATGACACATAGACCTTTTTTCAATGTCGAACCCGTGAGCCGTATGACTCATGGGTGTCGGTCTCGTGGGATGACCCAGGTCAGTCGATATTAAGGTTGTCCTTACACAAATCCCGTCGTCCTCATAGGCACGGCGTTTCACTGTATACTTCAGTATACCGCGTTGCTGCTGCTAGCCTCATTTAGTTTACGACTTACAATAGACGCTACGATGTAATTACACAAAAAAAAAAAACCAAAGTGGAAAACAAAATCATTTGTGACATTCAAAAAGTATGGGAGATGGTCAATTTCAGGCATGCCCACATCGATTTTAGTCCGACCAGAATATTATCCTCTCTTTCCTCGCCGTAATTAGCTTTCTCTGACCATCACAGGTAACGATGTGAAGGTCTCAAGTATAAGTGTACAAAAGAAAATCACGTTGGTCGTTTCATGTAAAGATCTCCAATTCTTAGCGGAATAAGGATACGTTTTTATTAGTCACATTGAAAAAAAAAAATCTATTTTATGAAGAGCCAGGACAACTTCTTTTCTTTTTAGCGAACGGGTATTTCAGAGGAACATAAGTTTCCTAGTGCATGTATAGACAGTGCAACACACATTTTATCGTTTCACTTTATTCATTTCATTTCATATTGGCACTGCAAAGTCATTATGCTTTGCGCTGTTTTTTTAAACTCGTTTGCTTATTTACATGTGAAATTCAAGACAATAGGCGTATTGGTTAAAGACTCTTCTGTAATTTGCTTGATGTTTCCTGACTATTCTTTTAAAGAACAAATCAGTATCTATGTTTTCAATTTTTATGTTCTCATTTTATCGGTTATCCAGGCTGCAACAATGAATTTCGGAGGGTGCAATTGCGGGGCATATCTCCTGTTGCTCTTGAGTAAGCGCCCGTTCAAAATTTCGTTCAATCTTTAATTTTTCAATTAGTATAGCAGTAAAAGAAGAAGATCTTGTTTAAAGCCCCGTTTTAACAGAACCTTTCAAACCAGAGTTACCGCGACAACTTAAGGGCAATCTTAGATTTCGTTTTGTTTTATTTGTTTTTCACCTGCCTGTTAAAACGGTCAAAAAATGTTGCTCGGACGTTGCCGCGGTAACTTTTGCCAAATTTTACCCTATAGGGCAATCACCTCGACATTATCCCGACAGTACTCCGACATTACCACTACATTACCCCGACAACCCTTCTGTTTAAACGTTCTCGCAGTAACATTTCTTTGATACACACAACACATGCGCAATAGTCCAAACAGAATGACACACCGCTTGCCGATGATATGAATGTATCGTTACCACACCCCCTTCGAGCATGAACGGGTAGGTTGCTATGGAAATCTTCCCGGAGGTTTTATAGGAGTGTGTCTGTCCATGTCTGTTAAAACGGTGACAATCACTGTCTCCTGAAGTTTCAATGCCCGAGGTGAGGAATTTTGTTCTCCGGACGTTGTCTCGATGTTTTTGTAACGTTGTCGCGGTAAGGTCTGTTAAAACAGGGCTTTAGTAATGCATGGTTAAAGCCGAGAACTGTTTAAACAACGCTGTGTATATCTTCATTATGACTTATTTACAATTAATCCCTGTCCTTCTTTTTCAAGCCTTGCCCCAATCCCATTTTGTTGATCCAATTTCGCTAAATTTCGACTGGAAACGACAAAACAGCCCACTTGCGTGCCTTGTCCAATAAGAAAAATCACGACATACAGCTAGAAATACTAATGGTACAGGCGTTTTCTATTTACCATTTACTATTTACTAAGTAACAAACCTTAAATCCATCTTGTCTTTGTTTCCCCATGGCCATCTTTAACGAGTTTGAATTGAAATCTACCTTGTTGCTGTCACGTGCAACTGCACTGAGTTACAGTTGCTGCCAGAGACATATTTTTGTTGCCGATGATGTTTTCGCTTTTCCTTTATCTTAAATGTTTCTCCTACATCTAGCATATAATTATTTAGCCTCGGATTTACTTTCGTCATTTCAGAGTTTCTTCTCTTTTCTTCATTGGATTTTTCTCCTCCAGCTTCCTCTCTTTTCCGTAAATACACACACACACATACAAACAAACACGCACACACATAAATAATATATATACGTATATACATCAATATATATATATATATATATATATATATATATATATATATATACTGTATATATATATATATAATATATTTGTTCCCTATGGCCTGAAGCTCAAAAAGGGTAATATTGATTATGCATGCTATTAAACGTTTGACCACGCCCCATCCAAAGCCTAGCATACATAAGATAACACATTTTTTGTCTTTCTTTCCCTTTATTCTCTCTCTCTCTCTCTTTCCACCTGAAAAACAAAAATCACTTCCCGGAGCATCCGGGGTACTTCGAGGTGGATCGTGCTCCGCCGTCAGCCTGCGGTGCAGCACGGCATGGGACCGGCACTTGGGACGCGAGGTTCACCTTGAACCCCGTATCGTCGATCCGTCCTCCTCGACCCTGGCCGCCTTGGTGGCGAAATACACCCATCCACGAGTCGCCGTCTGGACGTGCCTTTTACCCAGTGAGTAAAAGGTCAATGCTGAAAAAGGATCCATAAATTATTTCTTTTCCTTCGGCGAACCGTGTGCATCGTGAAAAATATGCCAATTTTCCATAACGGCCGTACATTGCCCTGATTACCGCTTGACCGCCCTCCAGACACCTTGATTACCAAACTATTCCAGTTACCAAGTCTAGAACCGACAACACTACAGTAAACCAATGCCCGTATGCACACAAAGACCTTTTCTGTTTGTTTATCTGAAATCTTTATTTGATTTTCTTCAAATCATAAAACAAATCAAACATAAAGCCAAATACACTACTTGCATTTTCTACAGGTTTTTTCATTTTCTACATTTTGTAAACAAACAGTAAATAGTTGGTATGTATTGGTCTATTTTCATGAATAAGTTCACCTTCATAGACATGTGGGTTGAGTGAATGCAGCAATATTAGTAGGACACATCAGTGAGAGTTTGAGCAAAATCGGACAATCCGTTAAAAGGTTATGAATTTTTGAAGTTTCTGCTCAGTCACGGCTGGATGAAAAGACTACTATAGCTTGTGATGTCAGATGAGTACAACGATATAAAGAAAGAATAAAGAAAATTCAACATATTTCCATGCTTCTCGCGTAACAAAAGAACACTCGACTTCTCTCTTTCAGAAGGCAGGGGAATAACATTACCCTTAACATACGTCAGTAGCAAGTCGAAGAAACGTGCATTTTATTCAAAAAGTAAAGTTTTGTGAAATTTTCTTTTTATTTTCCTTATATAGTTGTACGCATGTGACATCATACACTGTAGTAGTCTTGTCTTCCAGCAGTGACTGTGCAGATACTTAAAATATTCGTAACTTTTGAACGGATTGTCCAATTTTCCTCAAACTTTCACTGATGTGTTCTACTAATATTGCTGTATTCTCTCAATACTTATGTATATGAAGGTGGACTTGTCCTTTAACTTTCTTAAACAGCATTATGCAGATGTGAATCATGGATGATAATGCGATATTATACACGCACTAGTTGAATAAGTCACAATAAAACGAGGTATCTTAAAGGGAAATTCGCTCAAATGGGAAATTTATATTCCCCTTAAGGTTTTGACAATGTATTTCAATGCCTTATCAGTGATATTGGGCCTATGGGACTACTCCACTGTAGGAAACAGATGGCGTAGAGTGTGTAGACTGAGGACTGTACCATCAATACAATTTAGGGGAGATTGTGCGTAGAAAACGGGTCATTGGGGAAAATGTAGGCTTTTTCTAAAAAAAAGTTGTATTTTCTCATTAGCATGCAGAATTTAGTGGTATAGGATGCATTTTGTGCTCTTTTCAATTCAATGCTTCACTGAGACCATATTAAGGCATAATTCTTCAAAGAGGGAAATATTTGCACTTTTTCTGAATACTATTATGCTTTTAATCAAAATGCCCCCAAAATATCATTTATTCCGTATTTACCCTTATGGCTGGAAATAGCGTGTTGTATACATATATATATATATATATATATATATATATATATATATATATATATATATATAGATATATATACAATATTATATATATATATATATATATATATATATATATATATATATACAATATATATATATATATATATATATATATATATATATAAACTCAAAAAAAGTTCTGCAAGTCCAATTTGACGTATCATATTTCTCTCAAAACTATATCATTTCATTTAAATGTGACATCATAAGAAAGCCTGATTACTTATCTTTAAAATGACTCCTCCCTTGCTATGATTGGATATTCCTGGAATGCGCAGTATGATTGAGTATGAGGAAAGGCCAAATGTGAAATGTTGCAAAATAGAGCAAACAAGTTATGTCAAACAGTGTAATTCCCATTTGCTTTGTCGTGTCAGGGAAGGAACTTGGATGAAAAGAATGCACTGTGAGATTATCATTAGATTCCAGGCTTCATCCATGAATTAAAAAATGCAGTAGTATCTGCAGATTAGAATTAAACATAAAGATTGACCAAACAGTCATCTAATGTCTAGGAAATGGGAGTTTTTGAAAGTGCTGTCATTTCAGCATTGCTTATTCAAGTGGCCTTTTTTCATCAAAACTGTACATTATCAATAGCAGAATTGTTGCGATTTTTCACTTTTGATCTGTCCCCATACTCAGCTGTTTTGCACATTCCAAGAACACCCAATCATAGCAAGTGAGGTGTCATTTTAAAGATAAGTAATCAGGCTTTCTTATGATGTCACATTTGAATAAAATGATATAGTTTTGAGAGAAATATGATACGTCAAATTGGACTTGCAGAACTTTTTTGAGGAGTTTATATATGCATACACATACGCACTAATTTCATGAGAAGTCATATTCACGTGATCACAGTAAACTCCCTTTGTTGTTTCATATCTTTGTCAGATGTTGACGAATGCGAGAGCAATCCATGTCTACACGGTGGCACCTGTGTCGATCAGATTAATGGATACACCTGCATGTGCCAGTCAAACTTTATCGGCGACATCTGCGAACGTTGGGGTAAAGTATACATTGTCACTTTACATCATTCTACTGAATCCTGATTCCATCCCCATAATAATCGGTTCCGATTTCAATTCAATTAAGTTTAATTCAATTCAATTCAATTCAATTCAATTCAATTCAATTCATTTATTTACATTCTCTTTTTTTTCAACAAAATATGCAACACAGAGTAAATCAGGAATTATGTCATAGGCATATAAAAATTACACTGTGCGGAAGATAATATATGATGGTTAACAAATAGAATTATACATACTCGAAAATCAGAAAATCGAGAAGACGGAAAATCTGACGATCTGTGTTTTTCTACGATATATTGTTATATACTCTAAGTCATTCTTGTTCTCTTTCTTTTTTCCTGCATTTATGATTGCTTATATATACTACATTTAAATCATAATCAACAATAAGTAACAATAAGAAAAAAATACACTTACACTCAGACACATGCCCTGCAGTCTGTGCGCGTCTGTAATGTTGTGTGTGTCAAGCGTTGTGGCGGTTTATGGCGAGCAAATTACTTTTTTCTAGTTGGAACTAGTCTGGCTTCCAGACCCTCTGTTCGTACTATTTTGCTATACAGTATATTGACGCCCTCAACGTCGAAAATTGGGGCAGGTTTAGGTGAATAATACTGCGGAGGGCGCATTTTGTAAAAAAAAAAAAAAGAGAGTCCAGTTGGCAAAGGGTCTTGAAACCAGACTAAGTTTGAACAGAATGGGCCACATACTGCATGTACTATATGAGATTTGCAAAATCTAGAAAGACAGCACCAGATACAGAAGAGTTCAATTACATTCTGAAATGTCCAGGAGCAGAACGACACGTGTCTACAGTGCATGAGAACGAAATGATGAGTCTCGGCTGCCCATCGATGGCGATCCATGTCGTGTTCGCGCGATACGGACGACTCGCTCCAACCTGCACTGCGTCCACCTCCTCGTCCGTGGTGACCGAGTTATGTGAGGGACAAGCTGCCTGCTCCATTGGGGCCAACAGCGGCGTTTTCGGGGATCCATGCCCGGAGTTTTCAAAGCTTCTTGAAGTTCACTACGAATGCCGTAAGCGCGGAAAATTAAAGGAGACTTCCGGATGATTTTCAGACTTTTACAATTGAACAACTATAAATTAGTTACACTGAGTACAGAGTTTCAGAATTTATATTGATTGGGATGAGGAATAAAATATTTTAAAATTCATAATAACTTGCTATGAACAAAAATGATGACATGGCAGGATCATCGTAAGAATGCACAAAACTGTAATGATGATAATGATGGACCCAAATTTTTTATTTTGTCAGTGTTTATTGTAGCGAAATTTCGTTTGTTGTAACGTGAGTTCACTTTTCGCGCCTCCCATCAAAATGCAGAAGTTGACAACTTTTTTTTTTTTTTGGCTTTAGCACTTGGTTTTGTTTGGTTTCGTCATTTTTTTGTTTTGTTTACGTATATCTGTTTTGCCCCCTCTGATTTCCCCACAGTGTGTTATTACCACACAAGAGACAGAGGGAATTTTGCAGCACCCATTTTTGACTGGATCATTCCACTTGGGAAAGACGACATTAGAGTGGACTTCTTCGTTCGGGCAGAGAGAGATCCGCAAATTGCCTTTACAGATGGCCACTCGGGAGAAATCTTGTTTCGTATTGGTATACACTGGAAACTCCCCTCTTCTCATATTTTTGTGTTATTTGCTTATCTTTAATCTTTATTCTTTTTTCTATCCTATATTTGTTTGCTTTTTGGAGCTTTGCTTTGTAAATTATGCATTTCATTCGTTCATTGATTTTGATTATCTTTTGATTATTATCATACATTCTTTGTGAATTAGAATAAATTCGCCTTTGGTTTTTTTTTTCAATGATCTTTACATTTTACACAATATTAGTGATCCCTTTTATTATTTCGCGTTATCATCGTAGTCCTTGATACCTTAACGACCAGTTTCAGCTATATTACGTACAGCAAGTTTGAATGTTTGTATATCGAATCGAATCTGAAAACTGCAACCGATGACACAGAGAGCGAAAATTGGCAAATACAAAAAGATGAAACGCTGGAAAGTATTTCTTTTTCTTTTTCATTTACTCTGTCTATATGTTGTCACAATTACAAGTATAGTCACACTATTTGATCTATTCCGAGATCTATTCACATTATGTGATTTATTCAGAGATCTATTTACATTATGTGATCTATTCAGAGATCTATTCACATTATGTGATATATTCCCAGATCTATTCACTATTTGGTCTATTCAGAGATCTATTCACACTATATGTGATCTATTCAGAAATCTATTCACCCTCTGTGATCTATTCAGAGATCGATTTACACTGTGATCTATTCAAAGATCGATTCACACTATGCCTTACTGTTTTGCCTTACATAAATGAATCTGTATCATTCGTGCAATGTACACACATAAGATATCATTTTCATTAATGCCCTTGTTGCAGTACTGTGTGGCTGGTCCAATACAAGATCTGTGATGAGAGCCTGCGTAGTCAGCGGATGTTTTGAAGAAACATTGCCGTATCTCCACAATATCTGCGACCCCGACCGTTTCGTAGGTCTCTGGATCTCGCTGATCGACAGGAACTACCAGATAGGCTTAGCCAATGAATCAACGCCCTTCTTGCGCCTACCGAGTCATATTCCGTTCACTTTACGAACGATGGGCGTGTCATCTGTGCATGGCTCCGACGCGGATTGGATGTTCTACACAAACTGCAGTGCCATGACATAGACATTTTGCCTTTGCACATCAGAGCAGGCGATAAGTATACTTGAATGGGACATCAAGATTGAGAACTTTTAATTATCTATTTCGGCTTCAGAAAGAAAGTAAAAGAAATGTAAACTCAGACCAATAAACTACCTAAAGCATGACTAGGAATTCTGACAAGAAAAAAATGACCTCATTTGAAGTCATCTTGTACATCAATTCTGTGCACTCTTTTCTCCTGGTTATGCATGTTCATGATAAGCGTATAGGCACATGCGGTCGATGCGTATTGCTTCTTAATTAGTGGGTTCATACAGCAGTACAGAATCAACACTGTTTAAAGAGTTGCTAAACTAGTTGTGGAGCATCTATACATGAAATGTCTATTATGGGTTATGATTTCCCACTTATAAAAAAATTTTCAATTCCTTATGAAACTGTGTAATCCTCTTGATCATCCCAACCCAGTCTGCAAGAATCTTCAGTCTATTGAAGGAGGCAGACTTAATCAGAAGAAGAAGAAGAAGAACCTTCAGAACAACACTCGTATTATGACGTCACTCTCCTATCACAATCATGCATTGTGGAATGAGCCTCGTGTCAACAGCACTATTCCCATAAATACTGCTAAATAATTTGCTCTCGTTTTTAGACTTACCTTAATAATATTCTGTAGACATGGTAAATGTTTCCGATCTTTTCAGGATGATATAGTTAATCATCTACGAAGTGAGTAATGTGATCAGATATATAGACATGCTTTGAATTCGGATTTCCAAAATAATGGTGTTGACCTTCATGCTGTGCAGGGGATTTGGACAATAGTATTTGTTTAGTTATCATCGTTTTCGATACACAGATTTTGCAAAAGGTTTTTTTTTCCCTACTCAGACAATCTCAACCTTTGTTCCCTTCATCATAAGATGTAAAAGAAAATAAAAAATCGAATTCATGGAGTAGTGATTAAAAAAAAGCTACATCAATGTACATTTTAAAATGTATGTATGTACACGAATATATGTCTGAATATGAACATAATAATGTATGTATGCTGAGATGTATCATAATGTACACATGAATATGTAAATTAAGTTATAAACAGCATTTATCATTTGCGAACTTGTTTGTCTTCTTCTGTTGAAGCCCACCAAATTGAAAATACCGTTCACCCAACACACCACACCACACACCAACACACACAAACACAAAACACACTATACCATTTATCATTCAAGACCGGAATGTATTAGGTCACTCTCGCCTAGAAAATAGCGGTTACTTTTTTGACAACGGATTACACTATTATCATAACACGCATACGTATTATGTTTATTCTATGTTTGTGAATTTTACATAATCGTATCGTCATGACGACTACTCCGACTGGTATGTGCAGTGGAGTTGTTACTTCCGATATATAACCCTTAATGATCATAAATTTGTCATTAAATTTGTGCATTATCACAATCGCATCTGTTGTTGCTGTTATTGGTATTGTTTTGACTTCTTTGACTGGTGTATCTTCCAAGGTACCTATCATGTGAAATTCAGTGAATAGCGTCGGGTCACGTTTCAGTGAGCACGCCTTGAAAGCAAAATGGTCACTTTTTGAAGTTCACTAGCCGTATTTCGTAATTTTGATTCAATGATATCGGAACAAATTTCAATTTTCCAGCATAAGAAGACATGCAACGCACAATTTATGTGTCATCCGTTATACCATATAACTTGTGGGCAAAATTTCACAGTTGAGTGATCACGGGGTAAAAAATTGCCAAAATGGCAGTTTGGGCATGTTTCCCATGGTACTTGTTCCAACAGATGGAATTTATGTTTTGGAAAGCTAACAACGACTTTTGCACACAATGTTGGTCAATTCACGGTTGAATGAACACATTATAAAACAAACAAAAAATCATATTATTGAAATTATGCGGTAGGTAGTACTTTGATTTTGTACACTTGAATCAACTGAATTACCTTTTTTTTTTCATTGTGCTTAAGACCGATGTGCATGTACAGTGATCCTGTGGCATTTTCCTTGAAGGTGCCACGCTTCAATGAGCACGTGTGTGGCTGGAAAACCTCTTTACCCTATAAATGAACTAAATTCAGTTCCTGTGTTGTGTAGACTTCAAAATTGTTTGTGGGGAATTAGCGTAATTTTATTTTGATAAATATTCCACTATGTTACGCTTCAGTGAGCACAAGAAATATGCTTATCAAAAGAATTTGTAAGGATTTGAAACTGCTCCTAGGAACGGTTTTGGTGATAAATTCTTGCTTCTTGGTGGCCTCAATTCATGTAGGCCTACCCAGCAACTTACTGTAGCATGGACACAGGCTGACAAGCGTCACCCCACGATATACGACTGCACACTGAATCCCTGATTCAGACATTACAGCGATTTGTTTTAGGGTGAACTTATTTTTTTGTTTTAGTGTATGATTATTCTAGCGAATTGCTTCAGTCAAATAAGTTTCAGGGAAGACCATTTTCATGTATTGCAAGAAAATTCCAAATGGCGAACGATGAACTTTGAGCCCTTCTGAGAATTATACGATTTGGCTTAACACACAAAAAAAGGGAAGAAGAATAAGAAGAATGAAATAAAAAACGGAAGTTTCAAACAGTCTAGCTGTGGTATAGAAGCGCTATACACTATGACCTTACAGGAAGGATATTCTGCTATCAAACACAACTTCTTTTTTTTTTAGCTGTAATCCTTTTCCATTACACTCGAATTTATTTTTAGTGGAAATAACGTCAAATTAACGGGGACATTCATGACAGTTCTTCTTGTACTGCATGGTAGTTGGTCTGATACTATTGATGTTGAATCCCATTCGGCTTTCATGATTAATTATATACGCTGTAATTGGCAGCTCGGTGTACATGATGTGTGCTGTAAACAAGGAGATACCATCGTCAACGATGATCGTACAGTTATTGTGACGAAGCATAATAATCATAATATGTGGATAGACATGGTACAATGTGCTCTCAGAACGTTTTTTTTTTTTTCGTACAATCCATTTTCAGTGCCGGATTACCTTGCACCCTAAAGTTAATGTAAAATTGATTGCTTCGTGTAAGTTGATGCACTCACACTATAATCGCGACTCAATGGACACGGCATTACATCACCAGACAATGCTCGAATGAGGACACTGATCATGGGCTCATCGGGTCCGGGCTTCTAAATCAGAGGTAAGTAACGTCTGGCAAAAAAAGCAATTATCCTGAACGGAACCAGGCCATACACGAGAAGCGTGATAGAAGGAGAGAAAGAAAGAAAGAATGAAAGAAAAAAAAAGAAATGAACCATATTGATCCTATCAACTAATGTTCCTCTGATAAAGCCACACAAAGACTCTGTAATGAGTATTTTAAGATAAAATAAAACGCGCATATCCTAGTTTCGACAAAATGGGACCTAAAATAAAAAAGTTTTTTTTTTACTTGTTTCCATACACCAGTGACAGTAATTGCATCCAATTTCTAATATATTTGTTGGAAAGGTACCGATTCCAATTCTTCACATGGTCCCATCGATCTACACACACTCATCCCTACCAACTCAATTTTCTGTGATAATATACGGGCAGCAAACTTGAACAGACTTCAAGCAGTACTGAATGCAGTGGCACTGTTTGCTCACTGGACTGAGGAAGTATGATCACATCACCCCTGTCCTGGCAGAGCTGCATTGGCTTCCAGTCAAGAACAGAATTTATTTCAAGATCTTACTGCTCACTTTTAAGGCCATTCATGGTCTGGCCCCAGGATACCTGTCTTCCCTAATCGAGCGACGGCAGCCTCGCCCTGGCCTTCGTTCATCTGGGCTTACTCTCCAGGTGCCCATCACACATCTCAAGGGGTACGGAGACCGGGCACTTTTCCTCTATTGCTCCTCACCTATGGAACTCCCTCCCATCTTTCCTCCGTGAAATTGACAAACTGGATCACTTCAAAGTCTCACTCAAAACTCACATTTTTCACCCGGCATTCAGTTGCTAACTCTCTTGGAGGAGTCTGCGCCTTTGAATGTTTCTATAACAGATTTATGGCGCCATACAAATGCTGTGGATCATCATCATCATCATATGAAATTGAAAAATGTGTGTGTATAATATATACCTATATGTATAATTCATTTTTATCGTATGTCTCCCTAATGTGTAATCCATATATATATATATATATATATATATATATATACAATATATATATATATATATATATATATATATATATATATATATATATATAAAGGGCTCGAGAGCAACGGTGGCCCTCGGCCATGAAAAAAAAAGACGAAATTTCCAAAAAGATTATTTCTTGGTGGCCCGATACGGGCAGCAAAAATTTTTAATGAATGTATACATTTTCTTTCATTTCCGGCTACCAACATTTCAGAATCACAAATTTTAGTGTTCCAAATGGACTCGGAGAAAAAATGTTAGTGTCGATCCCTGATTATTATTATGATATGTTGCATCACGGCTGTATTACAATAACATTCGGCGTTAGCGGTGCCTCGGAAAATTAGCGCTAGCGGTTGCGACCAATATCACTTATTTGCTGAAGGTATCGATCAAGTCTGATTTTGCCAAAGCAATCCCGTTTGTCGGCTATTTTTCTCTTCATCAAAGTCAATCTAAAAATATTGTATACTGCTTTCGGCGGTCATGGTTTAACGTATATTGCCTTCAGCGGTCATATCGTTTGACGTACTACCACGAGATCTACGTAAACAATGTATCCAAACAAAAATCTCAGGCATCCAGGATCGCAGTTACAATCACCAATGGTCGTTGTCATGGTAGTACCTGGACTTTTTAATTGCTATGACAACAACATTCGACATGTTCGAAAAATTCGAGGAGCACTCCGAGAGCGCAGACCTCCACCAAGCGACCATGATTGAATATTTAAATGTCTGGTTGATGTGCTGGAAAGCACTATTTATGAGGATCACATGAGCAATCATCAATACACAAAGGCTTACTTCAGAGAATTTACAGACCTGCAAAGCCTGTCGGTACAAATAACCTTTTTCTTGGCAATGTGCAAAGTACAATTTCGGACTGATCTCTGGCAAATGTAGTATTTATATATTGTTTTGATATAGAAATGTTCGTATTCCTCCAACAGCAATTTTTGCAAAGTCGTTTTCTGGAGGAAAGGTGACTTTGGATGACTAAGATTATGGTACAAACGAAGTTTTAACTTAAAATAGACATTCTTAGACACTTCTGTTAACATTATTTAGCTATGAATATATATCATGTTAGTGTTTAGAATGTCAAGTTTTTTAACACTGAAATTGACATCTTCAAATCATTCCCATGACCCTGAACTAATGAGATTTCTATTTCATTTGATTGGGTAACTCTGAGTCTATTAGTTTATTCATTTTTTATTGTTTTATGTCACAGTAATGCTAGTGAACATGTGAATGTTGATACATAAATAATTCGTTAACATGCATCGGGAGAAGACGTCAGAGAATTACTAGGAATTTTAATTGCAATTTTATGAGTGATTCAAACATCTGTAAATCATTTTAGTCATTTTTAACATTTCGTTGTCATTAATAGGAAAATGTGCAATTTACAGAAAATAATTCGTTACCATGGCAACTGAAGAAGATGTCAAAATACAAGGACTTGAATTGAACGAGTAATTCAAAATCTATACATTTAGTCCCTTTCTTGCATTTTAGTGTGGTTTAATTTGAAATATGTCTTATATAGCAATATTTCGTTGCCATGGTAACGGGAAATGACCGTGATGGCACCAGAATTCCGAAGGGCACAATATCCAAACCTGCATAAAACTTATTAGTCTACGTGAGTGTCAGATATGGTGCTTATAGACAAATTTGAACAATGGTATGATATATTGGGTTCTGCCGCAGCCCTGGTCTGTACACTTTTTGAGACAGGATGAACGTCCGCATTGATACCCATTTTTAAACCGAATAAAGTATAAGCTGAATTGACAATCCTCATCATACAGATAGAAAGCTGAGATTTCATGTTTTGTTAGACACATGGAAAGGGGCACGATGGGGAAGAAAAGTTTGAATTTGTACATAGAGACGCACGATATTTTGAGTTCAAAAAGATGATTTTTGGACAAACAGAACATGTGTCAGTTTGTGTAGACAAAATTGAAATATTGAAATGAAATCTCAAACATAAGAAGTGATTGCAAAAACGTTGGCAGCTGTAGTATTCATTTATTCATGCGAAGCATTTGATAGCGAGTCAAATAAAAACCCTTTTGATAAAGCTGACGAAATCGAGAATGCAGGGAATTAAAATAATTATTGTATAGGCCTATGATGACAATGCATTACATTGTTAAATGCCGGTTTTTGAAAACGTGCGGGGGTTTTTTTCAGGAAAAAATTTGACGTTGAGGTGTCCTTTAACTCAAGTTGTTTATAATAATGGCCACTGACAGCATCAAGCATACGAACAACGCTATATCGAGGTCGGTTTTACGTTTCGCGTGATCGCATCGAAATGAAATTTTCATACAAAGTGACAGGCACTTTGCCAACGGGGCGCAAAAAAAAAATGCATAATTCGGGTTGTTCACTATCATGAAATGCATTAAAACTTGAATGATGTATACCACTGGTACAAGATACACACAAGGACAGGGCATTTTTGTGTTGTCCTAAAGCTGTTACGAATCACCATGACAACACATATGCAATTACTATTCATAATTATGTATTGATATGCATGTTAATTAATGTGTTATATAAGACCATACACTAAACGTTTTGTTGTCGTTGTTGTTGGCGGCGGCGGCCGTCCATTTGGGCCACCAAACTCATCACATTTCAGTATCTGGTGGCCAGAAAAAAAGTAAAGAAACGCGAAAATATCAACTAAAACATTGAAATAAAACAATGAACCTTGATGATTACGTGCAAATTGGGAGGTATGATCATTAGGTACTTTTGATACCATGTGCTACGACTAAGCACTAAGAAGGAAAATATTGAGAATGAAATAACTGACATAAATGCTGAAAAGAATAACCTTAAACCTTGATATTTATGCAAAACTTGGCTTATAAAAGGTTCCGAATATCAGGTGCTGTAACAAAGCTCCCAACGTCTAACATTATTATTAAATATTTTTGTTTGTTGAATTTTAAACATGATTTTTCCATGAAAGTACACTTCCATGAAATGATCATATCTAACATAGGGGTGTACCTACTACATGTATTTATTTTATCAAGCACCGAGGCGCAAGTTAGTCTCCCTTTTTCTAGAAGAGAAAAATGCATAAAACCCTGTACAAACTCACAAACTTTGGATGGCCCCGATCAGACCACAACTAATTCAATTCAATTTCATTCAATTGAAGAGCTTGCTTCCAAAAGGCGCTAAATCCACAATGTTTCAATGGATTTAGCGCCTTTTGGAAATAAGCTCTTCAATTCAATTCAATAGTTTATTTATTTCCATCATCAAAAACGAAAAAGAGGACATGATTCAAAGCGGTATAACTTATATTATCAATTCATGTATACCTACAGATGGATGTATTTTTGTATGTAAAATCTCTGTGCTTGTGTTTAGTTGAAGAGTGTTTACGCATATTAAAATCGAAATCTACAAAGAACACCAATGACCTGTAATATGACATGAAACTGAATTTGACGTACATGTGTCTTTTTCGAAATGAAGTAGGCCTATACTCTTTTATTCTATTTGCTGGCAAGAAAACTGACATTATGCTGCTGTAAAATCTTAACATTTTAAGGAAATCCTTGAGTTGCTTGATGCATGCACGAATCTATCGTATTAAACAGCCTGTCTCCTCTGATTTTCTGGGAATGGAATTCCCATATCTTTTATTTTTAATTTTGTCATCCTTTCTAGCTTGAATGCCCTGTATTTTCACATAATTTCAACTTGATGAGTTGCATGCTTAAAACAAACTTAACATTTTTACACACAAGACACAGCCAAACGGGAATGACTTTGCGGAATTTCAAGTTAAACATACAAACTAACGACAATTCCTTGTACGCTTTTCTTTCTCTCTTTTTTTCTTCTTGAAAAGGGGAAAAGGTTTATACCATTGTTTAAAAAATAATGAAAGAAATACTTTGTGTCATTATTTCCACTTACTTTAATGAGAGTGTTGTCGCACGATTTTCGCAGCTTCAAAGTCCGTCTAAAATCTTCTTCAGATTTTTCCCCGGGCTGTCCGGATGGTAAGAAAGAACGGTACCCAATGTTCTGTCCTCCTCCAATCGCAAGCAGCTCTTACTTTGAGCAATGATAACCGCAAAAAAAAATGTGCATCGCACGAAAGGCAGCGGCTGACGTATTGGCGATTAATTAGAGAGAGCAAACTCCCAAATTGACTCAGCATTGTTGATGCTCATACATTTGATCGACAGGTTGACAACACGAGTAATGAAATCGATCAAGATCGTCTGTATCGCTCGTCAACGAGCCAATTGTAGTACTACAGTCGGACCGTTGTCTTTGACATAGCCTAACGACAATGACGTCTCTTTTTGACAAGGACATCAAACTTCTCACCAAAAGCAGCTAGGTCTTAAAGAAGAATAGGTCAAATAGAACCCTGGCTTCAACCGAGAAGAAGTAAGAAAAAGAGAGGAGGAGGAGGTCTGGAAAGAAAAACCGTGTAGATCAAGCAGGATAACTACAATTGAGGCAGAGGATGAATTTGAAAGGGTTGGTGTATTTGTCCTCTTTTTAAAGTGTTTTCTTTTTTGCGACGAAATTATTCTTGAATTCCTGTCATTCACAGATTATGGAATTCTGCCCCCCCCCCCTTTTTGTCGCTTGTGAGAAAATCTGAAGTTACAATGTAAGTTCGAAAATTGTAAGTGAATACGAAAATCAAGTGAATGCAAAAATAACACAACGAAAGAGAGAAACAAACTTTGGCGCAAAGTTATGATGGTCCTCAAAAATAAATAATGCGAATATGCAGCTCTAAAAATGAACGAAAAATAAGATATATTTACTGATAGAATACAGCAAGAATAGAATGAAGCTAAGCATTGCTTTTGTTCATTGTCAAGTTTCCCTGTCTCAAGTCTTTGCCAAGGACATTGCGAACAACAATCTCTTCTGATTATGTGTAGCTTGCTGGATATCAAAGCGATAGAATTACATGTATCCGGATTTTTTCCCAACGACCCCTCCAGCACACATACGAACACACAGATATATACACACACAGACATACTCTGACGCATTTTGACAAGTCCCTATTAATGGTACACACACGGACAGAGATTTCTAACCACTACTACATGTAATTTTTTGTTCTGGTGGTAGTGCACATGAACCCAATTTTTTTTTTTTTGTCTCTTTTCAACTATATCATATCCCATTCAATCGCATGCTGATGTTTGCTGCCGACATTGTATAGCTACAAAATGTCTCCGTAAAACTGGGCCCAGAGTTTATATATATATATATATATATATATATATATATATATATATATATATATATATATATATATAGGCCTACATGGCATTATTTGGAAAAGGAGCATGAATTGAAAAATTGATCTCCGCCGGGAATCGAACCCTGGTCTTTGGCATGGCTTATAATAAAGCCAGAGATCGATCCTGTCCGAAACGTACGCGGTGTCTCATTGTAAAGCGTATTCTATAATTGTGGAAGAAATCAAGTACATGAGGCGGAAGTTGCTCTCTGCTTTTCTCTTAAACCCGTTGTGTGCTATATCTATTCATTGTCCATATGATAGGTTTGTGTGTAAAATTTATGCACATATTTTGACTCATCGGCATATAAAAGGTTAATCAAGCTTTTGGCCTGTCATGGCCTTCACCAGGATCTACCAATGAAACACACTACAATTATTATTACATTAATTGTCTAGATAGCATAATGTGCTTTGATGTAAAAGTGCAGTATCATACATTGCAATGATGTAGATATGAATCTTCTAAAATCAATCAATCTTCTCAAATCAATCATTTCATATTATGTTTCATGTTTTACTGTGTTTAGAATAGTAGCAAAGTATGATTAGTGGGGCAGAAGTATGGCAATAATTGGTCGAGATGCTCACATCGAACGGAAAGTCTAACATTTTTGGATATAGGGGTATTTTGGGGCGCCGATTTCAAAAATTGCCGGATCCAAGATGTCTAACTACCACCGGGTCGGCCGCCATCTTATATTCAAAATCTCTCTATCATCTATATTCAAAATTCATACTCTCCGCTGGATGTGAGCATCTTTTCACATATCTGCCCCACTAGATTTTGATATTTCGGAAGTATGATACAGGAATTGAACCTATGGTTGTTGCTTTTTTTATTTATACAAAATACATTTCTGCTGACATGGTTGTTGAGATGATTTTAGACAGTTAGATTCATTGCATTTTTTTTTTTTTTTTGCTGTTGCAGTAAATGATTGATTTGTGCAAAGGTAATAACTATTTCAAAAGATTCATATCTTCATTATTGCATTGTATAATACCGCACTTATCACATCAATGCACATTGTGCCATCTAGACAATCATTGTAATGTGTTTTTCTCTTGGTAGATCCTGATGAAGGCCATGACAGGCTGAAAGTTTGATTAAAGGGATATATATATATATATATATATATATATATATATATATATATATCCACCGTGAAGTTGTAAACAACTGAAGAGAGGAACTACAAATGAGAATGTGTGGTTGCCAAAACACAATTATTTTCCCCCAACACTTGCATTATATTTGGAAAGAATGAATTGAATCAGTATACAATATTTGTGCCAGCAAAGATACTAAGATAATATCTAATAATCTACAACCGGATGAGAGGACGGCTCTGCGACAACTTCGCACCAATGGGTATGCCTAATCATCAGACCTGCCGACAGAGGTTCTAATTACCCAATCTAGAAGACAATACCTTTTTGAATGAAGGCAATATATAGGCAGCTGTGCGTACCAGCGAACAAGAGATTACTGTTTATCATGAACAGATAATGGCAAACATGTGTCAATTATTCTGTACTCTTTAACGAACAATTATTCGTTTGAACCGCACTACATTTTGACACACTCACATGAACAAATAATCTATCTATCCCTGTAAACCGCCATCGGACCCCTTTACCCCATGACATCGCACAAATTTCACTAAATAATACATCCAATTTCCCAGTTCATAACTTTATCCCTCCTCATCGCCTCACTGCAGACAGCCACGCCGAAACGACACAAACAGTCATGTCTGTCTAGCATGTAATTACACATACCATAACTGTTGTGTATCTCTGCTTGTTATTACTTCTTCCACTGTATACTGTGAATTAGTATGCTGCGTTCTGTATTACTAAGTAGTAACAAAAGTAGTAGTGCAGTCATATATTAGTAGTAGTAGTAGTAGGAGTATTAGTAGTAGTAGTAGTAGTAATGATGATGATGATGATCATAATGATAATTAATAATTATCAATAACAATAATAGTAATAATAGTAACAATATAATAATAATAATAATAATAATAATAATAATAATAATAATAATAACAATAATAATAACAAAAATGATAACAATGATAACAATACTTACCTATATACATACATACATAAATACATACGTACATACATACATACATAGACCTATTGTATAGGAACATGCAAACGATTTATCGCACCATTTTCCATTCTGATTAAATGCTCAAGGCGCTTTACACCAAAATGAAATCCAGTATGCCAACCATATGAATGTCTACTGACTTGTCCTCCATCCGTTTATATTTCAATAATGTTATGTTCAAATCACGTCCATTCCATGCATTCCATAGCTTATCATTTGAATATAATCATTACGTTCCATTTTTCAATCCCAGACACCTCTGCTTATTTCTATCTCTTTAGTACTCCATCTGTTTGTTAGACAATTAAAGGACAAGTTTTATGACCTTCATAGACATGTGGGTTGAGTGAATGCAGCAATATTAATAGAAAACATCAGTGAGAGATTGAGGAAAGTTTGACAATCCGTTCAAAATTATGAATTTTTGAAATTTCTGCTGACTGAAGGCTGGATGAGACGACTACTAAAGCTTGTGATGTCACATGTGTACAACGATATAAAGAAAATATAAGGAAAATTCAACATATTTTCACTCTTCTCGCTTAACAAAAGGTCCCTTGACTTTCCTCTTGCAGAAGGGGGAATAGTATTACCCTTAACATACGTCCGTGACAAGTCGAGGAAATGTACACTTTTCAAAAAGTAAAATTTTGTAAATTTTCTTTTTCTTTTATTTTTATCGTTGTAAGCATATGATATCATAATGTAGTAGTCTTCTCATCCAGCAGTGACTGCGCAGACACTTTAAAAATTCATAACTTTTGAACGGATTATTCCATTTTTCCCAAAAAACATTCATTGATGTGTTCCACTAATATTGCTGCATTATCTCAATCCACATGTCTATGAGGGTGAACTTGTCCTTTAAGCTTGAGGGAGATATAGATGTCGAAAGCTTCGAGGACGTAAGATTCAAAACAGATTGCAAATGTTTCCGTTTATTTCGGGCCACCACATATATATATATATATATATATATATATATATATATATATATATATATACATATATATATATATATATATATACATATATATATATATATATATATATATATATATACATATATATATATAGGGACAGCCAAAAATATTATTACAAAGACATTACTAGCCTGAATGGGCAACCGGAGAAAAAAAAAGTTCAATACAATGTAGTTGCGAACCCTGTAATATATCACTAATATTATCATCGTTGTTAATGTTGTTGTTGTTGTTTCTATTGCTGTTGTTGTTATACATATTACATGTTATATGTTGTTTAAGTAATTACACTGTGTTTCCTGATAACCCGTCTTTGTGACTGAATGGGAGCATTAGCTTGGGATAGTCAAGGATAATGACAGCTTGTCCTGGATATTTTGAGCACGTCCAGACACAGGGCGTTATCAAACGATCAGCTGCATGGACGTAATGAGCCAATTCAGAGTTCCACTTTGCGCATGAGCAGAAAATAGTCATTCGTGCCATCAGGCATGTTGGTTTTTGTATTCACTGAGATAGGCAACTGTCATGCAATTATTATCCACGCAACCCTTATAATTGTTGCTTGCCGACCCATCCACCTGACAGCAAGCCTGATATTTGGCAATATCCATAATATTAATAATAATAATAATAATAATAATAATAATAATAATAATAATAATAATAACAATAATGATAATGATAATAATAATAATAATAATAACAATAATAATAATGATAATAATAATAATAATAATAATAATAATAATGATAATGATAATAATAATGATAATAATAATAATAATAATAATAATAATAATAATAATAATAATAATGATAATAATAATAATAATGATAATAATAATAATAATGATAATAATAATAATAATTAGTAATAATAATAATGTTTTTTATCCATTCAGGTACAAATCAATGAAATGGATGAATGCCGAAGTACTGACTGACGAACGATTCTGGTCACATGGTCTATGTGCATGTTCACTCTTTGTTTGAACATGAATTCCAAAACTGTTACCGTCGAGCAAGCTTATGCGTTATGCCGCTTTGAAAGCGGGTGGAGAGCCTAACCAACTGACGGAATGAGAACAAAAAAAAAAAAGGAATGTCATTTTCCGAAATGTGCACGTGAGCTAATCACGAAATGGCTTATTTTTAGCTCTGTCACACAGAAGGTATGATGGATAGATCAACGGGAAGAATAAGAATAGGAGTGTGTACACTCCGATAAGGATTTGGACAGTGAAAAAAAACAAAACAACTTTGGATTGACTCGTCAGTATGATATATCCAGCACTAATACTTATGAAGAGCTTGAGCGCAAACAACTAGATAAGTCCATTAGTGTTACTTTGAGATAATTGCAAGTGAAGCTGCTATTTAAAAAAGCAACAACAAAGAAATGTTTTATAATGAAATATTGGATACTTCTAATCAAGATGACTTCAAGAATATCCACTGTGATGTGACAAATGAGCTATCAGTGGAAAGTCCTTGCTTTGGTCTATACTGATGATGAACTTACATTACAATTTGAAAAAAAAATGGGGCTTATAACCCATTCCAGTGGCGGATCCAGAGCGGGCGCATCGGGCGCGCGCCCCCTCTTTATTTGTTGTTAAAACAAAAGAAATAAAAAGGAAAAAATAGATGAAACCCGGAAGTAGCACCAGAAATATTGTTTGTGCCTCCCTCAATGGAATTCTTGGATCCGCCCCTGCATTCTGCGATTAAACTCTTCATGACGTGTTCTTGGGTATGGAGATTTTAATCATAACCTCTTATGAAATGTGAGAGAGCATAATAGAACTCTAAGAGAAATTCAAAGTTTGATGAAAATTTGTTTTGAAATGGTGGACATAATTATCAAACACACTGGTCTTACATATAATGAAAGGTGGGACCCACCTTTTGGTAGGACCATTTCGTTTTACTCTGTTTTTCGATAAGAATCTCAACCATTCAAAAACCGATTGTCATTAAAAAAAAGACCTTTGGATTCCTCTTAGAATTGTATGCTCTTTCATACTTCATGAGAGGTTTCTCGTTATCTCATGAAAGGTAGAATCCCCCATCTCACAACCAAATCTATACATCCCTTTAAAGGACACCGAATCACTTTACAAGAGAGTGTGACAGACGCGTTGTATTTCCTTTTTGTCTCGTTGGTTTCTGTAGATTGATCACTCCTGTACTTTCTATTGGAAAAAAAATCCTGACCGACTCGCTCGCCGAGAGAGGCACGCAATTGTCTGCACGTATCTGGGACGCGCCAAAGTCACGACCTGCCAGCAGCCACGCACCCCTACAAACCACTCATCCGCGTAGCCATGGAAACGCGTTTTTTCATTATTGTTTTATATTCACTGGCAGCAATCTCTCCCCTTTTATCTCTTTCTCTCTTTCTCTCTGCAATGGAAAATATGCCCAGACCTTGGCAACAGTTAAAAAATAGAAACTATAGTCGGTTATAAGCAGTAAATCTCAAAATTTAATAGTATACACTAATCAAAGAGTGTGTGCGCGCGTGCGTGCGTGTGTGTGTGTGTGTGTGTGTGTGTGTGTGTGTGTGTGTGTGTGGTGGGGGTGGAGGGGGGAGTATGAGTTTGTTATAAATCTGACAAATGATATTCAAGGTGCTTGTATTATCAACTTACAATTTCTACTGCTGTGAAGAAAAAAAAGGTGTATACAGGAAGAATAGAATTACTTTCCTTACTTGTGTCCAAATAAAGTTACTTTGTACAGACATACCAGTTTACAATATTGCTTGAAATTTGTATTATTTGGATGGGAATGAATAAGTACATGTACATATACCATAAATATGTGTGTGTGTGTGTGTGTGTGTGTGTGTGCGTGTGTGTGTGCGCGTGTGTGTGTATGCATGAACCAGCGTGGAGTACAAACTAGTCATTCCCACACACACACACACACAAACAAAAGCTATATTGTTTTGTCAGTTTTCGACAATAATCTTATTTTACAGAATTTTATTGCGTTTTACATCCAAACTTTTCCGATCGCAAATGAGATCTAAGACAATATCGCCCCCTGGACAATTACCCCTGACCCTACCCCCTGATCCTAACCCTAACCCTAATCCTGAATGTTAACCTCATAAACTTAACCCTTATCCTGAACGTAACCCTAAACCTAAATCTAAAATTAACCCTAATCCTTACTCTAACCTCACACTACCAGTAATTTTAGCCCAGGGGGTAATTGTTACGATACACACAAATGTTTCTTTGACGAGTGAATCTCAGATACATGCATCCTTCACAATAACTTTCTTTCATTCACCTACTGCTGTTACAGTAATGCCATCAACATTACCACAACTACCCCTACAAGATAGAATGTCCCTAAAGTCACAAGTACAGGCATAGAAATGTGTTCCTTGCTTGCTTATTTCGTGATGGAGGTCTCTCCTATCTTGCTCCTTATTTAATGTTGGTTTTTTTTTTCCAATCACTACTGAATAATAGTACCAGCAGTAGCTTTTGTTTCCAAATCATTGAATAAAATGAGTTCTAGAAATGTATTGATCCGTTTTGTTATAAATATGCTGCCCTATGATTAGTATCATTTTTTTTCAAACAATATGTAGCAGAGTATATTGGTTAAGTTTGCTTGAACAAACATAATAAAGTATTGAAAATAGTATTTTTTATTTTCACCCACAACCTCAATGTGTGATCTACGCAGGTTGTATTAGGTGAATTGTATGCATAAAACAGACAAACAAACCAACAGCAAGATAACAAACATACACAGAGAAAAAATAAATCAAATCATCTCTTTACACTCACCACCTCCATGAATTACGAATGACAGAGAGATTATACTGCGTTCCATGTGTTTCACTTTATTTTACATTTCAGCCACAAATAGTGATGGGGCATTCGTTTCAAAGAAAAAGAGAAAATAAAGAAACTCATTTGTTTTGTGGTGTTCCTACAACATCAATCCCCACACACACTCGACTCTCTCTCATACATCCACGTCACTCGCTCGCGCCTCAAATACGTCACTGGGGACAACAAATGAATCGGGGGGTAAAAAGGAGGTGCTTCATCTTCGGTGAGACTGAAGCACAGGAGATGGGACAGAGCGACACACTGACCTAGCTCAATATTCCAGCTACGTAGACTTCACACCCAGCAGCTTACACAGTCGTGCTGATGAAAACACCCCAAGAAGCGGTGCACATGCTCTACGCAACGGCTTTGGGTGAGGCTATGCCCACAATAGATTACAGTGAAATATACATGATTTCCACAAAATGCTGAACAACACAAAAAGCTGATAAACATAGAAATATAACAATAAAATCTACAATCAACAATATATCACTTCCACATGACAAGAATATTTTGAGATTTTTTTTAAAGTCAAGGCCATTCCAATAGATTTTTTTTTTCTGTTTTGTTGTTTAAATCTCTCTATAAGTCATAAAATTCTTCTGGTTTTTATCAAAAATGCTGTTTCATTTCAACATCATACAAGCCAATAATGTACACAAGCGGCTGCTACATTTAGCAGCCACATTTACAATCAAGTACTATAACACCAACCAAATAGTTCCAGTTTTGTCAATTTTTTTTTCTCTCAATAAAAATTTCCTTACCACATCATCATAATCACTATTTTTTGTAGCATCTGTACAAATATACATATATTTCATAACATATGGACACTCACATCCTAAAACTTACTTTGAGATATTTCTTCACATATTTCCACACATTTAGCACTGACAAAGGGCTTTCGATACGGACAGGTGAAGATTACTCACGTTTTGCTCAGAAATGGCCTGGTGAATCAATGAGTCTAGATAACACATAATTACCAGAGTACTTTAAAAAAAAGAAGAAGAATAAGTCATATCTATAAATAGCTCGATCACAATGTCGACTGTGAAGACTTCAAGCGACAAAGGCGTCTTCGAACCGCATCATACCACAGCTGTTTTGCAAAACGCCGAGAAGTCTTACTTCTACACAGTAATCATTGACAGCTGATAACTTCTTGTGTGATCTCAACATTGTGTGAAATCAGAAAAACAAAAATAAACACATGTACATGCAAATGTCTCCAGTGCAGGTTTTCTAGAATCTGCAAATCAGAAATACTTTTCTCCATGTTCATTAATAACTAGCACCAAACATTTTTTTTTCTCTCTTACAAGATTCTAAAACATCTAGCCCATGTCAATTAAACACTTGAATTTCTTTCTTCCTCCCCTCCATACCTTCTTTTCCTTTTATCTTTTTTGCTCTTGTTTGTTTTTTTCTCTTTGCTGATGTGGAAACTAAATTCCACGGGACTACAAATGCTGGGTGTTCCTGCTCTATATTAGGCAATTGTCGCAGTGTCGGCTTTCAGAAAATGGGGCTAACGCAACCGACAGCTTTTACCCCCTAATCTTCTATCGGCCTGGATGGTGAGCATCTTACTCTCGTGGCGAAATTCACATGCAACGCTGCCCCGTAAGACTTTGTTGAGATCTGCTGCAGGGTACGCGAACGGCATTCTGGAATCAAGTGCCAAACGATGGCAAGTCATTCGTTTCCATGTCTAACGAATAAATATTACCAAAACAGCGGGAAGCTTCTCCTTGATTCCCCGTTCTCGTGCATCAAAGTGCACACCGCATACCCCCCGCCCTAACAAATTCAAATGTGAATAGACTGATCACAAATGACTACATCTTACGGGAATTTCTTCTATATCGCCCACCCCCCCCCCCTTCCATATTACACATCCACATGAACTAGTAATGCATGCCATTCAAGTAGACAACTTCATTTCAAACAAGTTTAGAGACATTCTGTAAATTCACATGGCACTCTTTTATCAGTTTAAAAAAAAAAGGCAAAGAAAATAAACACACCAGGTTTGATTCATACAATGGGGCTTACTCAGTAACACATGTACCTCACAACTGTCCATTAAAAAGAGAAGAAACCTTGAGATGTAAAAAAAAACAACAAACAAACAAACAAACAAACGTGTAGCAATACTGTCCAGAGTCAACATAAATATATTCACTGTACACCGATGTGGTCAATGAAATCACTGTACATGTGGTCAATGAAATCACTGTACATGATCTAGCACAGGAAATTGAACACTTGAGAAAACTACAGTGCCTAAAACCACAAGCATCAAATGCATTTCTCGGATTCTATTTAGCTACGTTTTCTACACTATTTAAATTGTATCATGTCTTATGTTCAAACTAAAGAGAGATTCATTGTTTCAAGAGAGTCTGACACATGATTATTTTCCAACAATTTCCCTTACTCCTCTCCACTTTCCTTGTCTGGTACACTAGCCAACTACAAATGTACGTGTTGACATATATTAATATATATTCATATCCATAATATGTATCTGTACAACATAACAGAAACTACTGTGCTTACGTTACAACATACTGGTCACATTCAAATATGCAGTGATGAAGTTCAATGAACAAGCACACTCCCTCACACACACAAACACACACACACACACACACACATCAGCATCTATTGAGTGTATTTCCATAGTCACTTTGTAGCGTGTTCTATTGTTGTGTGTTTGTTTTTAATGACATGGCTGTCCAGTATGACATATTCTATCTACAGAGACAAACAGACACGTTATGTGTATCTAGCACTGCAACCTGACTATGCTGTGGTCTGGTCTCTTTCTTCAGTGCTTTCCACTATCTTATCTTCAAGATCAGAATACTTTTCTTGCTTTTTAAGCGGCAGCAGCGACATGCCATGCCTCATGACTGCACAAATATGTGCACCTTCTCCCTGAAACAGCTCAAAACATGCCCACAAACAACAACAAAATATTAACGAAAAAAAGATATGAAAAAACGGGCAAACTCAAGTAGTAAAGTCGACCAAACCTACTGGCAGTGCGAGCTTCACTACTTGCAAAGGAATATTCTGGATTGTGTCGAAATCTGTCCGAGTTAAACAGTACAAATAGATTGATGCCAATGACATTCAATCTATCAAAGCCTAGCAGAGGTTATTTCTAATTATTGACATAACTTTATGCTCGATGGGACTTTACATTGAATGTGTTCAAGGAGGCTGACGATGTCACTTTGAGCCAGCCACAATCACTGGGTACAGCATTCAACTTTGACAAACAGTAACTCAGTGAGCGCATCACACTCACGCCAATCAAACAAACAAGCACTGTGCTTCGGGTCGCTACAATACGCGTAGCAGGTGAAGCGAAAACACAGCTGCATTGAAGTTTTTGATGTAAAGGTCATCTCACCATTCCCAACTGACTGTGAAAAATTGTGATAATAATTTGATTCTAACATCTGGGGTTTTATCAGACACGATACATAAAGATTGAGAGGTTGATCGCGTGGGTATCTACCTTTCTGGTGGCACAGACAAATACCTCGAGATATTTCTTTTTCTGATAGATATCTGCAGTTTCTATGACATTTGACTTGCTTAAAAAGAAAAAATGACTGTATGGACACAGCACTGATTGAACAGTTTAAACTTTTGTTTGACAAAAATAACATTTCCATGACTTTGTGTGGTCTTGCCTTGCATTTGGCTACATTTTGAACTTTGCACTCAAGACTTCCTCTATTTTCATCTTGAGGACTGTTGAGACATTCTACTGTTCAGTTTGAACACAACACAGATAATCAGTCAAATGCCACTAAATTGTCAAAATCAAAACATGCGTCTGAGAGCTGTGGATTGAAAACTCTGGTGAAAACATTTGCCGTGGGGTTCGATACATCTGTTGGCCTGCTCTAAGAGCCTACACGATCTTAATCTGTTTACGAAAGTGTTTCTTGGGCGTCCCAAAACAATGATGACTACAAATTTTGATTGCCACCGCGAACGGTGCGACTGCAGACTATGTAACTGCGAAGAACTTTGAGGAGTTCAACACGAACACGCACATCGGGAGGACAACAATCACGCAACGTCAAACCGACTCATAATTAAAAAATTGGAGGGTACTTCCGCAGTGGATTTCGTTTGCTTGGCATAAAACTGGACGGCTGGCTAACACCGACAGATCAAACAGGAAATCAACAGAGGAAAGTCATAAATGGTCACAGTGGTGCATCCAAACTTCGAAATTCTTCACATCTCAATATTTACGGGCGTTCTTTTCGACGAGAAGCTGCCGCACAGATTGGACGCTTTTTATAAAGCACTCTACGCGAACTTTTATCTCTTCATCTAACAATCTTTATCTCTCTCTATCTCTCCCTCTGTCTCTCTAATTCTCTCTCTCTCTCTTTCTCTTATAAAAGTAGACACAATAATGCCTCCGGCACCAATTCGTGGCGGAGGCATAAAAAACGACTGAGTGTCTAATTCGTGGAATGCCATATAACAGTCTCCTCCTAGTCCTACACTGCACTCATCAACCACTTTGCAGTCATTTCAACAGCAACGACAAAAATACTTCACAAATATCACAATCAATATTTTTTTTTTCCATCTTAGAAAAAAATCTACAAATTCATTGATTCAGCTGTATAAATTAGAAATCCACTTACAGTATCGGACAAAGACGAGAAATTCTCTGTGAATTCAAACATCGACTTGTTACTTTATCACGACAGCACATGCACCGAGTGGAGAGCCCCATGCCAACAATGCGGACAATGTTCAGTTCATACTCTACATTAATGCGGCGATACAAAATGCATACAGATTCTCTTTAAAGCTCATTGTGTTTCACAAACTGCAATCGTTTTGCCTACCTACTAAGAAACAAAAAAAATAAGAGAAGCTTGAAGAAAGTTTCAGTGTCTTTGTAAAACACAGTGAACATCAACTACTTGTATTTCTGTAATAAATAGAAACTGTATGTAACATCAATCAAAACATTTCTTTGTCTGTTTTTTCAAGAAAAGAATTGAAGAAGGCAGATTTAGCAAAATCAGAATTGCTCCAGTTGTTATCTACTTACTTAACCTTAAAAGATTCCAAAATAAAACATCTACAAAATAAAAAAAGGAAAAACAAGCTCTGGAATGAAGTTCATTGCTTCCTAAAGGGAAAAAAAGACAAACAAACAAACATAAAAATCCATAAGAGAAGGAAAAGTATTACACCAAGGTCTAACAATCCATTCCTAAGGAGCATAGCTCCTCCCCACACCCAAGGGAATTGGGGAGGGGGGGGGGGTATGGAGAAATATCTTGTCTCCATCTGTGCATGAGTAGCAGAAAGGTCTACCAATATTGGCTAATAAACAGCAAAGTCAATTCATTTATTTTTTAAGGCGAGTAGTATGTCCTGTCTCAGCTGGAGGACGGGGCCAGTTGGAAACATCAGATGGCTGGAGCTCGCTCTCTCTCTCTCTCCCCACCATGCCGGCTGGGTCGGCATAGCGACGACCCTCTAGATCTGCTGCTCACGGGGGGTCTCTCCATCCATCCCACACCGCTCCGCTTCCAGCTCCCATCCTTTCCCTTCCCCCTGAATTTCGAGATCCGGTGGTACCACTCCCACTGCCAGGGAGACGGCCAAATGCAAGGCACGACTCTGTTCTTGCATCGCCCGGAGACGTTGGCAGCGGGGGAGCAGAGGGGGAAACCCAGAACACCCCCCCAGGACTTCGGGGACTGCGGGATATCTCTGGACGGGTCATCGCCAAGGAAACAAGTGAGGGGCACGGAGGGATCCATCTCTCTATTACCCAATGGTCAAATGGTCTCCAAATTTAAAAGGAACAGAAAAGAAAAAAACTCATACGGAGATATGACACACAGATGTCTTGACCATCTACTGCTCCGGCCATCCTGGCTTCAGCTCCTTTTAAGATGGTGATGCTTCCTCAGCTTCCATTGCACTCTCTTCGATGATATTTGAACTGTTGGGGGAGGAGAACACACCAGGGAAGGATTTTAAAAATCATAAAAATACTACAGAAACCGACTCCTCTTCAATGAAAAGAGCATCTAGTCAGAACACACTTTACATCAGGAATTGTTCTTTGTGCTACTCACTGTTCTTCCAATAATAAAATTCTCTCCTTTTTTTTTCCAGTATAGACCTTTAACTCTACACATGCTCTACTTGTACATGCTTATATTTACATTTATGTCAGATAGATAGAAAGGCAGATAGATTGTGCTTCTGTTACTCTGTTTATTTGCAGCATTTGCTTGTGGAAATCTTGCGAAACACGACTGATCAAAATCACGAGTTAGATAGTATCGACGCAATCCCCAGTCAGTGACTACAGCGGAGAGAATAAATTGGGGCAATGTGACTTGAGGAAGCTTGGGGACGGTCATGGGTGGAGAACTAATGTCTGAACGAATGGATCCATGAACAGGTGGATGGAAGGAGAGATAAAATAATGATTGAATGTACGGAGGAAAAAAAATGAATGAGGTAAATGTAGCGATTGACTAGATTTAAAAATGTACAGCAAAAACACTTGACAACAGAATCAAGAGATTCTGTTGCAAAAGAAAACACCTCCAGCTATCAGCAGTAATCCATTGTAGGGATAATGAAGAAATAATGATTCTAAAATGAGGAAGGGGAAGGGTTAAAGAGTAAGGGGTATGGGGGGTGGGAGAGAGGGTTAGTAACTCACCTTGTGCCCTCCTGCTGCTGTACTGAAAGTGATGCCATCTCGTTCACAGGCACTTCGGACTCGCCCTCCCTCTTGAGGGCCTCCCGCAGCGAGATGCCCACCGCGTCGCCGCGGTTCCGCACCGACGACCAGTACTCCGCTGCATCAAAACACAGAACAGCACATATCGTTACTGAGATTCTAGAATCAACTCTCAAAGTGAGCATCTGCCGTTTCTCTTCTCCCCCCCCCCCCATTAAAATAAATAATAATAATGCTTCAAGAATCAGATCCAACAGACAATGAAATTTATCAGCACATTATGTGTACCCTCATTGCAAATGTTGTCTCCAACTACAAGAAAAGCCTTCACTAGGATTGTCAAAACGTAGCAACATTGGTACAGTTAATCTTCAACAGTGGCAGATGAATACACTTTCTTTATATGAACAGTTCATGTTTATAGACGAGGGGACTACCAATGAAAACATTAAAAGTATTTTTACATCACATTTCAATCACATAATTAACACCTTTTGAATTGTTTATATAAATTTTGCTTGATTTGATTTTCATGATGTTATGCTGTGCCTTCCATTCCTTTCATTCATTGGATATTTCTCTGTGATACCAATGTAATTCTACCATTGACTCACCACTTCAGGTGTCTTACATTTTGTACTCCGAAAAAGTGTGTCTCGTACATAACATCAAATTGTTTCATTAATTTGTAAACACTTGCATTCTAGTGGACAAGCTAAAAAACAGGTGAAAGCTGAGAGCAAGTGCTCTAACTTCCATGAACCAATAAATGAAATAAACCAAAACCTAACCAAACCATACATTCCCTGGTTAAAAAAAGACAGACCGAGAGACATAACTTACATTGGATGCCAATCGTCCTCTGCAAGCATTCGACTGCGTTGGCGTTGGGCACCCCGTCGATGGTCTCCTCCGACAGGGGGGCGGGGTCGTCTCCCAGGAGAGTCTGGGCGCACACCTCGGAGGCGTCGCAGATGGCGGTGAGGTCGTAACCCCCCTCCAGGGCTAGCACCACTCGCCCATTGGCCAGACCCATCAGCTTCCGGGTCATGTAGGCAAAACCTGCAGGACAGGGACGGGCAGAAGGAAAACATGAATAAATTGCTTTTTGTCTTGATTACTTTCCCCCTGCCAAATTCAGCATTTACATAACATTACATGCATTACTACACATTAAAAAAAATACAATAACAGTACCTCTACAAGAACACTAATCACTGGTAAAAAAGATATCATTGTAATTTACTGATGCACAGTTATTTGCCATGGTGCATACAGACACAAATCTAATAAAAGTGGTAATAACAAGGTATGTATTCTCGTAAGGATTGACATCAAAGTGGAAAAAAAACCCCACCCAAAAACATATTTGTTCTGATTTCTCATCATAAGCTCAGAAAGGAGTTTGATTACACAAAAGATACATTCAGGACTACTTCATTCCATCTTCCTCTGTCCACTGTCCACTGTCTTCAAAGTTACCATCATCACTATCATTATCATCATCATCATCATTATCTTTGCTATCATTCTTACACCAAGACCCCCATTTTGTCACACCCCTCTACTCACATGCTGGGGTAACCTTGTATCCGCCGAGAGGGTTGGGATGGCCGTTTGCTGCGTCGAAGCCAGCCGACACTAAGACCACATCAGGGGAGAACTCCTGGGCGATCGGTAGCACCACAGATCTGGACAGACGTGAGGGCAAGTTTGATTATACAAATTTATAAACTATGCCCATCTTTTCAATGTAACAACTAAGAGCATTGTACATGTATGTTGTATGTATGACTGTTAGATACGGAACAGCTTGATTGAAACAAAATTTGGAACACACACTCACATGAGCCGTTACTATGTACTAGTAAATGGAAAATACACAAAAGACACAGAAGAATGTGTATATACATCATCATAATGTTTATAAAACAAAATCATTGCAGTGTCAAACAACTCTTCATCTCTACCCAAAAATAAATGAAAAGATATTATGTGCAACAATGCATAAGGTAGAGAAATCTTTGCCTATGTACTAAAAAAAAAAAAAAAAAAAGAAATTCTACATATTCTGCAGGGACAAGTCAAAAAAAAAAAATGCACATTCAGGCCTCATTCAAACACATACAGATGTACAAAGAAGAAGAAAAAAAAGTTACGCAAACATTACCAACTCTGACAAGCCAATCAAATTGCAGTATAATCAAGATTTCCATTAAAAACTATACCATATATGAAGGCGCTTTTCCAAGAAAAAAAAAAGAGAAAAATCTGAGATTTCGTTAAGTGTTGTAGCAAGGGCCAAGGCCATTGCATATCATGTCGATTTGTAAGGCAACGTGAGGGCGCTCTCACCTGAATGCCGCAATGTACTCCACGTCCCCCATGGGTGGATTCAGTCCGCCGTGGAAGGCGATGTTCACGTTGCTACCAAGGCCAGCTCCACACCCGCACTGTCGTCAAACGTGGGAAGAAAACAGTGAGGTAATAGAGATAAGGCAAGTGGTGGGTGGCTGCCATAATGATCTTAATGCGCTGCTGCGATGAAGAATAGCATTAACTTGCTAACTACATCACATCTTCTATCAGCTAGTACACTGTTATGGACGTATACAGATACAAGTAAAATGTTACAGGCATTAATTTCTCTCTCTGTTTAAGTGGAAACTTGCCTCACGGAAATCCTCCAATGAAGGAACCATTATCTCTCTTGTTTGATTGGAAATCACGTTGCCCAAAATCATGATAAAGTCTGGTGATGAAGGAACAATTTCATCTCTCTCTCTTTTTGTAACAGGAAACTTCCTTCGCCAAAGTCAAATGACAATGCACACTAAAAGTACTACATTCTCTGATATTAATCGATCTCTCGATTTTTTTTTTGGTTTAATTTTACTTTTTATACTTCAACTCTTGAATACGACATCACATTATCAGAGCTATTAACATACGTTCTTGCATAGAGCAAATTCTTTCTGTCTACGAGAATTATGTTAACACAATTTGGTAAGACATATCCTCTTTCCAATGAAAAAAGAAAGAAATAATGATGTCTTTTTTTTAACCCCCCCCCCCCCCTAAAAAAACACCCCACAAAACAAAACAAAAACCTGTGGCAGCAAAATGTGCTCCTACCTCATCTGGGGCTCCCGTTCCTGGAAAGAAGTTGCCATTGTCATGACGATGCAATGAGATGTACAGTACATGGGGGTCCTCATAGAAAATCTTCTGCGTTGAGTTACCGTGGTGAACATCCTGGTTAGAGACAGAGACAAAGATATATTATTAAAGTGTGATTTGAGATCAGCTTATCTATCAAACACCAATCTGATATCTTTTTTTTTTAAGGTAAGTGATGAGAACAACAGTCAAAACCTTGAATTTTGATGAAACTCTCCATTTTCTATTTGGCCACTGATTTGGAAAAATTGCATACATCCGTTCAAGAGAGCACCATGATCACAAAAAAGTCTTACCCAGTCCACGATGAGGATCTTGTTGAGTTTGAGCTTGAGCCGGAGCTGCTTGGCGGCGATGGCCACTGAGTTGAAGAAGCAGAAGCCCATGGCCTGGGCCACCTCGGCGTGGTGGCCCGGGGGCCGCACGATGGCGAAGCCATTCTTGAGCTCGCCCGTCGCCACGAGGAAAGCCAGCTGTATGACGGCTCCGGCCGCCTGGAGATGGTGACGCGGGCAAGGGGAGAAAAAAGAGGGAGAGTGTCACATTTGCATCGTACTCAATTTCTTTCCATACCAGAGTAGATTTAGGGCACAGAGTATAGCGTACCTCATGTGTTTCCCTGTCTGGCTACAGTTATTTGAATCCCCACTATCATTTCTTTGCCCGTTGCCACACACACTGGAGTCAATTGTTTATAGATACACATAGGCATGATACGAATTAGTCTTCAAAACAAAGAAACGTCTTTGAGTATCACAAGCTACAGCATCAAACACTCATAGAGCAATTGATTATTTATACATAGAGTTCACAATAATGGGCTGCTTTTGATCATGGGAAGATGAATGGGGAGAGGGTCGATATGCAATTGGGCGGGGATATTCCCCAACTAGTGCAGTATGAACAAATCCTATGAAAGTGCAAGCAAAGACTGGAATCCCTTCTCACCATTCTGACTGCTCCCGGTGACTGGATGTCATGCCAAACTGTGTCTGTATCCACTCCGAGGCCTCCACACTGCAGCCAGGTGAAATTCAACTTTGGTATGCACGCTGGAAGACAGAGAACATGCCAAAGATATCAGAAAAGTCATGGGTCTTCTTTACAGACCTGTTTTGGTTTGGTTGCTATGTTAGTGTATATTTCAGCAATAACAGGGGGGGGGGGGGCTTCAGTACCTATAAACAATCATTGATTTATGCACCGATACATAACATTGTACCTGACTCATTTAATAACCCACTGAATCATATTTTTTTCTTTTTTATTGGAACCCCTCCACGTATGGCTGGCATCAATTACAGTGTTTTAAAACCTCATAAGTCTCTAGGGAACAGCTGAGGCATTCACATCCTGTTAATCCACAAGCTTCGTATCCAACATGTGCGGGATAAACTTCAAAACTGCCTGTTTGCCTAATAGGGAGAACAGAAACTAGTGAATATGGACAAACTGCCTCTGACTGGTAAATACACTGACCTAAACAAAAGATACATCCAGCCTCAGAAATCTCACAAAACTCTTATACTCATGTAATACTCGTGTATGGCAAGTCTCAAATAGGTCCAATCCCGCTGTAAGTTGAGAATTAAGTGCAACAAAGTAAATGAAAATGAAACTGGCAGTGAAGGCAGAATGGACCATAACCTTTTGCCATCCTTACTTTAAGTTTTGCTATCAGAAGAGGATGCAGAATGATTTGAAAGTGTCCCAGACATCCATGGATGCATCACAGCATGTACAACGTGAAAACGGTTAAAAATGGGCACAGCGGACTCACCCAGTTTGCGACTGTCTAACTTGGACTTGTGAGTGTGGCTCGTACCAAAGAACAACGAGTAACCTTCACTGTTTGGGGAGGATGAGGGTCAAAATGGAAAGAATACATATGATTATTCAAGTGTGTATTATGTACAACAAAAATGTAAATGCTGTGATTCAGACAGGGCTTACTTGAACTCGAAATGACTATATTTAGTCACTTAGCGACTGTAGCAACATCATTCTGGTACAGACACGATTCTATGAAATGTCCTTTGAAAATAAGTCTTGGTCAATCATTCTACTTTTTTGGGGTGACATTTTTCTTAATTGTTGGCAGTTCATACATTTACCTTTGCATGCACAATATCTTTAAAGCAACGCACTTTTAATTTGATATAAAAACACCACTTTCTGTTTCTAATCCTATATACGTCATAGGAACACCAATCCATACATTTGCTAAATAGTACATACGACCATTCTCAAGTGTAATGATATTGTCCTAATGAGTTCGTAGGTTGCAGGAACAATCTGTACTTACCTATGGCAAGATTGAAGCTCATCTAACGTTGCTTTCCTTGTCCGAATACGCTAAAGTGGATGGGAGAAAGGAGTTGGATATCTTGTGTAAGAAACATCTTAAGCAATTTCAATAATTCAATATCATCATCAGGCACACAAGCAGAATATGGCTGCTGGGAATTCATGCCCAAAAAGGTTGGATGAGTAGATGCAAGAGGCTGTTCGGAGGTTCAATGACATTACTGCTGTCATCATCACCATTACCACCAATATAACCATTTGCCATCATCACCACTGACATCATCATCAATATAATCATCACTACATCACCATTTTCCAAATGTCATTACTGCAGTCATCTTTCCTCTTCCATCATCAACTTCAACAGAAACAACCCTAGTTACCACGGCAACCTCAATACTGGGATTTTGCCACACCCGCCTCACATTTTTCCTTCCTCTTTCTTATCATCATAATTGTTACTGTTGATATCATCACCATCATCATTATCAACATCAATATGAATTGCATCAACCTTTTCCAAATGGCAAAGATGCAATGACCTGCCCACTTCATCCATCAACTACTACAGACACAAAATTGGTTGCCACAGCAACCTCAATACCATGTCTTGACCCCACCCATCTCTCTTTCTCCTTCCTCCTCCTCCTCCCTTCTTCCTCTCCACCTGCTCCTTCTCATCCTCCTCCTCCTCTTCCTCTTCTTTCTCATCTTCCTCATAATCCTCCTACTTTTCTTATTTCTCCTCCTCCTTCTCATCATCCTCCTACTTTTCTTCTTCTTCCTCCTCCTCCTCCTCCCCTGTCCACCCCGCCCTCTCACCTCGCATCTATTGACAATGCCCCGTTCGTGCAGCCTGGCCCATATGCTCTGGAGGCGGCCGGGATGCTCTGGATGGTTCTGGTTATTACCGCACAGGCACTGGTGTTTCAACATCAGAGTGTCGTAGGCGAGACCTTTATGAATTTGGAGAAAGGCACAATATACATTAATATTGACCTCACAAATTTGAATTGCAAGCACTGAGTCAAAAGGCGTTTCATACATATACTTGTACAAAATAGTATAAAGGAGCTCACAGCTCGGACATGCGCACATGCAAAACAAAGGTCAAATGAGAATGTTTGTGTATTTGCCACTGACTTTAAAACAACAACAAAAAAAGAATCCTCACGCAAATGAGGATCTGGAATGTTAAGTTATGTGTTTCACACTGGTTTAATAGATAGCACATAGAGGTGACAGTCATTAATCAATAATGTTCAAAAAAAGCTCTCTATGCATTTCATTTTTACATTGATTACAAAGATGCTTCAACAAAGAATGCTTCATCACAAATCCTTTCCATGCTATTTGAAACTCTATGGCGTGGGGGGTCAAATGAAACATGCCCTATTAACTATGAACTCCCAATATTCAAATGCAACTCAATACATATATATTCACAAGCATCGTTCATCGAGAGCGATTCATTCACAAGCATTAAAATGTTTGGGTTCAGAGCGATGACCTCATTCCATTGTCGGCTCATTCGTCACATGCAGTTAAGTGGAAAATGAAACGGCCGAGTTTTGAAATGGTATCAAGAGGGAAATTGCCATCAATTAATCACATCGGAGTTGGCAATTAATTCCAGGTACTCCTAAACCAAAAATCTCCCGGCGATTGTTTTGTTTTTTTCTTTCTTTCCTTCCTCCTCTGTTTCCAGGTACTCCTCTACTTTACCTTCCACCACTCACACTATCCCGTATGCGTCTAGATGTGAAAGTTGACGTACTCAAATCGATGCGCATGATAATTGTGTGTGTTGTGGGTGTACATTGTGTTTGAGTTTTCATTTAATTTTGTTTGAAAACAATGCATCGCAATGTCTGTGTAGTCAAACCTCATCTGACTGGAGTAGATGGCATATTTAGCATACATGTACTCATGCACTAAACATCTCACATTAGCAGGACAAGGAAGCTAAAGGAAGAGGCCTTTTACATCTTATATGTTTTACATGTACCTATTTCTTTCTTCTGTACCACCTCAGATGTTAGTATATGCAGAGAAAACAGAAACTTCAAAGTTATGATGTTGGCATTTCATGCAGCTAATTTTAGCTTACAAAGAAAGGGGGAGAAACCTACATAGCACAAAAAATATTCCAGATTCTAATTCTCAGAAGTTCCCTGGTAAATGGATGTGGATTTTTACAGAGAGAAGTGGACAACCATTTCCTCAATTTTCACTTTTGATTGCTCTTCGCTCCTTAATGACATCACTCTTTCTATCAGCTTTGGCAGGGGTCCATGGCAAATGACCCTGAACTGCATTATGGCATAAGAATGCTGTGAGAGAGTTTATGATTACATTATACTTTGATTAGCCAAGTACAAATGGATCCCTTTTCACTTAATGACACAAGACATGCTTTCAGCATTTGTCACTTGACCTTAGCTACTCCCTCCAAAACTGTACGAGTAACAGTGAATCCTTCCAATTGCGTCAACGACTTTGATACACTGTAAACGTGACACAACAAATCCGTACTTGGTTTGATGACGGACTTTACTATTTACGACATTGCATTTGGGATGTACACAATCTGCTTTAAAATTTCCAACACTCATATTTTAAAACAACACAGATGGCACTGTATGAAAATGGTGATAGATAACTTGCAATTACATAATAGTTACATATTCAAATTGGAAATCAAATTGAGTTGGAAATGAAATGGTTAATATTACATCATTACTACAATGTGTGACTGATTACTTCATTCAGCTGAATATTTGATTAGATTCATCCGAATATTTGATTAGATACCAACGGAATGCGTAAGTTCAAGCGCATGCAGACTCACGGCTTGGTGATATCAAGGAGCATGAAAATATTGCTCCACACATCTCCATTCATATGCACACTTACGGCATGCAGGGGGCGTGGCACTCGTACACACACTTACGGCATGCAGGGGGCGTGGCACTTGTACACACACTTCAATACGGCATGCAGGAGGGAGGAATCTACAAACAAATGAACACTACATGCTGGGCACCACTGCATCACGGACTTCACGACCGAGCTGCTTTTTGCACAGGCAACGATCCGCCTGTCTGGTTTTATATTGACGGCAAATAATGATGGTGAATGAATTGCAAGCATATTGGGACGCAGTGTGTGGGATGTGTTTGATAGATGAAAGAGAAAAATAGAAGGCACGATGGGCAAAGGAATTGTTCATGGAAATGAAGAGAGGGGGACATATGATTTGAACTTCATCAGCAACGTTCTAGAAACCACAAAATAAATTGAAGGGAAATATAAGTGCACAGGATGATCTGTTAAAAGACAGGTCACACATACTTGAAAGAAGAGGTGAGTGGTTGGAAAAAAACCCACATTTTGTCTCGAAGGACAGTGGTAGTATTTGAAATCACTGCTTAAAGTTTTGTTGTTGTTTTATGTGGGGGGATGAAGAGATATCAGTGGACAATTTACTAATAGAAAGGAAACAGAAAAACACTCATCATTTTAGAATTTTCACAGGAGCTGTCTAAAGGGATATCTCGCTTCTAGATGCAGCAAATCAGCATCGGAGAACAAAGAGAGGGAGAAAGAGAAAAAAGCCACTTGAACATGATCAAAGAAAAGTCTGTTACGAGTAGTGGCCAACCAAATCTGTAAGCATTTTTAAAATTGTTGTACATGCATGCCCTCACGGCTTCAGATGGTCAAGCGATTTGATCTGGGTTTGAAGGTGTGAGTGTCTCATTCGCCCATGAGATGGGAGGAGGGGGGGGGGGCACAAAATATCCCCCTCCCCCTGCAACCCTACTCCTCCTTTAGAGTCGTACAGGCATAGGACAATAATTATTGCACCTTAAGGCAAGGCCATGTGTTACATGCAGCAGCTGTCTAATGCAGATGAATAGGAAGCATATGAAAAAAAAAATAATAAAGACAACCGACAGAAAAAAAAAAAAAAAAATCACCAGAGTGTCAATGCACTTTAGAGCTCTGCATGAGACTGGTAACAATGTCCAGTGAGTGTCCAACTTTACAAGGAATCTGGGTTTTATGAGGTCCAGTCAAACATAGAAAGGGAAACCCCCTGATGTCCAGATAACAACCACATAACCATAATTACATTTCACTTTCATTTCACGGGCTCAAGACCAAACTTTATAATGCAATTCAATATTTTATTGACTGCCCAATCCCCAACACTGGCTCATGATTGTGCATGGATATCTTCACCAAAGTAATGGTCAGCTTTTACAACATGTTTCTATTCCTAATGGACTGCAAACTTCCCCACTTCGACAAATGACTGGATGTCTATGACAAAGTACTTGTGGCAATAAACGCAAAACACTGCGCCAGGTCTTTTAAAAGTTTGTCCAAGTATTAAAGAGAGACCTTGAAGATCACAATAACACACTACCTTTGTTAATGTGATGCCCTGCCTACCCTCCCCCAATGTTTTCTATTCAGCAGATATCGGTGGCATGGCAAAGGAAGAGTGTGTGGCTGTTAACCGAAGCATGCAACAACAGCAACGATGAAACATTTGGTATACATTCTCAAGAGAGCAAGTCATGCAAGGGCTGGCAGACAAAATAGGAAATGCTGAAGCGGGGTAAGGAGTGCATGGAGGGGGGTGCATGGGGTGTGGGGAGGGGGGAAAGAGTGCGTATGTATACCGGTGGTGAACTTGTATTTCGTGAGGGTGTGGTCGTTGAGCGCCAAGGAGGGAATGCTGGACGCAGCGGGCGAGCTGCGCACTCGCATCAGTGGACGGTGACCCCCAATGAGCCCTGGAAGAAACACACATGGTGGTCACAATGCAGACAGGTAGGCAAGGTGATGCAGGGAGTATCAAAGGAGGAGGGGGGGGGGGTGGGGAGAAGAACGAGGAGGAAGTGGACAAGAGATAGAAAACATGGGTGAATGCAACCACACAGATAGTAATGTGTTTGTGTGTAAGTGTGTGTGTGTGTGTATGCATGTGAGAGAGAGATAGAGAGAAATATATATGTGTGGAGACAGAGAGTTAGGTGGGGGGGGGGGGGGGGGAGGGGAGAGAAAGAGATGTACAGATGGAGACACAGATAGAGGAATAGATATATAGATTGAGAGATAGAGATACCAAAGGAGAGAGATAGAGATTTTCAAGAATATAATTACAGACAGACAGCCAAACAGATTAATAAGGGAGATAGCCACAAAAAGAACCCACTACACATCAAAATCCAACACTTCTGCACGAGCGTGCCATCTTAACAGCTACACAATCAACGGATAATCAGTTACAATGACTGTGCGGAAACAATGCCGAGACTGCTTGTCAAAGAATATATGCTATAATACAGGGTTCCATTCACACCACCCACAGACACATCGATACAGACAACAACACACACAGTGGTGTATGACTGACTACACACACAAGCTCTCTGATCACAACAAAGAGAGAATGCCATGCACACATCAACAGACAAGTAGTACACATCTGATCCCATACACTACTGTATATGCAGTCACAGAGATGAAAAGCAAATATGAGTACACACTGATAACACATTTTTCACACAAACAGGGATAATATGCATGATAAAGGATGAAAAATTTGTGGCATTTACACACATATTACACACAATGCTTGAAGAAAAGAAAAGAGGCAAAGGTTCAGCAAATGGCATTTGTATCCCTCTTTAGGGCTGATCTTTCAATAAGAAAGATATAAATATTTGGGCGCTGCAAATTCATGCAGACTTATGCTCTTTTCACCATTCAAATGCAATGCAAAACTGGCTTGACAAACTAGATATCTCACCACATTGTCACATGCCATTGCATTTTGTCAAACATTTGAAGTCCTTGCATATATTACATCTAACTTGTGCTTCGTCATACAGTCACACATGTACCTCCATCAGCCATCTTACATGGTTACCTATAAGCTAGTGTCTGATGATAAAGGACTCCCAAGGACTATCCAGGTTTATAGCCTCTTCAGTGTTGTTACTGTTATACCAGAGGGCCCTGTCATTATCATCACCCCAGTGTTGCCAGGTACACTTTTTATACACCTTGGTTGAGAAGAAGTGGTGGGTAAAAACATCTTGTCCAAGGACATAAGCACTGAGTGGGAATTAAACTCGGGTCCTTCGATTGGGAGTTGGGAGTGTTATGCACTAAGCAACAGCGCCCCCTCTAAAATAAGACGGGGTTTTGTTAACACTGGCTAGTTCAGTCTTCTACGCTCTGTGTGGAGACATCTTTACTATCCCACCCTCATTTTTAGAATTTGGAATTGACACATGGTTATAGGGACAGGGTAATTCTGATGTGCCTTTGCCTTATCAATGTAAAAAAGATGCACAGACAGACAGACAGACAGACACACACACACACACACACACACAAGCACACACAGAGGATGGATACGACAAGACTATGTCATCAAAAATGGCTGCCAAATGCAACATATAAAACCAACAAAGAAATATCATATACTACAGCACAGTCCCACAGTTTAAAAAGCGTATTGAAGGAACAAATAATATTTTGGATAATGGTGAAATTGCATACAAATAAGCGTGCTAAATTACATTCAGAAAAAAAAAACCCAGTATAGTTTTTAATTGGAAACTTTTTGCTTTTGATGTATACTTTAATGGAGAAAATACAAAAGTTAATATCCAACAGATACACCATTCGGCAGCACTGATAAAGGCACATGAAGGACAGCATGCCTGAAGTACACATTACCACAATGAACATTTAAAAACAGCACACACTAACAGTAGGTGACTAAATACAGTGTACATGTGTGCTTAAAATGCACAAGCTTAAAGGAAATAGAATTTTTTCAGGTTTTTTTTTAAGCATCTCTCACCTGTTTTTGACATTGTTGATGACCTCATGACATCTAAATGGTCCTGCATTTGACAAAAGAGAAATATGTTCAAGGAGAAATTCAATAAAAAAAGAGATCAACATCTGTTGAAAAGGAGATATGAAGAAAGTATAATGCATAGATACACAAACTGAATTAAACAGACAAAGAGAGGGAGAGAATTACAATAGAAGAGTTCATCGACATATCTTGTTCTCTCACAGTCCAGCTACAGTGTATGGCTTTCCTGTGTGACAAAGCAAGTTGTATATTTAGTTATCACCAACTACTGACTACTTGAAATTAGGGTCAAGATGGCACTGTCTCCAAATTGCTGGGGGCTCTTGACATGAATCTAGTGGCAACTGAAAGAATGAATGTATGAATGATGAACAAACGAAAAAACAAACGAGCGAATGAACGTACGGATGGATGAATGAACAGATGAATGAATGGATGGATAGATGGATGAATGGATGAATGGATGAATGGATGAATGAATGAATGAATGAATGGATGGATGAATGAATGTATGGATGAATGAATGGATGGATAAATGAATGAATGAATGAATGAATGAATCGATGAATGAATGAATGAATGGATGGATGGATGAATGAATGGATGAATGAATGAGTGGATGGATGAATGAATGGATGAATGAATGGATGGATGGATGGATGAATGAATGGATGAATGAATGGATGGATGGATGAATGAATGGATGAATGAATGAATGAATGAATGAATGGATGAATGAATGGATGAATGGATGGATGGATGGATGGATGGATGGATGGATGGATGAATGAATGGATGGATGGATGGATGAATGGATGCATGAATGGATGAATGGATGGATGGATGAATGAATGGATGGATGGATGGATGAATGGATGCATGAATGGATGAATGGATGAATGAATGAGTGGATGGATGAATGAATGGATGAATGAATGGATGGATGGATGGATGAATGAATGGATGAATGAATGGATGGATGGATGAATGAATGGATGAATGAATGAATGAATGAATGAATGGATGAATGAATGGATGAATGAATGAATGAGTGAGTGAGTGGTTAAGTGAATGAATGAATGAATGAATGAATGAATGAATGAATGGATGGATGGATGGATGAATGAATGGATGAATAGATGAATGGATGAATGAATGGATGAATGAGTGAGTGGTTAAGTGAATGAATGAATGAATGGATGAATGAATGAATGAATGAATGAGTTTGTGAATGAATGAATGAATGAATGAATGAGTTTGTGAATGAATGAATAAATGAATGAATGAATGAATGAACGGATGAATGGATGAATGAATGAATGAATGAGTGAGTGAGTGGTTAAGTGAATGAATGAATGAATGAATGAATGAATGAATGAATGAATGAATGAATGAATAAATGAATACTTGGACCACTTCCCACATTAGACACAGGTTGCGACAGAACTTTAACTGACATCAACAACACATATCTCCTGTCAGTTTAAGATTACACTCAATCTACTCCAAATTGCACTAGTGCAGGTATTGTCTGGCATTGGAAGGTTATGTGTGTGTGTGGGGGGGGGGGGGGGAGGAATAGGTGAAACAATATACAGATATTACAAAACTTTCACGCACAAGCATGATTAAGCAGGGCTGTCAACATTCCCAAATCCAATTCAGGGCCTGTGTATAATAATAATATGCCATCCAGAATTCAGAGTGGGGATTTCCCCCTTTTTTCCCCCTCTTTGGGATCAGTTACATCACATCTCTTTTGGTTTTCTTCATACAACAAAAAGAATGAAAGGACCAGCAACAAATATCTGTCTGGCATCAAGAAGTTGCTTGTTCATTCCATGAACTGGGAGAAAAGCTGGGGCAATTTCTATGAGGGTACTGACTCAATAGGCAGCCAATGGCTCACAGGTATGTATCAAACACTGGAAGACAAAAAGAAGAATGAAAATTGTCTCTCTTCTGCTATCACAATCTTTTCTATCTTATGTGTCCGTGTTTGTGTGTAACAAATCAACATTTCCCTTGTTTATACCAGCGCACATACAGGAAACACTGACAGGTCACTGAATAATGCATAATATGAAAAAAAAAAAATGAGGTTAATATCCAAACATGTGATAAAAATTCAATTCTACGTGATATTACGTTTTTATACATATGGGATTGCCAGTTCATAAACACGCAATACACAGAAATCCTGGTACATTGTGTTTTGAAAACTGGATTATTTCATGCTCTCTTTATAATACACACATGGTGCATCGAGTATCTCTTTAGCACTTTCACTTCTCACCACTATACTCAGAAATTAGATATATCAAACACTGTAAATCAAATATCACTAGTTTTTTTGTGTGTGTGGGTTTTTTTTTTTTTTTCATTGGTTCGGGTTTTTTCTAATATTCCCTTTGTAACAATATGAGCTGGCGTCCCCACATAAATCAGATATGATTAGATGCCACGCACAGCGTAAGAAGAATGGCTAATGAAAAAAAAAAAAGCCTGGTAAGTTAAAACCTGTGCCTGGGCATTAAAGACGTTGACTTCACCTGAAAGACATGTAAGTGGCTTCAATCAATGTAGAAATACAATGTATTAAGGAAGAGCTCATCAGTGGAGACTGAGGAAAATCAATGTCATAAAGTTTATGAATATTCATAACCTTAGTCAAATCCATATGTCATCACTACCTGATAAGACTGTGACCATTTGTGATGTCACAATAGAGGAATATCAAAGAGGAGGTACACACAGTATTCAGCACATATTCAGTTTTCTAGCAAGATCAAAGAGCACTTGACTTATTTCTTGCAGAAGATTGTGATAATAATATTGCCTTTAACATACATGCAGAACATGGCAAAGGAATGTGTAACCCTTTTCATTCCAAAAAAAAAAAGAAGGAAATTTTGTGGAATTCCATCTACTCTCTATCTATTTGGGGTTACTTCCCCTTTAAAGGGGAATTCCGGACATAATGAAAGTTAGTCTGGAAAGGAAGAGTGACTTTTTCAAAGCAGAAATGATAATTTTATGAAAATTGAGGAAGATATGAATTTTGGCTTATTTCAAAGAAACAGTTCTTGAACAGTCAATATGAATATGCAAATGGTGAATGGATAGTGTCATTCCTTCACAACTTGTCACGCAATCAGTAAAATACAATTTTTTTAATTTCTTGCTTTTGTTCAAGGCAATAATGCCCCAGTCTCAAATCCTGTGATCTTCCTGATCCTATTCTGAAGTTATTCAACCAGGAATAACATTATATTTACACTTTTATTGCAGAAAAACTGAATTTTTGTCTTTTTTGGGGGGGTACATGATCGATGGAAACTTGTGAGGTGATGACGTCATCAGCTTACTCGTTTACACATTCGTGTCAACTGTTCAAGAACTGTTATGCCAAAATCAGTGAATCTTTGACATTTCATAACTTTCTTAGTTTTAATCGCATTCTGACCAAATTGTCACCGTTTTTCAGGTCATATTTTACTCTTTCTTCTCAGACTAACTTGGAACCGGGGTATGGAATTCCCCTTTCAAGCTCTGCCAAGAGAGAGCTGCTGCTGTATTTCTGCCCTGCCCATACCTCCCGACACCTGCCGGTCTCCACCGCCTCCTCCTCTTCCTCCTCCTCCGTGATGTCGATGGGTTCCTGCTTGATCTGGATGGAGGTCTTCAGGGCCTCCTTGGCCTTGGACGGAGAGGGCCTGCCGGGGGAACCAGCCAACCCCGCCGCCGCTGTGGCTCCCACCTCTGACTCCGACTCCTCCGCCTCCCGCTCCTCCTGGACCCGATCCTCTCTCCTCTCTTCCACCAGCTGAGGACCAAAGGATGCACAAAAGAGGTTGGTATAAATGGCACAATTTGGTATAAATGCATGCTTGGATTAAAAAAAAAATGCTCTAATCTACACAAAGTCGATCTATGGATGATGATTCCTCCACATGTTGTGAAACTTGAGGAAGGAAATTATGTAAGATTTTATATCGTATGATACCACTTCTCCAGGGGTGGAGGTAAGAGGGAGGATACAAATTCAAGCAGAGATGAACCTATCCTTCATTCTCCTACTACTGCATCAGCAGAGGACAGGGATGCGATGAGATCGGTAGAAATGGATGCTTTCATGGCAAGGAGGACAGTATGACATAAAATCGGTGACTCCCATCGCTTTTCTTAGGGCTTGGGTAGATTTACTCGAGTCAGGGGCTCAACTTCGACTTTCAAGATCACAAAATATGACTAGCAAAGAACGTTGACACACTTTGTTTCAAACGGAGAAGAGATGATAGGCACATATGATCTGATAGAGATGTAAAATTAAAATCTGCGGCCATCTCACTGGATAATGAGGCACGTAAGAGGTTTGAGCTCTGCTCTCATATTACAAGGGCGATGGTCCAAGTCCCAGCTGGCACATCGGTGGTGCTTCCAGGCGAACACTTACTGTTGCTAATGTTACTCTCCAACCCACGCATGGAGAAATGAAGAGATGCCAGGTTGTCACAGTGCCAACGAAATAACAACCTGCCCAGAAATGCTCTTAAAGAGGGCTTAATTGGGGCATACTCTGTCAAAGGGTGTTAAAGACCCAGTAACGTGGGAAGGTTGGCCCAGCTTGGATATATTCAAGAATGCCCGTCATGAATTATGTACAGCTTAATCATTGATCTCTTGGGTAGGCACACACACAGAGCCAAAGAATCTCCACTGGAGTTGACGGTTACCATTGAATGTACACTTCAGTGTGCACATTCGCCGACCAATGCTTTTCTTGGTTTTTCGAACGTGCCTCGGTGGGCAGCAAAATGACTAGGGCTATTAATCCCTACGCTGCCAAGTCTTTAACCCATTGAGGATGGGCTGATTTCGCATTTCCAATAGACACTTGCCTGAATATACTTGGGACTGGTCTTCAACGGGTCAACTATACTCAATACACTTCAGAGCACAAACTACATAGAGAGAGGGGGATGAGGGGAATCTCTTGCATCATTCATGGTAGAGAGATCTAGGGATAACGGTCTCACCTTCTGATGAGCAAGGTTGTTGATGAGCTGGTGTTGCTGTAGTAACTGCGAGTGGTGGTGTGAGAGGAGCATGGAGTGGGGGCGCTGCGTCGTCGGCGCCTGCTGGTTGTTTGGCAGCGGGGCTGAGTGGGTCCGCACCAGCGGTCTGTGTGTTATCGGTCTGGCGGGACCAAGCGTCATGGAGGAGGAACGAAAGCCAAATCACCATACACACGATATTGAGAAGTGATTAACTTTTGACAGTTTTAGCTGCCACAGCACATAATGCAACACAAGCTGTCCCCTTCTGACACATTTTGAAGATAAAGTGCATTCTTCCTAAGACAACCAATTTCCATCCCACCCTCCAAACAAAAAAAGGAACTAATAAGCACATAGACACAACTGCATCAGTGAAAGTAATGAGAAATCTACCCCAAATATACATGTGGATTCAGTGAATGCAAAAATCTTATTAGTACTCATCAGTGAAGTTTGAGGAAAATCAGACACTACATCTAAATGTAATCAAATTTTAAAATTTCAGCGAAATCCATGAGTCCTCATTGCTTCAGAAGATGACTATGATTCACACTGTCACAGTACAGCATCGGTATAAAGAAAATAGAGAATTCAACATAGTTTCCTACTTGTACGTAGAGAGAGTGAAAACATTACCTCTCGCAAAAGGGAGGGGTAATAATATTACCCTTAAGATATGTCAGTAACAAGTTTGGGGAAGGTGTACTTTCCATTTCAAAAGAAATATGAAAGTGTAAGTTACTGTGCCCCGTTTCTACAAGTAAGAAGTTCAGTGCCATGCTTCATCTGCCAATAGACTTACAAGAATCCACTATGTTAAATGTACAGCATTATCAATGAGGTACAGTAGGATTTTAGTATGGGGAGCATCAAAAAAGAAAAAGAAGAAGAAGAAGAAGAACAAAAAAAAAAAAGAGGATAAGATGATCCGTGGCCAGCGTCGCCAAGGAAACAGACCTGATTGGCTTGGGATGGATTCCGACGGATGCAGCTGAGATGGCAGCGGTCTGGGCCTGCTGGTAGTCCTGGAACGTCATGCCAGGCAGTAGGGCTGGGTTGATGCCGGCTAGGGACAGTGAGGCACCTGCTGTGAGATTGACAGAAAGAGGCATTGTGTCCTTTAATAATATTGTATCTCATTACAGTCTGTCATCATTGTCATTTTATATCCCCCCCCCCCCCCCCTCTGCATTCTTATGCTTTTAATACCGATTCTCACGCTTGACTTGTTCTCAAACTCTCCTCTAATCCATTCTGCATGCACCAGACATATCATGTATACTGGATGTAAAGAATGTAAATGTAATGTGTATATATGAGATACAAGCGTATGTGAGTTGTTGTGAGGGAATATATCAAGTCACTTGCCGTCTGATCCTACATGGATGCAATCATGAATCTTGCTCTTTGTAACAGCAGAACGCAAAAGAGGAAGGGGAAGGGAAAGATAGATAGATAGACAGACAGACAGCTAGATAGATAGATAGATAGATAGATAGATAGATAGATATAGATAGATAGATAGATAGATAGATAGATAGATAGATAGATAGATAGATAGATAGGGAGATAGATAGGTAGATAGATAGATAGATAGATAGATAGATAGATAGAGATAGATAGATAGATAGATAGATAGATAGATAGATAGATAGATAGATAGATAGATAGAGATAGATAGATAGATAGATAGATAGATAGATAGATAGATAGATAGATAGATAGATATAGATAGATAGATAGATAGATAGATAGATAGATAGATAGATAGATAGATATAGATAGATAGATAGATAGATAGATAGATAGATAGATAGATAGATAGATAGATGGATAGATAGATAGATAGACAGATAGCGAGAAAGAGATCGATAGACAGACACAAAGAGATAAAGTAATATGTGTGCTTATTTGTATACGCTATTGTGTGTGTGCATACATACATGTACGTATGTGCAGTAGCAAGACTGAAGAAATGTGCGCACATGCTTTTATATATATAAACTCTTACAAGCTATAAGGATGTACCATCATTGTGAACAGTTTTCTTCTTGAGAAACCTGATAGCTTTACTCTCCTTTTTTTTTTACCTTGCCCTTTTTTCATTGCTGTATTGCTCTAATGTAGGGGTCCTTCAATCCACTTTGATGAAAATATCATGTCCAGGGCCCCATTTCATAAAAGATATTAGGATGGCAACTCTTTGTGGAATGACAACTTCCAATAGCAACAGCCAATCAGGAAACTGGATTCTTGTCATTACTATGACAATTGTCATTCCAGCAAGAGTTGCTATCATATCAATTTTTTATGAAATGAGGCCCAGTTTGTCCCATTCCTCTTTGGAAGTACAGCATAGAATGCAAATGACGGCCATGCACAGATATCTACAGTACGTACGTACAATTGCAGCTACCAAGGTGGATAGATACTGGATGCATGAAAATGGGAGTGTTGCCAATTTGAAGAGTGGAGAGGTGGGGAATACATGTACTTACCAGGCACTGTAGGAAGGTATGCATTGAGAGGTGCAGCTCCGATCATAGTAGCAGTCGGCAAACAGGGCTTCACCGGACCCTGCATCATGAGGAAGTAAAGGAAGAAAGGAGAGATGATTTCAGGTTTTAGGATGGTGTGCCCGTTCCCCCATCTTCCAGAGTCCTTCGAATGTCCACACAACTTTAAGTTAAGCACACGGCCCTTAATGCCTTAATTGCACTTAACCCTAAACAGGCCGAGCTTTTTTGGCTATGCTAAATTCGGGGGGGGGGGGGGGGGGGGGGGGTGCTGTACGAAATAAAAATAAAGCTTGCTCTTGCAATGTGCAAGAACGTTCTTTTTTATGAGTTTCATGACAGAGCACTGTTTTCCATAGGAAATGTAAAAAAATCCCAAAATTGTGTACATTTTGAGGAGACATGCCGTTATAAAAATGGGTGTGGCTTTATAATGGTAGTGCAGATGTTGCAAATTTGGTCTCAAAAGTTATGCGAGACTTGAAAGAAAAAAGTCAAGACGCCTCATGACAACGTCTTCTCGCGTTGCAGAATTATTGTGCGAAATGCCCCGGCCTGATTAGGGTTAATGCTGAACTATAGATCAAGGGATTCAAAGGTGTTGCTTTTAACTCCCTTTCCCCTGTATTTAAATGCTTAGAATATCTACCAATGTGCCTGATAAAGCAACTGTCACTACTAGACGTCTTTTGAATTGACGTCCCTTTTTGGATGTTGAGAGGAATGTGGAGGCAAAATTTCACGCTGCATCCTATCGATCTCTCATCCTCCCCGGGATGGGAGTGTGGGAGGACTGGTACTGAGATCATGACAATCTTGTGAGAACATTATTATGAGGCAGGAAACACCTGCAGAAATGATACGTATCACACCATCCACTCCCGGGATGATTTCGTCGCTGCAGAAGTTTATCGTCTTGTCCCGCATCAAATTGGCAACACTAATGTTCATTGCACATTTCACACTGGAGAGGGATTGAATGGAGCCTGCTATGTTCAGTCACTGCATATTACACATCAAGCAGTCATCACATCAAGTGATATGCGACACAAATCTATAGACGGTAAAATACATGATCAATACACAAAGAAGAAAGAGATGAGAAAAACAGCATATCCGGTACTAAAACGAAGGACGCACTTCGCAACACATTATATGAGATGACATCCTCCTCGTTAACCATACATTATTTCCATCATCATACTTTTTTACGGGTATTCTTGAATGTTCAAAAACAGCCACGATTAGCTTCTACTGGTACAACTACGGAATATATGTATGTATGGGTATGAATATGCACGAATATATTTTTGCATGTATATATACATATACGTATATCTCTGTATACCTGTGGACTGAAACTGCAATATAGGAGAGAGGCAGAGATAGGAGAGATATAGATATATGAGACAGAGAGATATAGAGGAGAGAAAGAGATGGGGAATGGGAAGATATATATAAGAGAGAGAGAGAGACAGGATATACAAACTAGAAGAGAGATAGATGTACATATGGGAGAGAGATTGATAGATATAGAAATATATTGTAGAATGACAGATATAGGAGAGAGATAGAGAGGAGAGATAGAGAAGGGAGAGAGTAAGAGAAAGAAGAGAGAGACAGAGATAGGAGAGAAAGAGATATAGGAGATAGATAGATGCAAATATAGGATAGAAACAGATATTGGACAGAGATACAAGAGAGAGATAGAGAGAGATAGGAGAGAAATAGATACAGGAGAATGATAGATATAGGACAGAGATAGACATACAATATATAGGTGAGAGAGATATATCTGAGAGAGATATAGGAGAGAGATATAGGGCAGAGATAGATATAGGAAAGAGTAAAATATACAGTGTACATGAGAGAGATAGATTTAGGAGAGAGAGAGAGAGAGAGAGAGAGAGATCAATCTAGGGGACAGATAGAGATAGGAGACAAACGGGGGGGGGGGGGGGGGGGGTAGAGGGAGGTAGGGAATTATATCAAAATGTCATCTTCAGGACAACAAAAGACAGAAAAAAGGGCAATATATCAAATTTTCAGTCTTTCATTTTTTCTATGTTATTTATAGTAAACATTTTATTGTTTTACAACACAAAAAATGGTATGAGAGATTCATGGTCAAAATCTCGTTTGATACATTCAGCCTGCATACGAATACCCTTACATTCGTAATCATAAACATATTGTAATAAAAAGAAAATTGCCTGAAGCTATACGTACGAGACAAGACGGGATGTTTTAAAGCATGGAAAACTATCTGTTTCCGCCCAAAGTCAACATCTAGTCACTGAGAGATTTTTTTCCCCTTTCTTCTAAAGCTCAAATGCATAGTTGACATTATACTACGTGCTCCCTTTTACGGCTGTGAAATATGAGAGACTATTTCCAGCCATATTTCCTTGTGGCAATAAAAAGAAAAAGAAAAAGAAATGCACATACTTTGGCCTCCAAAGCATGCTCCCTTTGACAGTATGATGCCAAGTTCCTATAATTGGGAAGTTTACTTTCATTCTCTGTAGGTTTGAAGGTCAGCGCATTAAAAACAAGAAAACGTGACCAGCACATGCACTAGCAATCTAATACGGTGCACTAGCAATCTAATACGGGTATACTTTGCAATGTTCATATTTGACAATGTTTATATTTTTGTGAGTTTCACAAGTCAACTCACCACTATCCAATTGACAACTTGCATAATAATATATATTGCCTTCTGAAACACAAATGCATTGTGTATCCTATATAAGATGGGAGACTGCCAAATCTTTTGAAAGTGTATAAACACACTTCTCTCTTTTTCTTTCAATATGATTCCAGATCGCAAATCCAATCATTCACAAAACTGTCTTTCATGTCCAAACTTGCGAAATATTATGCTCGTAATATTCATGGTATTAAAAAACTTAGTTACTAAGACAATATTTATGGTAAGACTCCACTGGTTCCAGGAGATACGTCAATGAATTCTATGGCGAACACGCTAAAATGAAAATGAGCCCATATCTTCTAATAGAGAGTAAGGAGCCAAGATCTATTTGTGAGCCATTAAAACACCCTGGCTCCGAGTGCTACTTCTCTTGATAGGGGGGTGACGCGACATTTCGATGCGATGTGACCCCACCACACGACCAGTATGATTTGCCTTTGATGCTTTAGCTCAACCCATTGTTACCAATGAATTCACTCATTCTCATACAATCACAAATCTAAATTTTCCATACCTTGATGAGAAAAGGTTGCATACAGAAACCAGAAAGCTCCACTGAGCAACAATGTTTAATGCATGCAAACTGATTTTAGGGCATTAGTACTCATTTCCCTACTTAAGATTTGGGAGGGGGATGGGGGAAAGGGGGAGGGAGGGGGAACTGGCTTTTCTATACTGAGTTTTGAGTGGCAGAATCAACTTTAGAAGTGTTCTCATTATCATGACCATTTAGCATATATGTTGCCAAGTCACAAATCTCTTTATGGTCAAAAAAGTTTGGCAACTAACGCTCCACTCCATTCCGCCCCACCCCATTTTTCCCCTGTATGTCCATCCCCAAATTATCCATATCTAACCCCACCCCCACACACCAAAAAGAGAAATTCAACACACCATGCACTCTGTGTTTATCTTTTTTTTTTGTGTGTGTGTCTTTTCTTCCTTCCTTCCTTTTTTTTCCACTGTTTATTTTCTGGAGGGGAAAGAATTTCGTGAATTACTGGGAAAGTTTTGGAGGGCAGCATGCCAAGGCAATCTATTCTGACATACACAGCTGTGCAGTGCCAATATTTCAGATTAAATACAAACATTGTTCATATTCGACAACACTCAAGAGAATATCTGCCTAGAATTCTCACCACAGATTGCCAAATGCAATCGAGTGAAGACAGGGCATTCCTATTCAAAGAAGGATGAATATTGTTCTGCTCAACACGAAACATATGATTTGGATGTCACGAATTGCTAGCAGCGCAACATATCAGGCACGCGACAGTGTATAATGTGTATGATCCAAGGTTGTACATCAAACAGAGCTGTTCAACAGCTTTACAAATAGTACTCTGTCATACTTGCATTTAATGTCAATCAAACCTTGCATTGTAACTGTCATGCGACTTGTCTCATTTTTACAAATGAGTGTGTCCCTGATCACAAGTAAAAGATGTTCTCTTCATCTAGCTCTAGTTACTCTGTGAATCTGGTGTGAAAGTAGCCAGATATTGCATTAAGGTTAGAAATCCAAAATTCTGAGTACACTTCACAGCACAAGACAAAAATCACTGAACTGAATGATGGCTCATATGATAAGATAAAAATATGAAAATAAAGATCTCTACAAACAAAAACAAAATGAAATGAAATAAAACCTAGAAAAGTCTCTGTAGAATGCATATCTTATTTACTTCCTTTGTTTGTTTGTTTTTTACCCACTTGAACATTATGAAATGAGGCAGAAATAACAGTAAAGTCACGACATCAGCCAGGTGAAAAAGGACTTTGAACATCTTTGAACAAACTTCAGGCAACAGATGGAGAGGAGCACTTAGCTTAATAGCGCAAAAGTTAGAGATCAATTACCGAGATCCGCTGTTATTTCGCGCATTTCTCCCCCTCCTTCAAAACTGAGAGCGAATCTGATAAATGAAACCAAATTCTTGGCGAGAGAGGCCTCTGCTTGCACGCCATACCACACTTGGCTGTGCGGGCAGGGGGGTGGCTCTCTCAAAATTTGGCAGCACATCCATGGGGTGAAAACGTGTTGAGACTATCCATGAATGAAGCAATCAGACAACAGGACGTCCCCAAACTGGCGTAGGCCAATTTTGAGGAGGCGAGAAATTGGGGGAGGGCCCAAGGGGGGAAGTATGGAGGAAGAGGGAGGGGGAGGGGTAAGGGGTAGGAGTGTCGTGAAATGACACACTGCAGCGTTCTCTGCATCGACGCAGAGCTCTCTGCAGTGATGTCCTATGCCCTCAGTAATCAGTACATATGACCTTTGAACCTACAGTATTTGTGGATATCAAATAAGAGTTCAAAGGGGAGAGCCTTCAGAGTTGAAAGCTGAAGGGGTCTGCCTGTAGCAAAATTTGTGAGATTCGATTCAACATCTCATTTGAACGTTAGGACTACGAGAAGATGCTCTGCTAATGTGAGTTGAACTGTGATTCAAAAGCAAGTTTTGAGAGAAAGAGAGAGAAAAAAAAAAAAGAAGAGAGAGAGACAGAAATGTGTAAATGAAGATCTTACCAAAGGAGGGGAGTGTTGAGGGTTGTTTGCAGCTGGAATTCCAATGGAAATGTTCGGTAGGGAGGGTGAGGTGTAGAGGTCGCTGGCAGGTCCACTGAAGAGGCGTTGCTTCAGTAGCATCTTAGGGGCACTGCTTGCTTCCTGGAATAGAGGGACAAGTTGATATCAGCACAATTCTCAACAGCTCTAAATTTAGGACCACCACCAGAATAAATAGATGAAACAAGGTTACCATCACAACCAAATGAAGTTTCGACACAATTGTGGCCTAAGTAGTCATTTGCACTCCTTCTAAACCGACATGAAATTTCCTCTGGGTCCGCTATCATGAAGAGGGGGAATCAAATCCCATGTTTGTTCCACGTGGGGTGGAAAGCCACGGAGTTGGATACAAACTCCATGAAACAATCAAAGACATCCCAATCTTTCCATGCAGAATTCCTGTCCTGGCTTTTTCAATCTGAACAGTATGATTTGAACCGTACCCTAAAGATGCTTGTAGGTGCTGGACAAGCAATGACTGATTAGAGATTTCGATGTCAATCTCAAATTCGTCCACAGCCAACCAACACTTCTCAGTCATGTCAGCTATCGGTTAGAAAATCACATAATTTCAATGAATAATGCTTGAACTAAATCCCTACAAAAGACTGAGCAATAGCACTCACATGCATGAGCTCAATGAAAACTACTGAAAACCTGTACATGCTGTTCTTCTTTCACAGAATGGAACAGAAAGGGCATTCATGATCAACTCAGTCCTTTATAAGAGATTTTCAGACTAAGCTGATTAAAACCATCTACACAAACACTCGCACACACACAAATCATTTACAGTAGCTGATAAATGTGCATCAATGGTGATTTGAAGAATTCCGAAAAGTTGATTGCGAGTGCTATAATGTACCTCTGGAAGTGCAGCAACCGGTACACCATTGGGACTGTCGGCACCAGCGGCGCCTCCGCTCAGTGGGGAGCTGGGTCCTGATCCAGGAGCGCTATTCGATGATGTGTCTACTGCCAAGAAGAAAAATACCAACAACAACAACAAATGCAGACACATTAACGTGATCCTTCCGTAACTATGTAGTAAAGTGTGTGTGCTTCTCATTCAGTTTCATTTAAATTCTACCTGTATGAGCTGGATGCGTAATCTTCGTCAGAGCCGTAACCTCTCAACTCAATTCATAATGGGTGAAATGAGCACTTGTGCCCAATGATTCTAACACGCTTTGAGAATGTGCTCAAAGACCCCCTAAGTTGCTCCTGATGACCTACATCTGATGACCCTTACACAGCTGTCACTACAAGACTGACGCAGCTTCCTCTATGACAAACAATACAAACAGTTCATCTCTTGTTATAATATTCCCTCACTACTTAAACATATATCAGTTTAGCACCTCCCTCATTCTCTTTTATTAACAACCTCTCACCCCCTCTAACCCCTCCCATCCTCCCCCCTTCCAATTCCCTTCTTGTTCTCTCTGTTTAAAAGAAAAGGGGGAGCTTGCCAGAATACTCTAGGATGTAGTGGATTACAGGAGGCTGCAGTTGATTGTAGATCACAAGTGAATTGCTGCCGTGATACTTGGCATGCACAGCCATGAGAGCGAGCATGACACTTATTTCGTGAACTCTGGGGGTGGGGCATGGGGCTGGTAGAGTTATCTGCCATCACTGAGAGCAAATCGATTCCAAACAGTCAACTCAAATGGGCTCAATTCAACCCACTATTCTTGGTATCAAAATATCATGGCTCGAGCTGTACAGGCACAAACATTTCAACAGTCAACAAGAGCAGATCGCCACGCTTCTATCGTACCAAATGCTAGCATTTTTGGTTGGTGTCAAAGAGTGTTACAACAGCAATAGCAGTGTGGGAGAGTTGTGAAATTCCTCTTAAGACTTGTTGACTAGCAAAAGAAGAATCAAAACTAGGGGGCTATGTTGTTTCTTTCGAATGGAATCAAGCATCCTGACACTATGCATCCTTTTAGGTATAGAGGATGATTGCACAGTCGCATGCCAGTGGCAAGTAAATACTTAACGCAGCACATTGGGGGTTAAACTACGGTGTAGACACCCCTCTGGCATTATGGACAAAATGTCAACAACCTTTTCTGATTCGACAACTGAAATCTTTTTTTAAAAAAATAAATAAATTAAAAAAAACAATATATATATATATATATATAGTGAGCTGTCTGCGGCTACTTTTTGAAACAAGATTTGCATGCAACCGTGGAAGAACTCGACCATGTCGGTGGACTTACAGTTCAGCTCCCCGCTGAGCGGTTTGCGTTTGAGGGCGTTGGGTCCGTCCCTCCGCCTTAGCAGTGGGCTCCCGTGGGTCCGCCGCTCCGTCACTTTCTCCTTCAGCCGCGATCTCACCTTCAGGTTGGAGTCAGATGCTGCATTGAGAAATATGAGACAGAAAGGGAAGGAGAAAAAGTAGCATAAGGTGAGGGAGGCGAGTTCAAATATGGAGCTTTTCATTTGATTCTTACAACTGCAGTCAAAATAATGGGGCAATCTCAGTACGTTACCCGTATTTAATCCACCTTTGTCACATAAAAGCTAGTGAATATTTCACAATGACTAAAAAGTCTGAACAATAGTTCACACTTTCTGAGACAATTACCCTGGGCACAGGAAATTACACTAGTACCACATACTTAAGATGAAAATACATCATTCCCAAGAAGCTCTCATTTCCAATCTAAAAGGACAAAAATATATGTAAAAATGTTACTCAATAGTACCACTTGAAAGTCATATGGATGGATTCCCATGAGCTAAGGAGCCCTTCCATTCACGCTAAAAAGCACTTTGTGTGTGCATTTTTTCATGCAAATATCAGGAACAAATACTCTTTTGGGGAACAATGGCAAGAAGAATTATAAGAATATGAAGAAGCAGATGATGATGACGATGATGACGATGATGATGACGATGATGACGACGATGACAATGACGATGATGATGATGAAAATGAACACATTTTGTGTGTTCATTTTCATGTGGAAATCATGAACGCGACTATACTCCTTTGGGGAAAAATGCCAAGAGGAAGAATAAGCAGAACATATAGAAGCAGATGATGATGATGATGATGATGATGATGATGATGATGATGATGTTGAAGAAGAAGAAGAAGAAGAAGAAGAAGAAGAAGAAGAAGAAGAAGAAGAAGAAGAAGAAGAAGAAGAAGTGCAACAACAACAATACCAACTACAAGAATGACAAGAAGAAGAAGAAGAAAGCAGAAGAGAAAGAACGAGAGAAGCACTGCCACTGATGTGTTATATGTCTTTTCTGGAAAGATTCAGAAGGCAAATCTGACGTAGTCGCCCTGGGCATGGCAACAATTCTATGACACTCATCCACAGACTTTACTACGTCGCTATGGTAACAAGCAATCTCTTTCCATCCTCCTTACACGCAGAAAGAGGCTGTTGAAAGTGATTACACCTGTCCAAGGGAAATCCCCAGGTTTTCCCTCACTGCTGAATTGAGCGGGAACAAACGATTACAATCTCACTCAGTTTCTTTGTGAAATGTAAAGTTGATATAACCTACATAATATATATATATTCTATATATATCTGTTTAAAATTGTCAAGTATTCAGTCATTTCAGCATCACACCCTGATCTCATCTCCTCAAAAATTCCCTATGAATCTTAAAATAGGCTTACGGAAATTAACAGGACAGGTCGAATGACCACTAAACAAAAGGAGGAAACAGTTTTTTGCTGTTGTTCTTTTGCAGAGTCAGAATTAGATCACCAAATCCAATGAAGCCAAAACTACTACATGATGAACTAATTACATTAACCATTTGCAAAGTCCATGATAAAGGCCTCTATTTTTTTCGGACATTCTAAGTAACATATGAAGGAATATATACATGCTTAAGATAAGCAAACAGAAGAAATATAAAAGAAACTGGCAACTTGCAACTGAAGTGAACACTTAACCCCTTTAAAAAAAAAAATAAAAAATAAAAAATATATATATATATATATATATATATAAAAGGCTACAACAAAACACAAAACCATGCACATTCAGCATGCAATTTCAGATCTTCGCTCAACTTAATTCTTATCATCATGACTTTGTATTCCACTGATGACATCACAAAAGTTTTGGTCGATACAACTGATATAGTGAAAGCGAAAATGGTTGCAAAGCTCTAAAACATTGGATGAAATTTGAGTTTGTTTGTTTTTTTCCCTGGAAAACAGTTACCAAATCTTGACCCCATTATGCATATTTTTCTACAGATGCATTGACAAATATCAGGGAAATGCATTGCATTCTGACTCATTAATGTTAATCTTGCTACATCAATTCCATCCCCCATCCTCTAAATCATTCACTGCAGGTCCTTGTGGGCACAAACAATTTGCCCAGCAAATCACAGAGTCACTGCAAATTTCAGATTTTTTAAGGACAGAAGAAAAAGCTAACCCTGCGTCAAGGTATGACATATATATACATCATCTGAATTTGGAGGTTGGCTGGAGCTGCAGAATGCGGGGACCCAGTTTTTCTCTCTTCTTTCAAGTTCCTTTTGACAATAAGAGGCGAGGGCTGGCTGTAATTTCCTCAGCGCGGAAATTCGTTTGCCACCAACCTTGATTAATTGCCAGACTGCTGAACGCACTTCAGACTCAGAAGGAAGAGAAACTGGAGCGTGCAAGCAGGGAAAAGGTCAGCGTGGGCAAAGGCAGCGCACGGCAACAACAAGAACAACCGGGGCGAGGAAAAGTTGTGTATCGATCAATAATTCAGATCCCGCTCCAGCGGGGCAGCTAAAAATAGCTGAACCCATCAATACATTAAAAAAAAGGGAAAAAAGGTAGGAGAAGAGACTAAGTGAGTGAGAGAGATGGGGTGAGAGGGGGGATATGGATATAATATCCTAGAGCAAGGAGTGCAGAAAAATTGACGGGGCAGGAGAGTCCTTTACACTCTTGATATGCACCAGGCATGATAGCCTGGTATCATAGCTGATTGTGTATGCATGACATGAGGACGTGCAGTTGAGTCTCATCAGATATACTCAGTGGATTGACATTACACACACACACACAACATCCTAGTAACCAAACCCTCCTCCACCCCCACATGTAAGATGCTCCCTTATGTAACAAGACAACTTGAATCGAATGCAGCACAATAATGTCACATTTTACAAAAAGTTACAGCTTAATGACAATAGTATTGATAATAACAATAACAACTATCATGACAACAATGACAATAGTATTAAACAATGGGAATAGTAATAAAGAAAGAAAGTTAAATTGTTATGGCCTTTAACAGAAAAGAAGCAAAAGTTTGCTCAAATGGAAATCATCCCTCATGATTGCATTCATATCATATTTCATCTGATGGAGTGACTCCCTAAGTGGGGGAGAAGGAGGTACACATGACGTATTTCAACCTCTTTGGACACCATGTAATATGACCCGGAGCATTGTGTTCCAGGATTTGGGGACAGCCCCTCCTTTTTATGACACTTTAATACTCAAGTGGTATCCCTCCATGTCCAGAGGCAGATCTTGTAGATTTTTCATGCAGTATTCCTTTTTCTGAGCCTGGACAGAAAGTTTGCTTTTGATAACTCTCAATGAAGGACATGCACATTGTTCTGTTGTGTGTGTATTTTTCATCTTTCCCCAAAACAAGTAGCATTGTATGCTAGTAAGCACGCACCTGACTTTAATATGCAAAACCCTATCAAGTGTACGAAGGAGAAAGGGAGAGCTACATTCACTCAAAGAAGTGATGCAAGTCAAGATTTTACACAACCTATCAGCCACCATCTTTCTACTGTGGATCTATCCCACCAAAAAAAGAAAGAAAGAAAGAAAAAAACAGAAGGGAGGTTTGCTACAGACAGTCACTAAGTTCTTGTTTAACATCTGTACATTCTTTATATTGGTTGATTGTGGATACAGTTAGCATGGAAGTTTTGAAAGATGGGTAGGAGGTCCACTTACAAAACTTGTGCAAAGATGAACAGTTCTAATTCTACAGCACTGTTTTTACATGTACATTGTCACAAATCCTCTTAACTGTAAATTCAGGCATTGGGGCTCTCTAATGGAGGTTTAAAGGGATGATATAGCTAAAGCTGAGATGGGGCACAAGGTTCCCAACTTTTTGTGAGATAATTGAAACCTCTTATGAAATATGACAGGGCATACAATTCTAAGAGGAATTCAAAGTGTATTTGATGAAAATCGGTTAGAAATGGTTGAGATATCCAAAAACAAAGAGGGCCTAATAAAAGGCGGGACCCATCTTTTCATAGGACCACTTTGTTTTACTTTGTTTTTGGATATCACAGCCATTTCAAAACCGATTTTCATCAAAAAAACTTTGAATTCGTAAATAAGCACTGAATTGATCAGTGTTTTAGTAGTAGCCATGATAAAAAAAAAATCATGGGCATACGTCGATGTAGGGCAATTTGTCAATTAGTTGCATAAAAACCTCTCGACGGAAGAATTTCATGAATGAGAATGACTTTGAATTCCTCTTAGAATTGTATGCTCTTTCATATTTCTTGGGTGGTTTGTAATTATTATACAAAAAGTTCGAATTTGAATCCCCCATCTCAACCAAAATTATGCCATCCTCTAAAGACATTTGCTCACTTTCTGCAGATACTGCTGCTATACCGAGAGACGGGAATTAAGAATGCAATGCCATGCACGCATTCATGCTCGCAGCTGCAGTTTGTCTTCTCTCCAAGCTTTTGATATCGATTCAAACGTCGTCTTCGAGACTTCCCCGAAAGAGGAAGCTGCCCTGGGACGGCGCGCGCAATTCACTTCACAAGAACAGGAAACGGGAACACAAAAGCAAAATATCTGGGGAAGTTTGAACGCAATCTATCGCGGAACTATTGTATAAGCTGCGACGAGTACACAGGTTGTAATAATGCTGCAAACACATACTCCAACTTTTATAGTAGCCTGCAGGAATCGTAATGTGGAATTCTCAAAGCAATTCTCAAAGCAAATCTCACAGGCCTGAATCTTGTTTTGTTGCATCTTTACAAGGGTTTTTGACTTTTGGCTTCTTCTGTCTTTAGATTATGCTCATGAATATATAAATAGCACATGTGTGTCTGTGTGTGTTTGTATGTGTGTGTGTGAAAAGATTGTACATTTAATGAATGCAAATATGGAGGGTTTGGGTCACTTTCGACAGTTAAGGTACACGGCTAATTTGAAGGATGGCTCTTCAGTGGTAGAATTGCTTGGGGAAACGGGTTTGATAGTTTCAGGCAAAGCCTGCTACTATTCCTTTGTAATTTTGCAGAATAATTTCAATTTTATTTGCTTGTTATAGATGAAAAATGAAATGTGTGTTTAGATTTTAAACTTTTTTAGAGTTTTATTTCCACAGCGCATAAATATCACGTACAAGAGGAACTTCTTTTGTTTTCTGTGACCAGTGATATCTTTCTCTTACATTGTACAGTAATACAAAATTGAATTGCTGTCTTCAGTAATATTTGAATGAGAGGGAATAAATGTCACTGAAAAAAGTGAACATTTTATATATATGCTGGTAGTCATGGAACAGGCATGCTACAAGGATATCATCTTCAAGAGTTCACTCAAAATGCTATTTCAACATGTTCATTTTACAGGTATAACCTTGACACTCCAGAGCAGACTAATATTTGTGTAACCCCACTATAAAAGCTATTGATTGCACTTGTTTCAGTACCTATCAAAAGCTTCTCTATGTAGGATACATCTTCCTATGATTGTTGCACTTATTATATATCAAAAATTCTCCTGTAGCCTTCAAGGGCAGCATTGCTTTTGAATATCCCCCCAAAAAGAGAGAGAGACAAAGATAAGCCATGAATAAAACAAAGGATTCCTATTTGACTTTTTGATACTGCCAGGTATTTGAGCTGCCTTCAACACAAAATGCTGAGTTCATTCCAAATGCTCAATGAACTGTGCATACGTGCATCAACACTGCATATTTGAAAATACATGAGTCATTCCCTGAAATACTAAACCTTGAGCCCAGGCCAAGCATTAAAAAAGAAGACACAAAAGCTCAAAAGCCACAGTATTGAAGTATTCTATTATGTGACTTAAAAAGCATTCTGTCCACGTTCCCAGGCCATGCGTCTTCATGGGCATTCGGAATACGGAAACCGAAACAGTAAGAGCACTATTGGCTGTCTAAAGATAGCACATCAAGTATGGACACTTTACTAATGAGTTGATTTAGCAGCAGCATATGGCGGTGAGGTCACAACACGGGATGGGCAACCATCTCTATACCCGCCATAAAACCCCTGCATTCGGGAACCTGGGGTGTCCTCGAGAAAGTCTATGGGAATTTGAGCAATTTGCACTAAACGGGTTAAACTTGACTAGCAAATAGAGAACCCTACTAAACAAATTCCAGCAGTAATGCTATGTTTTGCTTTCACATGATGGGATAATATACATCAAAGGCTATGATAAATGTGCATTTCCCCCATATGGAATTGAAGAAAGATATTATACCCAGGCCCCTATATATCACCAAAACTCAAGAGGCATCATTAAAATTTACCTACAAATCATTGTGGCATGCATCACTGCATAAACATGACGAGGTTTCTTCTTCGTCTTTTTGAGGATAGAGTACAGTCCATTATCTTGTGTACTATTGTACCCGTCATGATTGACTGGTGCATGTATGTGTGGATTTGGGGAGGACCACCTCACCAGCCTTTACACCCTGCTCGTTTTGATGAATGAATGAATGAATGAAGCGGGATCTGGTAAGTCAAAGTAAGTGCACGGGTTGTGATTCTCTCACACGCTGGAACCTCTATCTTTAATATGTCCCATCCAAGGCACAGAGTGTTTTGCCTCTCACTGGAGAAGAGAACATGATAACACACAACACTGCTTTATAGCAAGACTCACGAGGCTTTTAAAAACCCTAGCCAACTGATTGCAAGGCAGACATGCTACCGCCTAAGCCACCTTGCCACCCTGGCTTACATTTCAGAGAGCGAAAAGAGGCACGAACATACCATCTAATGCTTTCCAATTGTCAATTAAAACTGTTCAAGAATGCAATATGCTGATTTTTTTTTCAAAGAGACAAAAGGGGATCACTGATTTGTAAAAACTTCCCGAGACTACCACCTCAAAATGCTATTGAACCGTTGAAGATGACATTTTCCCCATTAACTTATAGACACCTGCTAGACTGTACTTATGGGACCAGTCTTCAACAGGTTGACATGCCGTGCAAATAAACTGTCAGTGGTGGTGACAGGCTTTAATACCTGCATTGTGCCACCTTTTAAACTAACAGTGCACAGTAGGTTTTAGACTAACCAACAATAACAACAACAAAACAAAGAAAAAAAGTAGCCAGTGCTGGTAAACTGAATCATGGCAAAAGTAAAGGTCAAATATAACTTCAGCACTGCTTTCAAATGACAATGAAAATGCATGAGGAAGCGCTAAACAATTAGGCATCAAATGCAGCGAAATATACTAAAAATATGCAATGACAGGCCACCTTATTCCTTTTCCTTTTTTTCTCAATTGTTTGTCTCTTCCTGCTCGGGTTTACACTGGCCGCAGCGCTGCAAACCGCACTGTTTGCTCAAGCAGGGCTAAAAATAGTCACGGCTGATCCAGGCACCAAGGATTCTACTGCTGCGCCAAACGATGTATGCTGTTTGCATACCTGACTACGCCATGTTTGATTGGACTCGCTATTATTAGAAAGGGGAAGAGGAAGATTACAAATGCGCAGGAAATGTGTGCAGTGGCGCACTGGACACCTCGATTCCGCTGCAAGGACTCGATTCCACTCATCATTTACGTGCATAAAAAAAAAATCCAACACTTCAAGTAATACAATTTACATAATTTGGTTGCCTTCTTATTATATACACGAAAAGCAGAAGAGTGGGTTTACATACCTAGAGTTTGCTATTTACCTTTGCATGCAAGGCACTTCAATAAACCTACATGTGTTCCTAGTGCCTTCTAAATTCTTATCCATAATCATAGTGCATGTCAATATCATACTTAGAGTACCCCCTTTAAGGGTTATGAGACCTTATTGCCAATGGAATTTTTATTTTCACACTCAATTTGGCACAATGAATTTTGTGTGTTTTTAATCTCGCTGACTGTCAACACATTTCACCAGCAAAATGCATGAATGAATTTGCATGGAAAAGAATTAAGCAAGCAAACAAAGCATCATGGCGTGAATGCGTGGGACAAAGTGTGCCAAAAAAACAAAAAATAAAATTTCAGCAATTAACCCTAATGGTACTTATCCAGCTTGTGTCCTCAGATCACAAACAAGTAGCAAGCTCAGTCATTCATGACCTCTAACATACCGCATCATCTTTTTAGCAATCAACCACTCGAAATTTGCAGATAGACTACCCTGATAGGGTAAAGACAATTTCAATTGATTTTGTTTGGCATGAAACACAAGGTGTTTCGTGTAATAGCACTCAATTAATGCAGGAGGCAGTTCACTGTACTTGAACGAGAGGGAGAGAGAAAAAAAATTGAGCGATGCTGGGGGGGGGGGGGGGCAGTGACATACTGCTGTAAAGTGTCCATCAACAAGTGTGATTATTTCATGTATTGTGTCAAGAACTCTATAAGATAAATTCCTTTCAACGTACAAGCTGGCAAACACAATCTAGAGATTGCATTAGGCGTTTTCACATCAGCCCGATAAAAATCCAAGCTCGAGATATTTTTCGTGATCGCAAATTAGCGCGCTATTTCCATTTCATATTCACATCAGCCCGAAGAGAATTTGCCCAAAATTTTTTCGAGAAAATTCGACAGCTGAGCATGCGCAAACAGTGTCGGGTATACCAGTATGAGCACGTGCTTTAGCCGGTCACCCATGCTAGGCATGATGGGATGCATCGTGCTAATTTCTTGAGGCGTTCTCACATTACCAAATAGCGCGCTAGTTTGCAAATTATCCCACTATTTCAGAAATTTCCCCGAGTTTGACTCAAGAAGTGTTCTCGATCAGAGCGATACAATTAGCGCGCTTATTTGTGTTCACATTATCAAATAGCGCGCTATTTCGTGATCGGGTTAATTTCCCAAGTCGGAAAATAGCGTGCTATTTCGAAACATCGGGCTGATGTGAAAACACCTGTTGTATGGCTGGACTAGAGGTTGACTACTGATTGGGTTCAAAGTTTTTGTGCAATAGTACCCCTCCCCCCCCCCCCCCCCCCCCCCAAACCCCCCAACCCCCAATGCTCTGCAATTCAAATGAGGTCAGCGATAAACTAAAAACAGAAACCTCCCACAAAAACAAAACAATACAATACAAAAAAAAAATACTTTGACCGATTTGAACTTTAGCACGTTTACTATTTTGGGAGCATTATCGCTGCTAGGACAGCTGCCAAAAATGTTACCCATGCGGAGAAGAGGACAAGTATGAAGGCCTACTGGTTCGCTGAGCTAACCACAGTCAAATCTCTTTCATTTTTGCTATCTCCCTTTTCTCCTTCACCTAGTATATCATCCTCTTTCATCCAATACTGCTTCTCTGTCTCCCATCTCATCTTCCCCCTTCCCCAAACTCTTCCCGCTTCTTTTTCTCCCTACTTTCAAGCTCCTGCTTTTATAACCTTCCATTAAAGTAAGATGAACGCTGAGCAAAATGTCTGCACATTATTCATGTTATATGGGGTTCAGCAAAATATGTACATACCTTTTCAGTAGTGGTGGTGGTGGGGGGGGGGGGGGGACCTAGCACTACAATTGTACTTGCTGTTGTTGTTGGGTTCTTTTTTCTGCAGAGGGATTATGGGTCAAAATACCTTTTCTATTTCTTTCTTTGTCATCGTACGTGTCCCGCCGAGAAATATATTAGCTGTCATGTTCGCACTCGATCTTTCACCCACACTCGAGCAGCAACATAAATGTCGGAAGCCTTGATTTGCTGAAGCCCTTAAGAGTCCCTGTAAGATTGATATTGATGCCTTCCTCCAGATGTGCAAAGGTCAAGAAGAGAGAAATGGCCCTGGAGTTTACAGACTAGAGAACTCAACTTGATAGAGCATCACTATTATCACTTATGTCTGCTCCATACCCTACCTCTCCCCCCTTAGTCTCACTTGAATTTCTTTTATCTTTATAATTTCAATTATCAAACATTAGTTCAAGTTCACCAAAGAATTGAAGTACAATACCATATAGACTTTGGTGTCTAATTTTTCTCTTGAATACTTGTTTACCCAGCCTACTTCTCAATCTGGATCATGATAAATTTCAGATGGAGGAACTTGACTAAATCTATACAAACTTTACAGGCATGAATGTTTGATAAATAAAAGGATCACTAAAAATGAATACATCCCTTCAGAGGCCACAACATAATAGAGTGAACATAAGGACTGTTTATAAATATGGCCTCATATCACAGATGTTTAATCATACTGCGTTTGGTTCTATGCCTGTGTACATTGAATGTCATCGTTATTACGGACTGTAAAGTAAAAATCACATCTATGTATGATCTCATACCCTTATTTTCATTTGTTTTTTCCTGCACAATTTGTATCAATGG